>NC_090310.1:66695286-66999778 GCF_039906515.1 Pseudorca crassidens
TCAGAACAGCGCCTGATACGTTTTGTGTTCAGCAAGAGTCTGCTTTTAGGATTATGGTGATGCCTTGCAGCTATCCATTTTGTTCCTCTGTTGGTAACACAGCAGACCAGAATGAGAACAGCAGCAGGAGACCTGAGTTTGAATCCCAGCTCTGTACTCGGAGGCTGTGTGACTTTGGGCAGGTTCTCTCATCTCTGAGTTCCAGGTCTCTCTGTAGTACTTTGGGGACACTGCTTACTACCGTCCAGGCTTTCATGCAGATTAAACATGCAAGTGAGATGGTTGGCGTGATACCTTGTGTCAAAGATCCTTAGTTCCTTCGTCCACTCAGCTGTTCAGTCTTCCTTCTCCCTTGGGGCTCCCCTGCAACTCCAGCCAGGATTGGAGTGAGCAGCTCAAACAGTGTCAGCTGATGCCTGCTGTGTGTGTGTGTGTGTGTGTGTGTGTGTGTGTGTCTGTGTGTGTGTGTGTGTGTCTGTGTGTGTGTGTCTGTGTGTGTGTCTGTGTGTGTGACTGTGTCTGTGTCTGTGTCTGTGTGTGTACTGAGAGGACCAGAGAGGTAAGGGGTAAATGAGAACCCCAGAGGCAGGGTCCTTCCAGGCTGGAATGGAAAGGGAGAGAAGCCACAAGAAGGCTCTGGCTCTGCCCTGCCCATGAGCTTTCCCAGCCTGACAGGACCTGGAGCCTGGTGCTATCCTTGGGTCACCTGTGGAACAGGTAGAGCTGTAGGCTGCTGGGCAAGGAGCCATGCCAACTCCAGGCGCCTGCTCTTGTCATAGGTGGCCATCCCTTTGGCTGGGTAGTGGTACTCAAGGTCTTGCCCAGGTGTCAGCTAAGGAAGGTGATAGGGGTAGAAACTGGTATGGGAGCCCTGAAGAGAGTTGGGCCTTTGATCCAGTCACCCATTAGAGGAATGTTAGGCATTGCCGCAGCCCACACAGTTCCTGGCATCTCAGCACAGGAGAGGTGTGGGGGAGGGGTTCCTGTCATTTCTTCCCCTACAGCAGCTACTACATGCTCTGTAAGTTTCTGTTGATGAACTAAGAGGAGAGCAAAGGCAGGACCAGGAGAAGGACGTACAGTGTGAAAACTAGCTTAAGCCACTGTTTGGGCCCCTTTGGTGGTTAAGCATGGTAGTGGTTAAGCATGGTGTTCTGGCCTAGTGGGATCAGCCCTGCCTGCTTCTGTCTGTTCCTTAAACCAAACCCTTTCCTGCCTCAGGACCTTGGCATTTGCTGTTGCCTCTGTCTAGAATACTCTTCCCTCAGCTTTCTGTGTGGCTGGCTCTTTCTTATCTGTTAGGTCTCAGCCTTCCCAGACCCCTTATCTACGGAGGTCTCTCTCATCTTTATATACTATCTTTTCATTCCTGTCTCTTTCCTTCCTGGCACTTCTCGTTGCTATAGCAATGTTCGTTCATTGCCAGTCTCCACAACTAGATGGACCATAAGCTCCGCAAGGCAGAGTGCACATCTGTTTAATTCACAGAAGCATGCCCGGCACCGAGAACTGGCCTGGCACGTAGCAAGCATCGATAAATATTATTGGAGTGAGCACGAAGCCTTGAAAGGGAGAGCAACAGGAAGGTGAGAAGTTCTAACTTGACCACTGTAGTGAGTAAAATAAGCTGGGCTCTGGGCTCCTGTGATAGTCTGAGAGAAGGATTCAGAGAGTAGGGGTTCTCGTTCCTCCAGATCCAAAGGTCCAGGCTTGGGGATCCCTGGCTGGAGGTAGAATCCTGCCTGACTTCTCCAGGCTCAGCTTTATATATGTTCATCAGTAAAATGGGAGCTGATCAAACTCACAGGGCTGATAAAACTGTTAGAAGAAAATTGCGTAGCTGTACAGTGCTTCGTAAACGTCAGCTATTGGTAAAGCTTCTCAACGAAGGCTCCCAGAAAGACGCCTAGATATGTGGGGGCATACCGTGCCACACCCAGGCCTCATCACCAACACACTCCCACAGTTTGTCTCTTCTCTCCAGCTACTTTTCTGTTAGCAGGAAAGTGATTAGGCAACTTTTCCCCTGTGGCAGCTCCTCCAGTGGAGGGTAGGAGGGAGAGAGATGGAAAAAATGATAAAGTCTTGTATTTGCCTGTTGAAGGAAAAACGGGTTTTGTGTTTAGGAGCCTTACACCAGCCACGCAGCTAAGAACCTGTTCTCTAGTCTAATCCATAACTTTTTAAATAATGCCCAGGTGAGCTTGTTAAAGGATTGGTCTCGTCACATCTCCAGGCTGTTAGGAGTAAATGAAAGGAAGGAGGGTGTAAGTGGCTGATCTTTTCGCTTGATGAGTAATGATGCCATGATTAGGTGCCTTCTCTGGGGTGTGAAACTGTTCACACTCTCTGGGGTGTGAAACTGTTCACACTCTTCCTGAACAGTTATCTACCCTCATGGTGCCATTCATTCAAGTATGGAAAGAAACTGCCAGGCCCTACAGCAGCTGTAGGTGAGGAGAGATGTGTTCTGAAACCATTTCCTCTGCCTCAGCCCGATCTCTGATATCTTAGATCAGCCAAGACTTGGAATAGTAGGCATTCTCCAGGTAGAGAAGAGGGTGTTCCAGAAAGAAGGAATGTGATGTGCAAGAGGCATGGAGTTTTGTTTTGTTTTTTAAAGCACAGGGCCTCCATGAGGGCTGGTGAGCAATTTCACATGAAGAAGAATATAGGGGCTTCCCTGGTGGCGCAGTGGTTGAGAATCCGCCTGCCAGCGCAGGGCGACATGGGTTCAAGCCCTGGTCCGGGAAGATCCCACATGCTGCGGAGCAACTAAGCCTGTGCAACACAACTACTGAGCCTGCACTTTAGAGCACACAAGCTACAAGTACTGAAGCCCACGCGCCTAGAGCCCATGTTCCGCAACGAGAAGCCACTGCGATGAGAAGCCCACACGCAGCAACGAAGACCCAATGCAGCCAAAAATAAATAAATTTAAAAAAAGAAAAAGAAGAAGAATACAAGGGCTGGAAAGATAGGCCATGAACAGGGGAGGCTTTTAACACCCAGGCCCAAGAGTCTGGAGTTGTTCCTATAGGCAGTAGGAGACAAATGGCAGTTTTCTAGAACAGGAATAACAGTAATACATTTTAGAAAGTGAGTGACAACCAGTGACGAGGCTGGATTGGAGAGCTGTGGATCTGGAGGCTATTATAAAGGGTCCAGACAAATATAGGATGGGTGCTAGATATGCCTTGGTTTTGCAGCAGACCACTTAACAGTAAGAAATGTCATGCCTCAGGCATAGGCCCAAGAGGATTGATCTAAACAATCAGCTGGACAGGAATGGGGTCACGGTTAATGGTAGCTTTCTCAGCAGCATATAGGAAAAAAGGATTTAAGGATGTTGGTTGAATGCACATTCAACCACTGACCTTGGTTTTGCTTGGAAACAATAACTTTTCTTCTACCTGAGAGTCCCTTTAGTGTCTTTGTGGCTCTTTCCCTGGCATACAGCAAGACTCTATTCTAGAATCTTAGGAGTGAATGGCCCTTGGCCCCATCCCCTCTCCTTTCACACACCCATATCCAACTGGGCACCAGGTCCTGTCATTTCCAGTTTCCCAGACAGATCAAACGTTTGTCATCTTCTCATCATCTCCCTTAACCTAATGTGAAGTACTTGCACTCTGCTTCCACTGTTCTCCACATAGCATTTTTAGCATTCTTTGCCTAAAACCCTCCTGCGGCTCCCCATCTTCCTTGGAATAAAGAACCAGATCCCCACCATGAGAGGTAACCTCTAGTTACCACTCTGAGCTCCATCCAGACAGGACATCCTTCTCTGAGCTTGTCATAGGCACTTTTCAGGTGTTGATCCTTCTCAATCGAATGCTCTTCTCCCCTCTGGCCTCCCACCTGATAAGTAGGTTTACTGCTTATCCTTCAGATCTCAGTTCGCAAGCCGTTTCCTCAGAGACTACTACCCCGAGTCCACGAAGACTGGATTGGGTCTTCCCATTACTGTGTCCAACAGCACCGACGTACCTTCCCTTCATTGGCTGGATCACAGTTGCAGTTTATTTTCAGTTATATCATTTCTTCTTTAACTCTCTCTGCCCAACATAAATCTGAGGGCTGCGATTGTGCCTGAATTGTTTGCTGCTGTGTTTCTGGGGCCAGGAACGCAGGTGCTTTGCAGCCGGTTTTGAGAGAGTAAACTGATCACAGTCTCTCAAACTCATTCTCATTCCAGATTTGTAACTGGTTCATCAACGCCCGGCGGCGGCTTCTCCCAGACATGCTTCGGAAGGACGGCAAAGACCCCAACCAGTACACCATTTCCCGCCGCGGGGGCAAGGCCTCCGATGTGGCCCTCCCCCGAGGCGGCAGCCCCTCAGTGCTGGCTGTGTCTGTGCCGGCCCCCACCAGTGTGCTCTCCTTGTCCGTGTGCTCCATGCCGCTCCACTCAGGCCAGGGAGACAAGCCGGCAGCCACCTTCCCACAAGGCGAGCTGGAGCCCCCCAAGCCCCTGGTGACCCCTGGTAGCACACTCACCCTGCTGACCAGGGCTGAAGCTGGAAGCCCCACGGGTGGACTCTTCAACACACCACCGCCCACACCCCCAGAGCAGGACAAGGAGGACTTCAGCAGCTTCCAGCTGCTGGTGGAGGTGGCGCTCCAGAGGGCTGCTGAGATGGAGCTCCAGAAGCAGCAGGACCCGTCACCCCCATTGCTGCGCACTCCCATTTCTTTCGTCTCTGAAAACCCCAAGTAGGCATCTGCCAACAGGGGTGCTCGAGGCTCGAGCCAGCTGTCCTGGGTTTCCGTTTTGGTCCCCCTTCCTACAGAGGGTTTTCTTTGGATCACTGCCAAACATCGGGATCATCTCCTCTGTCCAGAGGTCTTCAGCAGGAAGACGCCAGCTGGTGTCACTGCACTGGGATGGGACCTCTCCTCTGCTGACTCTGCCGTTTCTCCAGGCCTCCTCAGTGATGAGACCAAGAGATTGGAGACAGGCATGGTGCTGCTGCTGCAGAGAATCCCTGGGACCCCTTTGTTCCCACCTGCTTTCCTGAGCTGGGCGCAGGAACCCTGCCAAGTTCACTCACACCTGTGCTGGGTCCCAGTTGCCCCTGACAGGGCCTCTTTTTGTTAAGTGTGGACATTCCAGGTTCATAAGTGTGAACAGAAGAAAAGAGGAGCCCAGCAGATGTAACAGAACCGACTCCGGTTGAATGTTTAGGTTTTTGCTAAACTTTGTGTTTATTTTTCCCTCTTTGCTGTGGTTTGCATTAACAGGCGTAGTTAGCCCAGGTGTGGGGAATGAGAGTGCATTGCTTGATGGAGTCTGATAAACTGAGAATGATCCACCACTGCAATTGGTGATTGTTTTGCAAGGAAGAAGTATTTTCATTTGGGGGACCAGCTAAATCTCTGCAAAGTTCCAAATGATTGTTTAATTGTTGGTTTGGTTTACAAAAAAAAAAAGTTAGAAAAAACTTTTATGGGCTTTGGCTTTTCTGCATCATGCACAGAAGGGAGAAGGGGATAAAGCCACAGCCAGAGAGAGGGTCCAACAAATCTGACCAAACCTTCTAGGTGCAGAGCAGAGAAGGATGATAGAGGTGTTTTTCTGGTTGGTTGGTTGGTGTCTTTACTGTATTGTGGGGGAGGGGAGGGGGAGGTAAGCTAGGCTGAGCAGTGGGGTGGTGTTTTTTTCTCTTTCATGTTTTCCCCTTCTTTATCTTTGAAAGCTTCACCCCGCGGCCTGAGTTCTGAATTCCTTCTAGGAATTTGGCTTAGTGGGGCCAGAATGTCAAAAGCTCCCTGTTGCTCCTACTTGGAGAGAAGTGAGCCATCTAGTGGTCAGGAAGGCCTTTTAGCTGATCCAGACGGGCAGCTTTTCCCATGATGGTGGCCGGAAACTGTTCCTGGAGGAAACATGGAATAGTGCCCCCAGCTGCCTGTGGAACTGCCCCGGGAGGAGGCTGGGGCTGGGAATCGGTCACGAAGCCTGTTCGCTGTGAGTGTCTTTCTGTTGCACCTCTCTTTAAATTGGAGTTGCAGAAGCCCCTGCCCTGAACTTCACAGTGAAACGGATCGCAGTTAGTCTTATTCTCCTCCCGCAACCCCCACCCCCGCCCTGGGCCCCGCTTTTTTTTTTTTTTTTTTTGCTGTTTCATTGCTGATAGCATTCAACAGCAATATACCCCATCTTTCTAGTATATCCTAAGAAACACTAATCATAGGTTTTTAGGTGAAATATTTTTGTTCTGAATAACATTGTTACTGGGCCAAAAGACAGGTCAGGATCCTCAGCCTGTAGTTTCCTGAAGTTGCCATGCTGGGCACAGAGGGAGAGTTCCTGGGTATTGGCTGACTTGGGTGGGCTTGGCTGGGAGAATGGCAGCAACATGTGTTCTGTCCTTTCTGGGATGATCCCTGAAGACTTCAGGGAGGCTCCCCAACTTCTGAGTGCTTGGCCCACCCATTGCTGTGGGAGTGGGGATTGGTTATTTAAGAGAGGGGGCTTTGCTCTCTGTTAGTGGGCAGGTTTTCTAGGCTCTCTCTTCTGCCTCCTCCCCTCTCTGTGCCCTCTCCTGGCATGCCCCGGGGGGGATCAGGGACCCTCACCCTCCTGAGGCCCAGCTGGGGAAGAATGAACACGGCAGCTTCAAGATCAGTTGAAGCTGCTGCTTGCCCGGCCTCTTGCACCCCACCCGTATCTCTGAGCCCAGGTCTGTTGTCACTGTTGCAGGACACTTGCAGCAGGGGACTGTGGAAGCGCGTTGGGCTGGGGTGGGACTTTCCCTCCCACAGTGCACTGAGCAGTGGAGGGTGGTGAGGGGTCAGGGAGCCATGCTGCTGAATTCTGGTTGGCACTCCCCCCTTGTACAAGACGGGGAGGCTGGGGGCAGGGCAGCCTCTGCTTGGTTCGGTTCTGAGGTAACCCTGGAAGCACAGTTATCCCGTTGGATTATTTGAGCAAAAAACTACTGTAAATAACTTCGGTTTTTGTCTTTTGTCAAATAAAGTTTTTTTGTTTTTTGGTTTTGGTTTTGTTTTTCAAAGCAGAAGGACTGATCCACTATGACCCTGGGCCCAGCCTGGAGACAGGACAATTGCTGAGTTCTTACTCTGCCCCACCTCTTTCACCCTACCTCTAGTAGCTGCCTGGAAGTGTTGTGTACTCTGCATCCCTATTTCCTGGGCCTCACGAGTATTCCACATCCTCTCCATCACAGTGTGCAGGGGGCATACATATCCCAAGCTGGACCAGTCTTCCTTTGCGTCAGCAGTCAAGCTTTGGGGTTGCTAAGTGGTAAGGGAACTTAGTGAGCTGGTAACTTTGTCCCCCCCTCTCCTAATGAGGAAGGAGCATGACTACAGTATGAAGCCGGCACAGAAAGAAGCAGAGATGTTATATGGATACTCTAGACATGTCTGAAACCAGTACCGTCTCTGGACTTCCCTATTATGTAAGCTAGTAAATTCCCCTTTTTGCTTAAGCTAGCTGTGGTAGCATTTCTGTTGAAATGACTGTACATTGTAATTGCAGCCCAAACATCTCTTTTTAACTTCTGTTCACACAAACATTCACAGAAAAGAAAAAAATGAGAGGGCTTCCCTGGTGGCGCAGTGGTTAAGAATCCACCTGCCAGTGCAGGGGACACAGGTTCGAGCCCTGGTCCAGGAAGATCCCACGTGCCGTGGAGCAACTAAGCCCGTGCGCCACAACTACTGAAGCCTGCACACCCAGAGCCCATGCTCCGCAACGAGAAGCCACCACTATGAGAAGCCCACGCACCGCGATGAAGAGTAGCCCCTGCTCGCCGCAATTAGAGGAAGCCCACATGCAGCAACGACCCAATGCAGCCAAAAATAAATTTAAAAAATGAGATACTCTTCTCATAGGTAAAGAAACTGGGGATTTGTTAAGTTACTTGCCTGAACTTACACAGCCAGTACTAAGTGGAACTAGGATGTGAATTCCAGTCTGTCTTGCTTTAAGGTCACCCTAAGGTCTGTCCCTCTCTTATATAAACTAGTGATAGGCAGTTCACTGCCTACTGGCATCCAGCAATCTAACATGGTTTCGGCTAAGCACTAGAAGTTTCCTCCATTGAACCAAATTGGCTTCTTTCTGATTTCTCCCCAGTACCCTGGATAGAGGATATTGAATCTCTCCCACAGGTCACTCTCCTTTAGGAATTTGGAGATGCAGCCTCCCTGCTCAAGTTCCCAGATTAAAGTGCCCCAGCTCCTTTAGCCATTCATCCGGGGTCCTGGTTTTCCCACTCCCTCCGTCAGTATCCCTCAAGCTGGACACTTGGCCCTGGGGTTTGGCAGAACAGGAACATGCTGGAAGGGCTCTTCAAAACAAGAGTGACGCTCATTTTACATGTGGAAAGTGAGCACTAATATTCCCCTAAAAGGGGCAGTGATTTGGATGGTTCAGCTGCCTCAGGAGAGATGGCTTCTTACAAATACTTTTCAAAGAACTGAAAATAAAAGTATCTTCTATAACCAGCTTCAGACTGATGAGCCCTGGAGTGAGCAAGCACTCTAGATAATGAAAGGTGACAGGGACAGTGTGGCTAGGGCCCCTCTCCTCTGAAGCTAGGAATGTTATATAAGGACATCTGCCTGTTCTGTAACACTCTCATTTAGGAAATAGCTTTTTAAAGGCATTTCTGCTCCTTAGTCTGAGTACCTGTGGTTGGGTTGGCTGATTCTCTGTCTATGTCCCTATTCTTCACAAGGGGGCCATGATGATGCTTCAAGTCCTTAGTTATCAGTGTGACCTTAGGCCCTGTGTCCAGTAGTAAAGGAAAAGGAAAAGTGGTAATGATGAGGGTGGGGGGTATGCCTTTAGACTGACAGTCAAGGAAGGCCTCTTCCTTTCCACTGTTTTTGGGAGTGGTGATTTCTCCATGGACCCCCAGCCTCACGGACCCCGCTGGGAAACTTTTCCCCAACTCAGCCCCATGAATAAGAATCCCTAGGGAGGGCTTCCCTGGTGGCACAGTGGTTAAGAATCTGCCTGCCAATGCAGGGGACACGGGTTCGAGCCCTGGTCCGGGAAGATCCCACATGCCGCAGAGCAACTAAGTCTGTGCGCCACAGCTACTGAGCCCGTGCTCTAGAGCCTGTGAGCTACAACTACTGAGCCTGCGTGCCACAACTACTGAAGCCTGTGCGCCTAGAGCCCGTGCTCCGCAACAAGAGAAGCCACGACAATGCGAAGCCTGTGCACCGCAATGAAAAGTAGGCCCCGCTCACCGCAACTAAAGAAAGCCCGCGCCCAGCAACAGACCCAACACAGCCATAAATAAATAAATAAATAAATTCTATTTTTTAAAAAAGAAGAAATATAGCAACACTCTGTAATGACATTCATTTATATATACATATATATATATATATACATATATATATATATATATATATATATATATATATATAAAGAATCCCTAGGGATTCAGGACTCTGGATTATTTATTTATTTATTTTTATTTATTTATTTAGGCTGCGCCGGGTCTTAGTTGCGGCACACAGGATCTTTAGTTGCGGCATGCGGACTTCTTAGTTGCAGCATGCATGTGGGATCTAGTTCCCCGACCAGGATTGAACCCAGGCCCCCTGCATTGAGAGCACAGAGTCTTACCCATTGACCACCAGGGAAGTCCCTGGATTTTAAAACTACACTCTAGGGACTTCCCTGGTGGCACAGTGGTTAAGACTCTGTGCTCCCAATGCTGTGGGAGGGGGCAGGGAGGGTTCAATCCCTTGTCAGGGAACTAGATCCCGCATGCTGCAAAGATGATCCCGTGTGCTGCAACTAAGACCTGGCACAGCCAAATAAATAAATAAATAAATGTTTTTTAAAAAAATCACTTGCCCAATACCACACAGCTTTTAAGTGGGAGAACTGGGACTAATTACCCAGAGAAGTAGTTCTCATGCATCAGGAGAGCTTACAAAAATGCAAATTCCCAGACCTTACCCCCAGAGAGTCCAGAACACTGACTTATCCCCAGGAAACTGCTGGGTTGGGAAGATAGCACCTCATCTTTCAAGGTTACAAGGTGAGAGGAAGACTACCACCAAGTAGTCCCCCAAGACCATTTGACTTCCCTCGGCTCCTAGGAGTTTATAGTGTCCTAAAGATCAAGTGTAGCCTTCCTGAGGTTGTCATTTTAATTACATAAGTAGTCAACATTCACTACAGAAAAATTTTAAGTAAAGGTACAGTAGTCCTTTTACTTTCCACAGTTTCAGTTACCCATGGTCAACCTCAGTACAAAAATATTAACTGGAAAGTTCCAGAAATAAACAGTTCATAAGTTTTAAATTGCATGCTGTTCTGAGTAGCATAATGAAATCTCCCACCCTCCGGGCCGGGAACGTGAATCATCCCTTTGTTCCACTTATCCATGCTGTATGTGCTCCCCACCCCGCCTATTACTCACTTAGGAGCCTGCTCTGTTATCAGATCCAGTGTTGTTATACTTCAGTGCTTGTGATCAAGTAACCCTTATTTTACTTAATCATGGCCCCAAAATGCAAGAGTAGTGATGCTGGCGATTCAGATATTCTCTTACTGTGCCTAACTTATAAATTAAACTTTATCATAGGTACGTACACATAGGAAAAAACATAGTATACATAGGATTTACTACTATCCATGGTTTCATGCATCCACTGAGGGTCCTGGAACATGTACCCTGTGGATAAAGGAGGGACTACTGTAAAAGGAGAGGAGTTCAGTATAGTGACTGAGAGCCAGCCAGCTTTTGGAGACAAACGTATGAAAAACATTTAGTAAAGTTGGGACCTGGTAAGGGCTCAATAATGCTAGTAAAATATTTCTTGTGAGCAAAAAGAAGAGGGCCGGGGCTTCCCTGGTGGTGCAGTGGTTGAGAGTCCGCCTGCCGATGCAGGGGACACGGGTTCGTGCCCCGGTCCGGGAAGATCCCACATGCCGCGGAGCAGCTGGGCCCGTGAGCCATGGCTGCTGAGCCTGAGCGTCTGGAGCCTGTGCTCTGCAACGGGAGAGGCCACAACAGTGAGAGGCCCACGTACCACAAAAAAAAAAAAAAAAAAAAGAAGAGGACCAGCATACAAACTCAGACCTCTACTTCACAACCAGTGCTCTTTCTACAGCTCCTTGGTTTTCCCCCACATGGCTCCTGATTTCTGTGATTCCATCTATCTCTGTCTGAGGCCACAATCTTACCCCTCAGAGCACATCTTCCTCCAAACCCTGCTATAGGCAGCTGGCAGTGTTACAGGGGCATTCAACTGGAAGGGACACCCTCAGGCCCAAGACTGACATCATATGTTTAACTGGTGCTAAAAAGCCCCAAATGCACAAAGGCAACATTTCTACTTCCAAATCTATCTCTCCCGCTTCCAAATCTGACTCTTCATTAAGTTCTTTTCCATCTTAGACCACCCAAGACGTTTATTTTAACCAGATGGATGCACTGGGTTTCAGCCAAATTCCCCACTTCCTAAGATAAGGAAAGCTTTGGGTAAAAGCAGAAAGGGAACACGTCTCAGTCCCATGAATACCTTCTCGGCAAGGGCTTTCCAGGCTGCCAGCTTGGCTCTGTCTGCTCCTAGAAAGCTAAGAGGAGGGACACAGATGAGGTTTCAGATGGCTGTTGGACCTCTAACTTTGCTGTGTGACCTTGGGCAGGATCTAAGCACCCTTCCAAATACAACTTTCTGTGACACTCTCCTCTCCTCCCATGTAAACCCAAACTTACAGAATCTTGGAGTTAAGAGCAGAGCTTCAAAATATGATACAATATGACATATAAAGAATTAACTTTTGCGGGGCGGGGGGAGGCGGAGAAATAAAGTTAGCTCTGTTTGCAGGTATGATCGGGTATGTAGAAAACCCTAATGATTCCACACAAAAAACTGCTGAACTAACAAATGGATTCAGCAAAGGTTCAGGATACAAAAATCAGCACCCAAAAAGCAACTCTGTTTCTGCAATGAAAAATCTGAAAAGGAAAATAAGAAAACAATTCCATTTACAATAGCATCAAAAAGAGTAAAATACTTAGGAATTAACCAAGGAAGTGAAAGACTTATATGTCGAAAACTACAAAACATCACTGAATGAAATTAAAGAACATACAAATAAATAGAAAAACATTTCATGCTCATGGATTAGAAGACTTGATATTGTTACTACCAACGCAATCTACAGATTCACCGCAATCTCTATCAAAATCCCAATCACTTTTTTTTTTCAGAAATAGAAAAACTCATTCTAAAATTCATATGGAGTCTCTAGGGATCCCCAAAACAATCTTGAAAAATAAGAACAAAGTTGGAGGACTCACGTTTCCTGATTTCAAAGCTTACTACAAAGCTACAGTAATCAAAAGAGTGGTACTGGCATAAAGACAGACAAACAGACCAATGGAATAAAAGAGACAGCCCTGAAATAAACCCTTGCATATATGGTCAAATGATGGTGCAAAAAAACATTCAATGGGGAAAGTAGAGTCTTTAACAAATGGTGCTGGGAAAACTGGATATCCACATGTTGAAAGAATGAAGGTGGACCCTTACCTAACACCATATAAAAAAATTAACTCAAAATGAATCAAAGACCTAAACATAAGAGCTAAAACTATAAAACACTTAGAACATGGAAAAACTTGACAACATTGGACTTGACAATGATTTCTTGAATGTGGCACCAAAGGCACAGGAAACAACAACAAAAACTTACACAAATTTCACTTCATTAGAATTTAAAACTTTTGTATATTAAAGGACACTATCAACAGAGTAAAACGGCAACCCACAGGACAGAGAAGGTATTTGCAAATTACACATATGATAAGGGATTAATATCTAGAATATACACAGAACTCCTAAAACTCAACAACAAAAAACCAAAAGACTAGACTCAAAAACAGGTAAAGGTCTGGAATGGACATTTCTCCAAAAGAGATATACAAATGGTCAGCAAGCACGTGAAAAGATGCTCAACATCACTAATCATTAGGGAAATGCAAATCAAAAACAATGAGTTACCACTTCACACCCATTAGGTTGGCTGTTAAAAGAATAAAAAAAACAAAACAGAAAACAAGTGTTGATGAGGATGTGGAGAAATTGGAACTCTTGTGCACTGTTGGAATGTAAAATGGTGCAACTGCTATGGAAAACGGTATGGCTATTCCTCAAAAAATTAAAAAACAGTATTATCATATGATCCAGCAATTCCATTCTGGGTATATACCCAAAAGAACTGAAAGCAGAGACATGAACAGATATTTGTACACCCTTGTTCACTGTAGCATTATTCACAATAGCAAAAAGGTGGAAGCAGCCCAAGTGTCCCTTAACAGATGAATAGATAAATAAAATGTATATACCGTGGACATTTAACAAAGCTATTATTCAGCCTTACAAAGGAAGGAAATTCTGACATGCTATGACATAGATGAACCTTGAAGATGGTGTGCTAAGTGAAATAAGCCAATTAGAAAAAGACAACACTGTGATTACAGTCTTATGAGGAACTTAGTCAAATTCAGAGACAGAAAGTAGAATGGTAATTGCCAGGTGCTGAGGGGAGGGGAGAACGGGGAGTTAATAGTTTAATGGGCACCAAGATTCAGTTTTGTAAGATGAAAGTGTTCTGAAAATGGATAGTAGTGATAGCCACACTACAAAGTAAATGTACTTCACTGTGTCACAGAACTATAGACTTAAAAATAGCAAATTTTGTTATGTATATTTTATAGCAAAATTTTAAAATTTTTTTAAGTTTTAAAAAAGAATTAACTTCTATTATTTTAATAATAAATGTTTAATAATTAACAATAAATTTATTATTTTAACAATAAATTTATTATTTAAATTTATTTAATAATAAAATCATTAAATTTAATAATTATTAATAATAATTATCATTATTTATTATAAGTTTTATTCCAATTTTCTCCATCTTCACTGCCCCCACCGAATTTTACCTGGGTAACTTTAAGTCTTTAAACTAGTCTCCCGGGGCTTCCCCGGTGGCGCAGTGGTTAAGAATCTGCCTGCCAATGCAAGGCACATGGGTTCGAGCTCTGGTCCGGGAAGATCCCACATGCCGCAGAGCAACGAAGCCCGGGCGCCACAACTACTGAGGCCCGCGCGCCTAGAGCCCGAGCTACACGAGGAGACGCCACTGCAATAAGCCCGTGCACCACAGTGAAGAGTAGCGCCCCCCTCACCGCAACTAGAGAAGGCCTGCGCAGTAACAAAGACCCAACGCAGCCAATAAAAAGAGGGGAAAAAAATCTTATCTAAAAACTAGTCTCCCACTGTGATCCAGTCCTTCAAATAGCAGCCAGGGTGATCTTGTCAAGATGCAAACCTGAAAAGTAAAGTGTTCCCTGCTAAAATCCTTTCTGTGGCTTCCTCCACGCTTGGGATAAAAACAAATTCTTCAGGCTTCCCTGGTGGCGCAGTGGTTGAGAGTCCACCTGCCGATGCAGGGGACATGGGTTTGTGCCCCGGTCCAGGAAGATCTCACATGCCGCGGAGCGGCTAGGCCCGTGAGCCATGGCCGCTGGGCCTGCGCGTCCGGAGCCTGTGCTCCGCAACGGGAGAGGCCACAACAGTAAGAGGCCCGCGTACCAAAAACAAATTCTTCACGGCCATCATCAAAAAGACAAGAAATAACAAATACCGGCGTGGTTGTGGAAAAAAGAGAATCCTTGTGCACTGTTGGTGGGATTGTAAATTGGTACAGTCACTGTGGAAAACACTGTAGAGGATACTTAAAAAATTAAAAATAGAACTACCATACAATCCAGCAATTCCACTTCTGAGAATATACCCAAAGGAAATGAAAACACGAACTCAAAAAGATATCTGCACCCCCATTTTCATAGCAATATTATGTACAATGGCCAAGACATGAAAACAACCTAAGTGTCCATCGATGGATGAATGGATAAAGAAGTTGTGAGATACATACAAACATACACGAATATTATTCAGCCATAAAAAAGAGAACATCCTACCATTTGCCACATCATGGATGGAACTTGAAGGCATTATGCTAAGTGAAATAAGTCAGACAGAGAAAGCCAAATACTGTATGACCTCACTTACATGTGGAATCTTTTAAAAGTATAATAAAAATTTAAAAACTCGTAGCAAAAGCGATCAGACTTGTGGTTATCAGAGGCAGAGGGTGAGGGGAGCCCTGGAAAGTGGAGAAAGGTGGTCCAAAGATACAGACTTTCAGTTATAAGTAAGTACTAGGGATATAACATACAACATGATGACTATAGCTAACACTCTGCCATACAATGTATAGGAAAGTTAAGAGAGTAAATCCTAAGAGTTCTCAGGACAGGAGAATGTTTTTTTCCTTTTTCAGATTCTTCTTTCTTTTCTTTTTATTGTATCTATCTGAGAAGGTGGAGGTTAGCTGATCCTACTGTGGTAATCATTTCACAATATATGTAAGTCAAACTATCATGCTGTAGACCTTAAACTTATACAGTGATGTACATCAATTATTTTTCTATACCACTGGAAAAAATTATTCAGCATGATTCTCCTAGTCCTTCCCCAACTTGTGGCTTTATACCTCACCATTAGCCGACATGGTTTCATCTCCTGGAATGCCCTCTTCCCTTCCCCTCCCTCTCCCTCTTCTTAATTCCTATTTTTCCCTCAGAGTTCAGTCTTCCCTAACCCCCAGATCAAATTCCCCATTACAAACCTTTGCCACCAGACCCAGCAGACTAAAAACTTACCTCTTCTGTCTTTGACTCCAGGCTAGGTATTTTCCCAACATTCTATGACAGAATGATCTGTCTGTCTCCAGCACTGCATGCCACCAGGGAGTCTATAAAAAATAGGCTTTATATCAGTGGCGCACATCCAAACTGGAGTGAGCTGGTTAGGCTTTACCACAGTTTTGCATATGGGAGAGAAACTGTTCAGAGAAGGGAGGGCTGATAAGAACAAGATCCATGGGAAAGTTAGTACTAAAGTTGTACGTCCATGTCAGGTATATGGCTGTCCCACCAGGTCCAGACAAAGTCATGTCTGTTGAAGTGTGTATCATATTTGGGGTCCAGCCCCACACAACCTACTGAAACAGGATCTTGGGATTGGGTTGTGGGAGAAAACAACAGCTATGGTATTCTGAAAAAGTTTCCTAGGAGATACCATAGTTCACCTAAGGTGGAGAACTACATCTGAATGTTGACAGGTATGCAAAGGATGTTCTGACCTTACTGATATTCCTTAAGACTTCAAGTGTAAGAGTGCGGATTTAAAAAAAAAAAAAAAAAAAAAGGGGCGGATTTTCTTTTTTGGGCTTGCCGCCCAGCTTGCAAGATCTTAGTTCCCTGACCAGGGATTGAACCTGGGGTCATGGCAGTGAAAGTGCGTGGGGCCCCAACCACTGGACCGTCAGGGAACTCCCCAGAGTGCAGATTTTGAAGTCAGACCCAGGTAACAGTCGAGTGATTCTGAGCAAGTTTCTTTGCCTATATAAACGTAGGATGATGGGCCTTGCTACATAGCACAGTGCAAATGGCATCACCAGGAGGGCTTACTGAAACGCTGATTATGGGCCCCACCCACAGAATTTCTGATTCAGTTAGGTCTGGGATGGGGGTCTCAGAATTTGAATCTCTAATCAAGTTCCCAGGTGATGCAGCTGCTGCTGGTCCAGAAACACACTTTGCGAACCACTAACCAAGCCCATAGCGAGGCCACGATAGATGAATACCCAGATCTTCTGATAACCAGTAAAGTACTCTCGCAACTTTACTCCCCCGAGGAGCCCTCAGCTGGTTCCAACATGCCATGCAGCCTTAGAAAATCACTTCCCCTTTTTGGATCTCAGGGCTCACATTTGTCAAAAGAGGGTGCTAGGCATGAGGAGACACTAAGTTATTACGGAAAAGAATTAACTCTGTGAACAAGGTCCTACGGGACTTGAAGGGTTAGGGGAGAAAACGAGCAAGGGCTAAATCCTGAGGGGCAACTTGGGGCTTCCGGGGAGCAAGGTTTGGGCTCGAAAGGACGCCTCGGGAAAGGTAGCGCCGCGTTCTGCCCTGCTGCTCGACGGGACAAGCTGTGGTGGATTGGACGACGCTCCTGTCCCAACCTCTGCTGTCGCCTCAGCCACCGTTCTTCAGTCTCCGCAGCACCTCCTCGCGCTCGTGTCGCCGTCCGTACCAAGATTGTCCCTTCCCTCTCACTCTACCGCGGGGCTGGCGGAAGCGTGCCGTCACTTCCCCGCGCGTAGAGCGCTTGCGCCGAAGCGACAGTTGCTCTTCCGTGTAGACGGCTGTGCGGCCACCGATTGGCTGCGTGGGCACGTCGGCGGGAGGACGCGCGGCGCTGCGTTGTTCCGCCCTCCGCGCTCCTGGTCTCGGCCGAGCTAGCAGAGCCAAGGTGTTCGGGTAAGTGGGGGCAGCCGCAGGCGCGCCGCCGAACCGATCCGCTGAGCCTGTTGCTGCCGCCGCCGCCACCGCCACCGCCACGCCCCGTGCGCCGTGACCCGCGACCCCAGACCCCGACCTCTTTTAGATCGGCCCGCGCGCCCCAGGCCCGGCCCGGGCGGCGCGACGGGAGGATGAGCGGCGGGCGGCGGAAGGAGGAGCCGCCTCAGCCGCTGCTGGCTAACGGGGCCCTCAAAGTCTCCGTCTGGAGCAAGGTGCTACGGAGCGACGCGGCCTGGGAGGACAAGGTGCGGTGGGGCCTGGCGAGGGCGCACGTTCGAGGAGCCGGCTGGGACTCGGGGACGAATGGACAGGCCCGAGCCTGCCCCTGCCCCTGCCCCTGTCCGGGCGCTGCCGAGTGTTCGGGGTGGTGGGGCGGGTGGTCCAAGGGTGTCGGGGCGAACTCGGAGGGTCCGGCTGTCGGGCTCCGGGCTCACTACGGAGTGGCCTAAGAGTGAAGTCGCCCGGGTCACGCGGGAAGCAGCAAGGAGGGGGCGGAGCAGTTGCCCCCCCGCGGGCAGGTCGGGTGCCTGAACGGCGAGAGCGAGCTGAATTCGATTCGATCTCCGCCTTTTACTCCCAGTAGGATCTTGAGTAAGTGACTTACCTTGTCGAATTAACAACTTACCACCGTGGTTAGCACGAACAGTAACGGTAACAGACTTCTACTGAGTGCTTGCTGTGTGTTGGGCGCCCTCTGTGCGTCATCTCACTCAAGTCTCCGAACAACTCTGAAGTCGGGTACCATGGTGCGGTAAAGCGTTTAGCACATGGTGAGGCTCACTAAAGGTGAGCTGTCAGTGCTTTTCTGTTGAATGAGAAAACAGAATAAGTGTGAGAGTTGAGAGGGGAGAATGAGACCACCTTTCAGGGGTGAGTGTGGTGTGTGTGTGTGTATACACGCGAGGGAGTGGGGGAGAAACCACCAAATGTGTGTGAGGAATGGTTGGGGGACTTCAAGATGTCCTTACTGGTCACACGCACTCAGAAGATCTGAGTGTAAGCACTTCCCCAACTCTGCTCCATCGCGTGGAAGGAACCATCACAAATAGCTTGATTCCAGTTGGCCTGAAAAGAATGTTAGATTTGCAGTCTTTCCCCCCCTTTTATTTTTTTGGACTGATGAAGTAGTTTTTCATCAGTTACTTTCATCAGAAGTAGTTTTCCCTAGAGTTCCTGTAAAGGGGGGGGATGGGAGGTACTTCCTGAAGGTGCCCTTGTCCTGCCGCCAGTGCTGCCCAGCTCTTGTAAAATCTTTCTGATTTGCTGTGTCATTTCTTTCCTTTTTTGTGTAAGGACTGGTTTCTGCAGTCCAGAGCAGGTCAGAAACCTGAGTCTTCCGTGTTCTTGTATGAAAATTGGATATGCAGGCACCTGCCTCCTGCACTTTTTTTTTTTTTTTTTTTTTTTGCGTTACGCGGGCCTCTCACTGCTGTGGCCTCTCCCAATGCGGACGCGCAGGCTCAGCGGCCATGGCTCACGGGCCCAGCCGCTCCGCGGCATGTGGGATCTTCCCGGACCGGGGCACGAACCCGTGTCCCCTGCATCGGCAGGCGGACTCTCAACCACTGCGCCACCAGGGAAGCCCCCTCCTGTACTTTTGTTTCTAATCTCTTTTCTCTTTTGTGACTTACTCAAAATTCAGAGTGTGGGAAGGTGGTACTGAATTGGTTAACAGTCAGCCCTTCTGCTTGTGGATAGTCTGTTCTTGTCTCTCCAGGTCAGATAACTAACTGGCCAGTAGCTCAGTTATTATCACAGCAATTTCATTTTTGTAGCTTCTGAAAAAATTAAGTAAATGATTTTTCTAAAAATTTTTATGTAGAGCACAACGCCCTGGAAGCCATCACTTAAGATAACTAAATACATCATTTTTTAACCACATTTTAGTATAAGAAGATGTGGAGATTCAAGAACTGTATACCGTTGCTTTTGGGGAAAATTCCTCTGGAAGATGAGTTTAGCAGAAAGCTTTTCTGTTCCTCACCTATCACAAGAGGCTCTCTTGTGGCACCCACTCCAGATTATGCACACATTCTCTCTTTTCTACAGGATGAATTTTTAGATGTGATCTACTGGTTCCGACAGATCATTGCTGTGGTCCTAGGTGTCATTTGGGGAGTGTTACCATTGCGAGGTTTCTTGGGAATAGCAGGGTAAGTCTTGGGTTTTTTGTTTTGTTTTTTTCCCCTGTGTGTGTGTGTGTGTGTGTGTGTGTGTGTGTGTGTGTGTAATGACTAAATCAAAAAACTGGCCCCATGATGGCACTCCTGGGTCTGATACAGCACTCGTCAGTTCCACAGGCTTGGGAGCAGCTTGGGTCAGGCATGTTACCTTTATGAAAATCCAGGTTAGTTTATTTATTCATGGGTCCTTAGTGACCTCATGCAAGAGGTTGCCATATTGCCTGTTGGCAGCAGGCATCTAGTTCTGACATGACCTTTGTTGTCTGTGGAAGTTTGGAAAGTGGAAGAGCTTCTGATACTTGATGACCACTCCCTTGTGCACTGTGCTGGATGTCCAGAATCTTGGACTTGGCAGAAGTTGTTTTAGGTCCCTCCTTTTTTTTTGGCCGCGTCTTGCAGCATGCGGGATCTTTAGTTCCCTGAACAGGGATGGAACCCATGCCCCCTGCAGTGGAAGCGTGGAGTCCTAACCACTGGACCGCCTGGGAAGTCCCAGGTGCCTACATTTTAAAGGCAGTGAAGAAGTAGAGATTAAGCCCTCAGTTTTTTATTGTGTGCCTGTGGCAGCAGTTGACACGAGCTCCCAGTCGTGGCTCAGCTTGTTAACCAGTCACTGAGAGCAAGTCCAAATGCCCGCCAGGTTGAATTAATAGGATTTGTGGAAATTGTGTTTTTCTTTTTTTTTAAGATGTATTTATTTTATTTTATTATATTTTATTTATTTTTGGCTGCATCGGGTCTTAGTTGCGGCACACAGGATCTTTATTGAGTAATGTGGGATCTTTTGTTGTGGTGCGCGGGCTCTTCATTGTGGCGTGCGGGTTTTCTCTTCTCTAGTTGTGGCATGCAGGCTTCAGAGCATGTGAGCTCTGTAGTTTGTGGCACGTGGGCTCTCGTGTTGAGGCGCACAAGCTTAGTAGTTGTGGCGTGCGGGCTTAGTTGCCCCATGGCAGGTATCGGGATCTTAGTTCCCCAACCAGCGATTGAACCCAAATTCCCTGCATTATAAGGTGGATTCTTTACCACTGGACCACCAGGGAAGTCCCGGAATTGTCTTAGGATAGGAGTTGTGGGCAAGTTATAGTAGAAATAGACAGGCAGGCCTCTGGGAATACAAACTGTCATACTCACCCATGGAAAATCACATATATTATTTTAACCATGATCACATACATCTCTTATTCCTTACTCTGGGGTGAAAAGTGTGAAACAGTTTCAAACTTCTTTGAGTTGCCTGTTTTTTCAGAAGATAACGCAAAAGGAATGTACAGTTCCCTCTCCTAACTAAAGAGTTGTTTTTGTTGTATTTATGTATGTATGTATATATGTATGTATGTATGTATGGCTGCATCGGGTCTTCGTTGTTGAGCGCAGGCTTAGTTGTGGTGAGAGGGGGCTACTCTTCATTGCGGTGCGCAGGCTTCTCATTGCAGTGGCTACTCTTGTTGTGGAGCACAGGCTGTAGGCATGCGGGCTTCAGTAGTTGTGGTACACGGGCTCAGTAGTTGTGTCTCGAGGGCTCTAGAGTGCAGGCTCCGTAGTTGTGGTGCATGGGGCTTAGTTGCTCCGCGGCATGTGGGATCTTCCCAGACCAGGGCTCGAACCTGTGTCCCCTGCATTGGTAGGCAGATCCTTAACCATTGCGCCACCAGGGAAGTCCCTAAAGAGGTTTTCTATTTATGATGCTGATCAAAGCATTTGTCCAAGGAAACCGTAAGAGTTTATCCTCTGACTGACTTTGACAGAGTGGACATTTGATGAGGACTCATTGAGGGTGATGAGACACGGGCAGGACCTGGTGTTCACAGAGGTCTTCTCAGGGTGGAAATGGTATGTAGATACATTTTTAGAATGTTGGTCACCCAATTTTAGCTTTCTATGAGAAAAAAGGCAGATATAAGGAAAATGCCAGAGAAGGCAGAAGGCAATCTAAAGGCAAAAGGTAGTCAGTCTCCTGTCTTCCCCAGATCACTTTTCTAGGAGAGGATGACACTGGTTCAAATCCCCAGCACCTATCTCGTCTTGTAGGAGTCCTACGGGATTTTTCCGAAGTCACCAATCTGCAAATAATATAGCAAAGACTAGAGCTAGTCTAGTATCCTTCCCACTGTGGCAAATGAGTAAGTCTGCCCAAACAGATTTTTTTTTTTTTTTTGCGGTACGCGGGCCTCTCACTCCTGTGGCCTCTCCCATTGCGGAGCACAGGCTCAGCGGCCACGGCTCACGGGCCCAGCCACTCCGCGGCATGTGGGATCCTCCCGGACCGGGGCACGAACCCGTGTCCCCCGCATTGGCAGGCAGATTCTCAACCACTGCACCACCAGGGAAGCCCCAGATTTTTAACTTTCTAGAAAGCTCTGGATTCAAGTTCCAGCTCTGCCACTTTCAAGCTACATAATTTGGAGCTCACTTTGTGAGACTCAGTTTCCTCATTAAAATGAGGGCAATAAAGAAGTGCCTTCCTCATGAGATTGATGTGTGAATTAAATGAGGTGATTCAAGTAAACTGCTAAAGGTAGGGCTTAGTACATCATAGGCACTCCATAAGTGGTTCACTGCAGTCATATGATTAGCTTTACAAAGAGTGATAAAATATGGCTGGCTATTGAGAAAGCAAGAAACAGGGTGTTTGCAGTGAATTCACCTTGGAGTGGCTTACCCATCATGCCACTTTCTCAGGACTGCCTGTTTTCTAGGGTTCAGTCCCACACTGTCCTGCCAGAGCCAGTTTCTCTCCAAAGGAATCCCTTCCCTCCTTTGGTTGGCACCTTTTTCCCAGCTCTTGGAAAGTGCCCAAGGACATTGATTTTTTCCACACACACCCCCTTTCCTCCATCTATCTGACTCAGCTGCCTGGTGCTCAGTTGTGGTGACTGTCTCCTCCCCACTTCCCGCCTTCGCTGCCCTCTGTCTGGACCCCCACTTGACTTCTCTTCATTTCTGGTGTGGGCACCAGCTAGGACCTATTAAGGTAAAGCCATTTCCTTGGGTCTCATTACTTAAAATTTGCCTGGGAACTGAGTGTGATGGTTCTGTTCTGTCTGCCGAGGTTTTACGTAATTGGAGAGGGGTTCTATTCATCCCTTTCTGCCTCTGTCTCTCATAGAGCTTGGCACATGATCAAGAGGTGCTCAGTGAATGCTTGTTAAAATTTTTGAAAAGCTGAAACGAGTTCCCATTGACCCTTGGAAGCAGAGTCATATATTACCTTCCAGCCCTGAAGTCAGTATTTGTTAGATTCGTTATTTTGTTAAGACTGGAGTTTTTAAGATAGAATTGTTAAAAATCCATTTGAGAGTCAGTTTTTTGTTTTTTTTTTTTGTTTTGGCTGCCCCATGTGACATGAAGGATGTTAGTTTCCCCACCAGGAATTGAACCCCTGCCCACCTGCAGTGGAAGCTGGAGTCTCAACTGCTGGACTGCCAGGGAAATCCCCAGTATTTTCATTTCTTTGTCCACCCATTTGCTATGTCATTCTCTCCCGTTTCCAATACAGAATTTATGCCCATCCTTAAAGCTCAGTGTGAGCCTTTCCAGTCCTTTTCCTGACCCCTCCCCCTGGTACACCAGACTTTTAAATGCCTTTGTGTCTGTGAATTCATTTTCTACTTAATGTGTGCCCCTTGGAAGGCAGGGCCTATGTCAGCCCTTTTCTCTCTCCCTGTCATCCTTTATTTATCTCTTTCCCTTATATTTCCCTTTCTCATCTCACTAAGCAACCACCTTACAGCTGGAGACTGTCAGAGTCTCCAGTCACTGTCCAGCCCTAGCTTATTAGCTGAGCCCCAGAGTGACATTGCTAAGTCCTGATAGTAGGCTGTCTAGAGCCACTAACTCAGCCTGTCCAAAATGGAACTCCTGTCAGAGGGAGGTGGCCAGATTGGCTGGGTCCCAAGATTCCTAGTAGACGATCAGGATATGGCCATGACATAGCCAAGCCAAGGACTGTATTTCGTGTGAAATCCAAAAGAACCATCTGTCCTTCCTGACTCCCTGCTTCTGTTACTGGACCCATGGTTCTCCCAGGTCCTTAGGCTTGAAGCCTTTGGGGATTCTTGCCTCTCCATTCAACCATTTTCCCAGTCCCCGTCCTCAAACTTTATTTGTACTTATGTCCTGAAACAGGTCTAAACCAGCCTCCCAGCTCCTTTTCCTTCCACTCACGGAAAGCCCATACTCTTGACTACTCACAAACTAGACTTCCTGGTGTAGGTACACCCTGTCTCCTTGTTAACCTTGCACAGACAGCCTCAGGGTCTGTTCCCTGCCCCGCCCCCCCCATATACACTCCTCATCGCCATCATACTGCCCTGCCCTGCACCAGCCCACACTTAACTGATAGGAGGAACCTGTTCTCTGCATTTTCTACTGCAGCCTTCAGAAGGGATGTGGCCTAAGGCATATAGTCCCCCATTGGATTAGGTGCCGTAACTGGAAAGATCATAAAAAGAGAGTTTTGATCACTTTATGAATATTACTTTTACATAGAGATCAGTAGAGCAGAGTGATGTGTTACTACTCATGGTATTCTGATTCCTGCATCAGTTAAATCATATGTGATAGGGGTCAAAGACCTTCCTGGAAGTGCTCATAAACCTCTGGTTTCAATTCCACTCTGCCTGCTGTTTCTGGCTCCTAATAGGCGGTGAGCTGAGGGCAGGAACTGTCATGTTCACCTCTGCATCAAGTGCAGTAGCAGACAGTGGACATTCAGAAATTGTCTCCCGTTGGGAATTATGCAGAGGCTGCTTTACTATGCCCTTGCTTGCTCAACTAGGCCATGAAGCAGCAGCTTAACATGTGTTTTCCCCATGCCCCCCCACCCCACCCCCCGAGCTGGAGCTACCTGGAGGCCCGTGTCAGGTACTGGACCTATTTGGGGCTGTTCAGCAAGCAGCCTTCTGTCTTACTTCAAGGGGACTTGGAGAACTTATATGTGCTTCATTTTTATTTTATTTTCTGCTTTTGCTGGTCAGCTAAAAAGAGATGCTCCTTTTTTAAGTCTCTAGCACAACCAAGTGGGCAGCTCTATTGAGGGCCTAGGCGTTTTTATGTATTATTTCATTTGCCTCCGTAATAGAGTTAACTGTGCGACAGCAAGTGCCCTGATAGAGCTGGACCGTGTTGGTGGGAGTTCTCAGTCTTCCAAGCTTACAGTTTATGTTTTGTGCTTGTTCTCCCTTGCTCCAGATTCTGCCTGATCAATGCAGGTGTCCTGTACCTCTATTTCAGCAACTACCTACAGATAGATGAGGAAGAGTATGGAGGCACGTGGGAGCTCACAAAGGAAGGGTTTATGACATCGTTTGCCTTGTTCATGGTATGTGTAGCTGGTAATTTCACAGCAGGTTTTGTCATTTCCTGAGATGCCAGTTATTCAAGGGGAGCCCCTTGACTGAGTTACAGTGTGTGATGTGGGTACCATTTTTCAAGACTCCTGAGGCTGGAGGGCATGTCCTTTCTTGAGTTAATGTCCCAAAAGATGTGGTGTGATACACTGTATAGTCTCCCTGTGGTGAGCAAATCCAGAGCTCATTGTCAGTTTCTACATCTAATTCTCAACTCTGGCTGCATATTGAAAACTGGAAAACATTTAAAAATATATTCATAACAGCCAAAAAATGCAAACAGCCGTCACCCGATGAATGGCTAGATAAAATGTTACATACCCAGACAGTAGAATATTACTTGGCCATAAAGAGGAATGAAGAACTGGTACATGCTACAAGGATGAACCTTGAAAACATTCTGCTAGGTGAAAGAATCCAGACACAAAAGACCACATGTTGTATGATTCCATTTATGTGAAATGTCCAGAATAGGCAGATCCACATGGATAAGAAGTAGATTAATGGTTGCCAGTGGCGGGGGGGGGGGGGGGGAATGGGAAGTAACTGATAATGGGAATAGATGTTGTCTTCAGGGTGACGCAAATGCTCCAAAATGTTTTCACAACTCTGAATATACTAAAAAACCTCTGAATTGTATACTTTAAAAGGGTAAACTTCATGAAATATGAATTATACCTCAAAGTTATTTTTAAACAATTATAGAACCTAGCCCAAACAACGAAATCAGAATCTCTGGGAGGTGGCGCCCAGGCATCTCTCTGTGTGTTTTTAAAGAGCCCACGAGATTGCAAAGGCGAGTCAGGTTTGAGAACCTCTGCTTTATTTGATATGAAGCTGACAGGATATGATGTAGTTTTGTTTTCACGTTTGTTGCTAATGCTAACACTTACTAGCAGTACAGCTTGCTTTACCTGTATCATTTCCACACCTATAACTCTAAGCCCTCGCACTCTGGTCTCTGTTTGGCAAGGGGAGAGACTTGTCCAGGGTCCCTTTGGGAGCACAGGACGGTGGTCCTGGGCTCTATTAGAGACAGCTTGATTTCAGTGCTCTTGTCCCAAGCAGCTTATGCATTGGATAGCCCCCGGGAAGTACACTGTGCGCACATTCTTAGGATGCTTTTGTTTTGTGGAATGGGAGCCTGTGTTGACCCTGTTGGTGAGGGAGCCCATGAACATTGCTTGTTTCCTCTCTAGGTCATTTGGATCATCTTTTACACTGCCATCCACTATGACTGACGGTGCACAGTCCCCACCTGCTCCCTGTCTGGTCCAAAGGACCCTCTTAGTTACACCACAGAAACACGATTGTTGGGGGGCACCCCAGCCACGCGGAACCTGGAAGACCCGTGTTTCCTGGACCGAGAATCAGTGTGTTGGGCGTCAGTGTTTTCTGCAAGGGTTGTGACCTGAAACTTTTTAAAGAACCATCCACCTTTTGGGGAAGCATTTCTGAATTGTCCATCACCAACCGTTTCTTCTTGGATACCATCATGAAACACCTGTTGGCCGATTGGAGCTGTCCTGTAATTTGGTGCACATCTGGATCCGGATGAAACATTAAATTGTCTTCCTTTTCCATCAGGTGTACGGTTTTTAAACTATATCAAACATTGGCATTTCAAGTCTTCTGAAAACAGTATGGCAGTATGTGCGTGGTCCATAGCACAGTACAAGCAGCATCTAATAACAGTTTTCGTTGTAGAATGTTTTCAGATACTTGAATAAATCAGATCTTTAATTGAGCCCCTGTTGGTGATACCTGGTAAAGCCTTTCCAACCTCACCTCTAGCCTCAGAACCCAATAGGAGCAATAGAGGTGGTGCCCTCCCATCCCCTTCCCTCTTCCCCCTTCCCTTTTCCTCCTCTCCCTGCTCCCTGAACAGCTCTATCCAGGCTTCTTTCCCTTAATGTGCAGCAGGGAAGTCAAGGGCTGGAGTTGGTGTGGGCTGTGGCCCTGACTCTGGAGGGAGGGCTTACCGCCTGATGCCCTGATGCCCCGGCTCAGCACTGAGAGGCGTGACTGAGCTCACTGCGGTGTGCTAGGCTCGGGTGGTGTCTTTTGCATTTGGCTACAAGACGGCAAGGCTGTTGTAGCCAAGAAAGCTTAGCCAGGTTCAAACGATGAGCCACAAGATGAAAGATCTGAGAGCTAGGACTGTCCAGAGAAGGGGCTTAATGGGGACGTGGAGGACCTGGACAGTCAGAGGTCCTGCTCTTTGCCGTGGCGGTCAGGTGGAAGCTGGGGAGCCCAGGTTCTGCTGCCGTCTAAGCCACCCATCCCCTCTTCTTCCTGTCCCTTCTAGGCCGTAGTTCTACCTTCTGAGGTGTGGTGGCATTCTGAATGAGACCGGTCAGTTTTCCTTAAATGATTATTTTTTTCTCCTTGATGCTAGTGGGCGTTCTCTGCCTTGTGCGAGTGGTTGTGGGGATGTAGAATGAGACTCGACTCGACAGGCAGAGGGAGGAAGGTGGTACTGGGACTCCCAAACTCGGGAACTGGCTGGGTCACACCGAGGACATCTAGTCTCTCTGGAGTCCTGGCCCTGTTCTTAACTGGTCTTTACTTGAACTAGAGGCTGTAGGTCGGGTCATGGCACTGGGAGGAGGTTAGGTGACTTCTTAGGGCTGAGAGAGGAAGGAACAGAGGATAGAGGTGGGACTCTGGCTGTGCCTCTGCGTCCCAGCCCTCCCCTCACTCTGCACAGTCTTTGCCTCTGGGGTGCTCAGTCAGGCTGAGCTGAGTTGGGGTTCTAGGTGCTGCAGCCTTGGTTCCCCTTTCGGTCTCTGCTTTGGGCCTTGGCATCGTCCAAGGAGATGTCATAAGTCAGGCTGATGTAGGAGCTAAGGGCCTCCCGGAGTCCCTCACTGAGGGGGGACTCCTCCCCTGTGGCAGATGCTTCAGAGAACAAGAGAGAGCTGTGGAGAGGGGGAAAGAGTTGCATCAGGGAGCCTCACCCTCCTCCATGCACCTACCACATGGTTCCCTGTTCTCAAAACCTGCTGAAAAACTCACAGTGGTTCCCTGTTCCTAGTCAGATCAAACTCCCCTTCACTTCACTCTCTGTTGTACCCCATCTTGTCTGACCTTCCATCCTGGCCACCTCGGTGCCCAGGCAAGCCCCATATCCATGCCCACTTTGGCCTCCCTGCTAGTCCCCGCAGCAGACCTGCTGAGCCTGGGCTGGCCTGAGTTCAGTCAACGCTTATTGGCTCCCAGGTGTCCCTGAAGGTGACAAGCCCATTCTGGGTTCCCAGGGGTGGGTCCTTCTAAGTCTCCTTTGTTCTGCCTTCATGTTCCAGGGGCTTCTCACCTGTCCAGCTCTTTCCAATTGAGTGGTGTCCTCTGCACAGTCACAGGTAGAGGTATGGACTTGCCAGGGGGTGGGCCGGCCCTCCGCAGGGCACAGGGCTCCTTGAGTAGGCAGCAGATGTCATCCGCCAGCTCTGAGGAAGAGACCTAGACCCTTGACATGGCTGGCCCCAGCCCTGCCTTCCTCCCCAACAACTCCACCCTCACCCTGACAGCTTTCCACACTTGGCAGGTGGGAGCATGAGCCCCAGGCTATTAATCTGGAAGCTGACATGCAGTCAAAGGTCGTTCTGGGCTAGGTTTCGGGAGACTTAATTTACCGTGTGATTTCGGGTAAGTTGATGGACCTCTTTGAGCCCCAGTTTCTGGTTAGAAAAGCGCTTTGGAAAGAAGAAAGCTAAGGGATGATCAGTCTCTACTTGTTCTGTCAGTGTCTGCTGCATGGAATGACTGTCCTGAAATCCCCCGATCAGTTTTCCCAGTAGCAGTCTTTCCTCTCTGCTTCTCTGACTCTCTGCTGTAGTGGCTGCAGTGCCTGTTACAGAACAGGCACCAGAAAATGCTGAGAATCAACTGAATTCCACAATAGCAACAGCTCTGGGCCTTGTTCCTGTGGAGAGAACTGTGCCAGCCATTGGGGACTTTGACTCAGAACCACAGTTGTGGGTGAGGCACTGGCCTGCACTAACACGGGACACCTCCGTGGCTCTGTTGGCACGAGATGAACTTGGGGCTTCCGGGCTGTGTTTCTTGGCACAGGGACTGGCATGGAGAGAGGGGAGGTCCCTCTTCTGCCTAGATATTCTCCAGCAGGCAAACTATCTTCCCCACAGACCCACATCCCAGTCTGCTCTCATGGAGGTAGGGGATGGCCATACCAGAGTAATGGTCCACCAGAGCCTGGAGTGAGGGGAAGGTGAGGCGTGGTGAGATGTACAGCCAGCCATTGTCAAGGCGTTGGATCTTGTAGTGTCTGATCCGGTCCCAGGATACAGGGCGGCTGAGGCGGACCGACAGGGAGTAACAGCCTGAGAAGGAAAGGGTCCGGGGTGGGATTAAGGCCATGCTGGGACCAAGCCCAGCCCAGGATGGGAGAAGGAAGACATGAAATGGCCACAGAGAGTGAGCACTGGGCCCAAACGAGGGAAGGGGGAAGGGAGGGACAGAGATTTGCTCTCTTGCTTATAAATGACAACACACTTATCATAGCTAGGGCTCTCGTGAGGAGGAAACAAGGTCATGCACACAGGGCTCAGAACAGGGCCTGCCACAGTTTAAGTGAGCATTAAGTGTTGGCTGTTACTATAAAGACTCAAGTGGGCAGAAGTGTTAGGATGTGAAAATGTGTCAGTAGATGTCAGCAGGGATGTGGAGAAAGGAATTCTTACCCTGCTGGTGGAAAGATAAATTGTATAAGCCACTTTGGAAACAGTTGGCATTAACTAGTCGAGTTGAACATGCTCATACCTCACAACCCAGCCGTTCCATCCCAGCATGATGCCTTGCAAATACATGAACAAAAGTATTCACAGCAGCATTGTTCGGAAAAGCCCAAAAACTGCAAACAGCCCATATGGACTCGAGAGAATGGTAGATTCTAGAATGTAACACTATTCAGCAGTAAAAGTTAATAACCACTACACACATAAGCATAGATAAATGTTTAAAATAATGAGCAGAAAACAGCAAGTCACAGAAGCATACATTCAGTATGATTCTATTTAAATAAAGTTCAGAGGCAGCCAAGACTACTGCATAGGGATGCATGTATGGCAAAACTATGAAGAAGGGACTTCCCTGGTGGCACAATGGTTAAGAATCTGCCTTCCAATGCGGGGGAAGCGGGTTCAGTCCCTGGTCAGGGAACTAGATCCCACATGCATGCCACAACTAAGAGTTTGCATGCCACAGCTAAGGAGCACATGTGCCGCAACTAAAAGGAACTGGTGAGCTGCAACTAAGGAGCCCACCTGCCGCAACTAAGGAACCCACCTGCCGCAACTAAGACCTGGCACAACCAGGAAAAGAAAAAACCATGAAGAAAAGTAACTGATTAACACAGTGAAGCAGGCAAAGGGCTTCAAAGGGACTGTTGCACAATTTCTTAAGCTGGTAAGTGGGCATATGGATGTTGGTTTTATTATTAGTCTTTTTTTTTTTTGGCTGTGCCACACGGCATTTGGGATCTTAGTTCCCCAACCAGGGATCAAACCCACACTCCCTGCAGTGAAAGCACAGAGTCTTAACCACTTGGACTGCCAGGGAAGTCCCTGTTATTAGTCTTAAACCTATACATGAATATTATATTCACTGATGCAAGTGACAGAATTTTTCCAGTTTTTAGTTGTTTCTTTTTTTTGGCCGAGCTGCGTGGCTTGTGGGATCTCAGTTCCCAGACCAGGATTGAACCCGGACCTCGGTAGTGAAAGCCCAGAATCCTAACCACTAGGCCACCAGGGAACTCCCTGTTTTAGTTTTTAAAATCAACTTTATTGAGGTATAATTTATATAAAATAAAATGCATATGTTTAAAGTGTACAGTTTGATAGGTTTCAACAAAAATTTTAATTTAAAAAAAGGATAACTGGGGGCTTCTCTGGTGGCGCAGTGGTTGAGAGTCCGCCTGCCGATGCAGGGGACGCGGGTTCGTGCCCCGGTCCGGGAGGATCCCACATGCCACGGAGCGGCTGGGCCCGTGAGCCATGGCCGCTGAGCTGAGCCTACGCGTCCGGAGCCTGTGCTCCGCAGCGGGAGAGGCCACAAGAGTGAGAGGCCCGCTTACCGCAAAAAAAAAAAAAAAAAAAAAAGAATAACTGGCTAGAAGAGGAAAAGCACATGGTTGAAAATGAATAGAGAGAAAAGACTATATAAAATCATAACTATATAACTATATAAAATCAGGCCTCCAGCAGTAGTTTTCAGCAGATGAGGTTGCATACGAGTGCTCTTTATAACTGTAAAGTGGGATTCATTTCTTAACACTTCATCAAAGCCAAATGGGAAGAGGGTGCTTAGTGGAATAACAGTAATAACCTATTATTACTATCTAATTACTTAAAGCTATCTGTAGCTTTCATTTATTGAGTGCTTACTATGCACTTTTTATATGGACTATCTCGTCTAATTCTCATAACCACCCTGTGAGGTAGGTACAGTTATCCCCAGTTTACAGATGAGAACACTGGCACAGAGAACCTGGAGGAAGAGCCAGTGACCCTGTCACTTAACCTTTCCCGTGGAATGCCAACAAAATGCAGGAGTGACTTTCCCAAACCACAGGCAGTGCTCAGTTTTAGGAAGCTTTTACTTTGAGGAAGTGGTCTAAATACTCCGTTAAAAGGCAGAGATTTTCAAACTGTATTTTAAAAAGCAAGACCCAACTACATGATAAACACACTTTGAATATTAAAACACAGGCTAAAAGTAAAAAATATGTATCATGCACACATTAATCTTAGGAAAACTGGAGTGATAATATCAGAAAAGTAGAACTCAAGACCAAGGGTATTACCAGAGATAAGAGGATATCCTGAATTTGTATGCACCCAGTTACAGAGTTTCAAAATATAGAGCAAAGCCAACAGTATTAACAGAAAAAATAGATGTCCATAATTATAATTGGAGATTTCAACACTCCTCTCTTAGTACTTGATAGGATAGAAAATCAACAGGCATATAGAAGAGTTGAACAATGCAGTCAGCCCATTTGACTTAATTAACAAACCTTGGGCCCAACAAGAGCACATGGAATATTCAAGGCAGACTATAGACTGGGCCGTAAAAACAGAAATGTAGAAGGATTGAAATAATTAAAGGTATGTTTTCTGACCACACAGAATTATGAATTAATAACAGAAAGACATATGGAAAATCCCCAGATGCTTGGAAATAACCCAGGGATCAAAGAAGAAATCATAAGCAAAATTAGAAAATATTTTTAACTAAATAAATAAATTTGTGAGCTCAGCTAAATCAGGACTTAAAGGTATATTTTTAGCTTTAAATCTTACACTTGAAGAAAAGAAGGCATAAAATAAAGTTTCTACTTTAAAAAGCTAGAAAAAGAATAAATTTAAGTGGAAGGAAATAAAAATAAATAGAAGACAATGGAGAAAAATCAAATGCTGATTCTTTGAAAAGGCTGATAAAATTGATAAAGCTCAAACTAGACTGATGAAAGAAAAAGAGAAACACCACACACACACACAAATTACCAACATCAGGAATGAAGAGGGGACATTGCTATAGATCCTACACACATTCAAAGGATAAGGGCATACTGTGAACAACTTTATGCCAATAAATTCTACAACTTAGATGAAATGGACAAATTCCTTAAAAGACACAAATTACCAAAACTGACACAAGAAATAGAAAATTTGAATAGACCCATATCTATTGCAGAAATTGAATTCATAATTTTAAAACTTCCTAAAAAAAAAAAAAAAAAACTTCCTGGAAAGATAACTCTGGGTCCAGATGGCTTCACTAGTGAGTTCTATCAAACATTTAAAGAAGAAATAACATCAATTTTATACAAACTCTTTAAGAAAATAGAGAAGATAACATTTCCCCACCCATTTTATGAGGCCAGCAATTAACTTGCTAAGAAAAACAGACAAAAACATTATGAGAAAACTATAGACCAATATACCTCATATATGTAGACACAAAAAATCTTTTAACACACTGTTAGCAAATTGAATCCAGCAATGTATAAAAAAGATAATACATTATAACTAAATTGGCTTTATCCCAGGAATACAAGTTGATTTAAAAATTGAACGTCAGTGTTAACTCACTAAATTAGTAGAATAGAGGAGAAAAAGCATGATCACCTGCAGAAATGTAGAAAAATTTGACAACATTCAACACGCATCATGATTTTTAAAAAACGAAGAAAAAGAAAACTACAAATAGAGGGTGTAATAATTTCCTATTGCTGCTATAACAAATTACCATATATATAGTGGTTTAAAACAACAAAAATGTGTTATCTTACAATTCTGGGGGTCATAAATCTAAAACAGATTTCACTAAACTAAAATCAAGGTATCAGCAGGCCTGTACTTCTTCTGCAGGCTCTAGAGGAATGTCTGTTTCTTTGCCTCTTCAGTTTCTAGAAGCCCCCAGCATTCCTTAGCTCATGGCCCCTTACTCCATCTTCAAAGCCAGCAGCATAGCATCTTCCAGTCTCTCAAACTCTTACCCTCTTGCCTCCATCTTATAAAGACCCTTGTGATTTCATTGGGCTCATCTGGATAATCCACGATAAACTTCGTATCTCAAAATCCTTAATCATGTCTACGAACTCTCTTTTGCAATGTAAGGTAAGTCATATTCACATGTTTCAGGGATTAGGACCTGGACATCGTCTGGGGGGGCTAGTCTGCCTACCACAGAAGGGTACTTCCTCTTAACCTGACATAGAGCATCTGTGAAAAATCTATAAGTAACATCATACTTAATGGGAAAGACTGAATTTTTCCTTCTAAGAACAAAGCAAGAATGTTCTTACCACTTTACTTGTTATACTAGAGGTCCAGTGCAGTAAGGCAAGGGAAAAAAAAAAGGTATATGAATTGGAAGATAAGTAGTTAAACTATATTTATAGATAACGTGTGATCATAGATGTAGAAAATCCTAAGGAACCTACAAAAAAGCGATGAGAACTAATAAGTGAATTTAGCAAGGCTACAGGATACAAAGTCAATATACTTTGAGAAGTATGGAGTAAGGTCCTTGCTTCCTTTTCGTTGTTTTCTACCTGACTCTGGAGACCCCTTGACTCTGTACCTTTAAGAAGAATCTCTTCTGGAGCTGTGCTGTGACCCTGAAAAAGCTCTGTGGTTGGGAAAGGGATACATATCTGAAACTAGGCCCTGGAAGCCAACCAACCCGCTGAACTAAGTGACCAAGTCCCTCTTTGGGGCCTGGTTCTCCAGCCACCCCACCCTGGCCACTGTCATCACAGTTACTAGAACCAGGAGGGAGCCTCACAGCTACACTGAGGCTCTGACTGGTAGACTCAGAGATAATAAGCAAGCTCTGGCAAGCCCATGTGGGGTTGTCTACCCTGCTGTGGGGACAGGTCACCTACCAAGGCCACCTCTGACTGCCCTGTGTGCCTGCTATCCTGCTGTTCCTTCTCACTGCTGCTCAGCCAGCCCCAGATATCTATGGCTGGCTCCCAGTTCCAGGACGTCTTTTTTTTTTTTTTTTCGGTATGCGGGCCTCTCACTGTTGTGGCCTCTCCCGTTGCAGAGCACAGGCTCCGGACGCGCAGTCTCAGTGGCCATGGCTCACGGGCCCAGCCGCTCCGCGGCATGTGGGATCTTCCCGGACCGGGGCACGAACCCGTGTCCCCTGCATCGGCAGGCAGACTCTCAACCACTGCGCCACCAGGGAAGCCCTCCAGGACGTCTTTTAAACTCGGACTCCCTGGTTTCATATCTCACCCAGAGTCACACACTATAACACCCCTACATCCTATAACCCTACCTGTGTCTCTTAAGACACATTAGTTGACCTCTCAGATGTTTCTTCCTTTCTAAAGGGGAATAATAATTGTCCTCGCCTCAATAGATTGCCACAGAGATCCAGGTGGTAAAGTAGGTGAAGCAAATAGCAGTGTCTGGCGCATAGCAAGCATCCAGTGCCCCTTCTCAGTTCTCTGGTTCTTTATTCACACTGTTCCCTTTATATGGAACACTCTTCCACCTGCGTAACCGCCAGCCTTCCTTTTACAACTCAGTTCCTACTCAGGCAACTCCTCTCCAGAACACCTTCTCTGCCTGGTAGAAACCCCAGCTCTAGGCTTGCCCAGACACAAGTGCTAGCACCAAAGGTCCTATTCTCCCATCGTCTGTCCCTCAACACTACCCCACCCCACCATATAACCAACTGTGAGCCTCACAAGGGATCGTCCTAATTTATCTGCCCACCATCTTCCCATCTCAGAAAACAGCAACGCAATCCATTCATTACTAAGCTCCTAACCCCGGCATCATCCCTGGCAGCTTCCATTCTCCATCACCTCCCATCCAGCCCCACAGAAAACCCTACTGGCTACATTCAGAACATATCCGGAATCTAACCACTTCTTATTAGCCTGCAACAACTTCCCATGTGGCTCCCCACTTCCGCCTCATCCCCTGCCAAATCCTCTCTTTGCAACGTAGAGGGATCAGATCATGTCACTCCCCTGCTTAGAACCCTCCCTGTCAACACTTAAAATAAATCTGAAGCTCTCACCCTGGAAAGGCCTTGCATGACCTGACTTCCGGTGACCTTGGATCTGCTCCAGGCACACCTGCCTCCTGCTGAGGATGCACCTGTTGTTTACTCTGTTCCTTTGAACTGTTGCTTTATTGTTTCTTCGTGGCACTTGCCATGATCAGTTGCTCAATTACTGTTTGTTCACTATGCACGTTGCCAACTAGATTGTGGCAGGGATTTTGCTGTTTTTTTAACCTCTTTATTGGTGCTTTTTATATTGTTGAATCCCCAGCACTTAGAACAGTGGCTGGCACAGAGTCACCATGCAATATTTATTTGTTGAATGAATTACTGAGTCTCTGTGATAAACACTGGACACGGCCATGATACAAGCAGACTTGAGGAGTCCTTGCCACCATATGCACTCCTACCGCTGTGAGCACAGATGGTGTTGGGGGTCAGTCTACCCTACCCCAGCTCTTCATCCTCTCTCCTCCCCTCAACGTACATACATGCACTCATTTACTCATCCATTTATACAGTAAACATCTGTTGAACACTTACTACAAGCTGGCACTGCACTAGCCCCAGACACAGGTAATCAGATCTTCATACTCTGGGGAAAGAAATACTGTCCCTCAGCACATCCCTCAGCCAGAATTTTCCTTTATGGTCCTCATCTCAAATATTTAGTTCCCCTGCTGTTAGACCACATACCCTGACTTTGTTTTAAGAAATAAGTTTATTGCAGCTACAGAAGAGGTCTTTTCAGGATGCTGTGGGAGTTGAGAGCAAAGAGTGACAAATAACCTGGGGAAATGGCATTGCAGTGGGTCGAGAAGGATCAGTGTGAGTTGGCCAAGTGGAGGACTGGAGGAGAGGGCTTTCCAGGCCCTGAGGGAGGCTCATGTGCAGGATGGAGCAGTGGAAAGAACAAGGTGTGTTCATTCAAGGAGTGTTCTGGTGGGCAGTGGGCCAGAGGCAGGCTGTGGGAAGGAATGGTAGGAGCTAAGCCTGGGTGCAGGGCCTGGAGGGAGACCCACTGGGAAAAAGGCAAGGAAAGTATGAGGTCCCGGATTCCAGAAAGCTCCAGCAGGCTTAGCCAGTGTCACACCCTGGCCTGCAGTGACCTAAGGAGCCATGTTCTCCCAGGTGTTCTGATGATGATGCCGGGAGGAGGGGAGGGGTCCACAGTGGTGTGAGGGAGCACGTTAAAACCTGTTTGGGGGACGTAGGTCTAGCAGGACCCTCTGAACTTCTTCTGAGACCTCTAAGAAGCTGATAGCCTCGAGAATGCTGCACCTTGGACCCTTGACTGTCTGAAGCCTGAGGGCCGGAATCAAAACTTATCAGGCCTGACTCGGAGGAGATGCTTTTAAGTGCTTCTCGGCTGACAGAATCACAGAGGTGAGTCCCTCAGGGGCAGGAAGCCTGTCTTGCTCATCAGTCTCCCTTGCAATGCTCAACACAGCACGGACACATAGTAGGACAGTAGGAAGGCAAGAGGGTGACGCTCTAGGGGTCTGGCGCTGGCGCTAACCTCTGGAGCAGTCCTGGGACCTCCACAAACTCGTTGTGCCCCTTCTCACACCAAGGTTTTCGGCCTGACTTGGGCCCTGCCATGGCTCCCCCCAGGCCTAGAACACAACCAGGTATGCCAGAGGGACTCTGGGGAAGATGGGGGGTCTCCCCCTCCCCCTCCAGACTCTTGAGTAGTGTTCTTGGGAGCTCAGTGGCCCCAGGCCTTCCGCCTTCGTCCACCCACAGGCTCAAAGCCCCTACAGTATTCCCTTCCCACAGGTACGTCTCGATCTTGGGCCAAAGAAGAGCTGATCCTGATATCACTCACTCACTTGGTCAACAGTTAATTACCGTTATATATGACAAGATGCATTATGTAAACATGAAAAACATTGTCTCTCATTACTTAATTTTGGGTTCCCTAGACTGGAACTGTGTTTTCAAACTTAAAAGCACATGAGAACCATCCGGAGAGCTTGTGAAGGAAGCAGATTTCTGACCTCTGTACCCCGCAGTCTGATTGGGCAGGTCTGCGGCGGGGCCTAAGAGTGCATCAGCAAGACGGTCCCCTGACAATTCCTGTACACTCAAGTCTGAGAACCACCATCCTGTGGCGTCACTCGGGCCCGTACAGATTTAGTGTCAAACTTTTTTTGACCACAAACCACATATGAAATTTTACAGTGACCCAGAACACACTTAAAATTATCGAAAACAAAAAGTTTGGTGAAGCAATATTTTCCCCAACCCCAGTGATGCATCTTAATGTTTTCAGCTATATTTCACTTTCAACGCTCCCTGGTCCAGATCCACTAAACCAATGGGTTTCAACCTTGGCTACACATCAGAATCACCTGGGGGGCTCTTGTAGCTTCCAGGGCCCAGGCCACACCCCTGACCAATTAAATCAGAAACTCTGGGGGTGGGGTGCAGCCATCAGTAATTTATAAATCTCCCCCAGATGATTCCAACACACAGCCAAGGTCTAGATCAGTGGTTCTTAAAGCTGGACCAGTTCTTTGTTTTAACAAACCCTCCAGGTGTTCTGATGCCCACCCAGGTTTGAGACCCACTGGTCTATAACCACTGAACCAAACTGATTTCTTGGCCCACAAATGGGTTGTAACCTGCAGCTTAACAGACACTCTCCAAAAGGAAGCCCAGGATGAGAGATTAGAAATTAGTACTTGGAAATTGCCTTTCCTGCAGAATTGGCAAATTCTTCCTTTTTCGATAATGAGAGCTGCATTCTGATCTATCCCTTTTTGGTGTTGCTGTGGGGAACCTCAGAGTCAAATCTAACCTTAATCCCAGCAATTTTGCAGATCCTTAAACATCCTATGGATTCTTTACACCTTGAACTTACGCAGTGCCGTGTATCAATTATGTCTCAATAAAACTGCAAGGAAAAAAAGAAAGATCCCATGGATTCTTATCTGCTTTCTCCTTTATTTCTCCACCAGTTCCTCTTGTATATGTGCCTTCTTGGAAAAGGGGCTCAGAGAGGCAATAAGTTTCGGTCACTATGCTCTTGGGGTTGAACCAGGCCAGAGAAGGGGTGTGGGAGGGGCAGCTGAGCACGGAGCACTTCCTGTGGCTTCTCACACTCACTGGGGCCCGGTCTACAGTGCCCCCGCCCCCAACAGCACCGCTATGGTTTCCTGTTTGTAGCTGTTGCACTTGAGCCAGCCCCCCACCCTGGCCTGCCTATGGGTGTATGTGAGAGATGCTGGCGCTGCCTGGAAAATAGTAGGAGGGGCTGGGGAGAGGTCAACCCAGGGGGCTCCCAAAGGAAGGGAAGGAGAGGCAAAGACACGCACTGGAAGGGGCCCCAGGAGGGAGACTGAGTAGAGAGCAAAGGACCCTGATGACGCATCAAAGTGAGTTCAGTTAAGGGAAGCACAGGCAGCCCGTCCTCACTCCTGAACAGCTTCTCCCTAGTCTGCCCCTGTGCTTGTAATGCTACCATTACTGTCACAGGTGGGCCTCTCTTGGGTGTCTGAAGTGCGATGAACCTCAGCGGGGTTTGAATCCCAGCTCTGCACTTATTAGCTGTGTCTCCCCAGGCAAATCATTTCTCTTCCCCCAAATCTCCAGTTCCTCATCTGTAAAATGGGGACATTGGAAGTACAATCCCCACAGGGTTGTTTGAAGGCATTTACAGAGCCTAACATAAATGAGGGCACTGCCACTCCTTCAACGTCCCTCTCTGTCCCTGGTGTAAGGGACTCAGGGCAGCTCAGAGAGAAGCAGGGGCATCAGAGACAGACTCGACTTCGTGTTTTGTTTGCACCTGGGGTGGGAGAAGTCCCATATGAACGTGCAGTGTGACATGTCCCTATCCCTCTGTGGGCCTCTGTTTCCCCATCTGCACAGCACAGAAAGGAAGATCATGAGGTGACTCCTAGTGGGTTTTCTGGCTCCGACTGGCTGGTGACCCAAAGCACAGAGACCTTGTCAAGAGATCAGGGTCATGCTGTGTCTTGGGGAGGGAGAAATCATTGCTGGTCAAGGCAGAGAAGTCCTGTGACTATACTCGGTTACGAGTTCTGGTTGCTAAAGTGTTGGCTGAGCTGGATCCCTCCCGTGGGCAATTCACACCACTTTTAGAAATGCAGGTTATCGCCCCATTGTTGTTGTTGTTTTTTTTTTTTTTTTTGCAGTACGCGGGCCTCTCACTGTTGTGGCCTCTCCCGTTGCGGAGCACAGGCTCCGGACACGCAGGCTCAGCGGCCATGGCTCACGGGCCCAGCCGCTCCACGGCATGTGGGATCTTCCCGGACCCGGGCACGAACCCGTGTCCCTTGCATCGGCAGGCGGACTCTCAACCACTGCGCCACCAGGGAAGCCCTGCCCCATTGTTGATAGGCTCTCACGGCAGCAACATGTGGTCAGTCAGCCAGACTGCCCGACTCCAAGGCCAGGTCTCCAGCCCTCCACATGTGGCCTCCTACCTCTACCCCCAAGTCACATCACACCTGGCTCTCGGCATGAAAGGGAAAAGCCCATGGCAGGCTGAGCTTACCCACCTCTCCTGGTCTGGCTCTCCCGGATGAGGAAGGCCCCTCCTGGGTTTCCAGGCAGCAGCAGAAGTTCCTCAGCTTTCTGCCGGCTCAGGCCCTCATATAACCACCTGGGGGTGGGGAGATGAGCAGAGAGAGGGTCGGGGGTCAGCCTGGGGGTGGGTGGCCCAAGACTCTACTGGAACCTCTCTTCCCTCTGTGGGCCTCAGACTTCCATACGTCCCATGAAGAGCTGGCCTCAGGTCTCTCAGGGCCCCCAGCTTTGTCCTTGACCTCCGAGGCCCCTGCAGCCAGGACCATCTCATGGGGTCAGCCCCAGCCTTTTCTAACTGAAGAGCTCATTCCCAAGTGGCCAGGGTCTGGGGGCAGGTGAGGTGATCCCAGACCCTCTCCTCTCACTGCCCAGCTCCCCCAGCACCCCTACACCATCCACTCACCTGTCTAAGCCTTCACCTCTCCAAGAATTGCCTCTCTCTTTTTTTTTAATTTTAGTAAATATTTTATTTCAGCAGTTTAAAGTTTAACTTTGTAGCCAAAAGGTATGCAGGTGAACATTTACTCATTATCACTGAAATCTAACTTCCACTGTAGCTTATTTGTGAGTAGAAAGTTTGGAACTAGAATGTTCAAGACATTCTAAAATTTTGGAAAAAATCACGTAGCCCATCAACAGCCACACGTGCCTCTTCCAATGCTGGGATTGTTGATAACTCTGAGCCCACATCTTCCTTTTCTCTCTTCACTTAATCCCTCACCTATGTGCGTCCATGAAGGACTTCACTGCAGTGAAAAGTTCAAGGAGTCGTGCAGGAATGTTTTGGTTTACAGTCCATCAGCTTCTTACTGTCCCCAGAGTCATGTCCGGGGGTCCCAGGCAAAGCCTCCAGAAGCCAATTTGATGGAAATGGTTGCCTCCCTGTCATTTTGTGAAATGCCAGAGTCAGGGTTGAGTTGATTCCAAGTAAATAACGTAGAGAAGCTGTGATTCTCTGGGGGCCAGCAGCAAACTGAGCCTAGTTTTATAGTAAATAAAATACATCATTCATACGATTTATGAAAATCGAGGCTATAAATGAAGTGCAGGCAAGGAAAGGGGACTCTTGGAGGTAGTCGGTGTTTCCTCTGTTTAAACTTCACGCCAGGCTGTGGAGGCAAACCCCTGCCCCGCAGGCCCAGACCACTGGGAGACGTGAGCTGATTCCATGATGTGTCCACATGTCTCGGGATCCTATGTTGCTTCAGAGCCAGACACACCACGAGCTTCAGAGAGGAAGGCCATCCAGTGTGGGAGCCGTGCTTCTCCTCAGAACTGAAGCGTGGCTGTCACAGCACACACAGTGACATGTCCCTGGCTCCAGTTATTCACTGCCTTTCTCTCTCGACATAGAATTTGCTCTGGAGTCAGTCTGTCACTTACTCTGGGCAAGGGATGGCTCACACTTTTTGAGACCCTGCGTCCCCGAGTCCAGCCCTCCTGAGGAAGTGCCTCTTGGAAGGGCAGCCCGAGGAGGCTCTCTGGGGACATTTACGCAGGCCGTCCCCACCTCCTGCAAGTCCCTTCCAGCATTCTCCACCACCAGGTTCCCGGCCACCCTCCAAAGCTCAGGTGCCACGTCTCCACGAGGCCTTGCCAAGCCCTCTCCTCTGGGCTCCATGTCTCACAGGCTGACCTAAGAGTCAGTCGTCAGCTCCTCTGGAGGGCAGGGTCTGGGCCTGATTTTCCTCTGACCCCAGCTTTGCTCAGCATAAGACTGGGCGTGAAGAACTACACTTGTGGGAGGAGAAAGCAGGAAGCTCCCCAGAGGCAGGGCCTGGGCTGTGAACTCACCCATGGGAGATTTTGGCCACGTGGATGCTGGGGCAGATGTACTCTCTGCCTGAGATGTCCGACAGCACCGTCCACCAGTCTCCATCCCTGGAGAGAGAAGGGCGAGGGGACCCCTCTCAGAAGGGCCAAGGCCCTGGGCACCGCTCATTTGGGATTCACAAGGACCCTCCAGGGTAGGTCCTGTGGCCACCCATCCCACCTGAGTTTCCCAGGTTTCCTTGCACCAGCCAGTCTGGGTACCTCCTGGGCAGTGAATGGCCTGGTTCAGGGCCCCCCTGCAAGGCCCTGTGCACCCACTGCTTTTCCCTGCAGGTGTGTCAAGCTGCCTAAAATCCCACCATTACAGTGCTGTGTGAGCTCAGCACAAAAGTCCATGCTCTTTTCCCCTGGAAGGGGCCCCTCCTCCCACTAATGCATCTTCGGGGATCGGGGGAGGGGAGAGAGCACCCCACCCCGTGCCCTCAGGGGGACTTACTCAGAGATGATGGTCAATGGCTCCCCCAGTCTCAGAGACAGCTCTGCCTGCTCGCCTACTGGGAAACTGCCCAAGGCCACAGCTTTGGCCTTGCTCCTCTCTGGATGGAGGGACAGAGATGGTCACCCTCTGGCCAGACATGAGCTCCAGTGGAGGCTGGGCTCCCACCATCAATCCTCCCACGGGCACCCTAGGGCGGCATGTCTGCCGGGATCCTGGGATGGCAACCTGGAATCTGATGCTTTTCCACAGGGCTCTGCAGAGCCCTGGGGGTGCCCAGACATCTCTTGGGGGCCCCTCGGGGAAAGGATTGGTGTGGCAAGAGGAGTGGGGCTCCTGGCTACAATTCCATTTTTATACAGATCATCACAGGAGATTCTGATAAAGGAATTCAGCAAGCTTAAAGCCGACAGCTCTAAGCAGGTATCAGCCTGGATCTCTGAGCTCAGCTTCTGAAAGGCACCGATGAGGTGGCCACCAGATGGACTAGCTCTGAGGGGCTGGGAGGCGGCCATGGGAGGGGGAGGGCTCCCGGAGGGGCCCAGGAAATCACTGACCTGGTCGGGCTTTGTAACTCTGGAGTGCCGTGCACGTGGGCAGAGTGGCTCTCCCGTGACCTCTGTCCAGAGCGACAGGCGTAGGTCTGTGCTGCCCCCTCAGAAGAGGTGCAGCCCCAGGGCCCACTGGGACAGGCCTGGCCCAGAGCAGACGCCCAGCAGGAATGTGTGTCTCAGTCAAGTGTCCTGGTCACACACCTGCCACCTCTTCCTGAGCACCTGCTCTGTGTCAGGGCCTGACGGGTGCTGTATGTGTCACCTCCATTCAGCCCCATTGCACAGCAAGGCAACCGAGGCTGCACGGGGCAGTCTGCCAGGGAGGGCGGGCACAGCTCCTATGCCACATCACCCCGTCCCTGTCCTCCCACGGGCCCAGGGCCGGGGGACTGGGCTGGACAGCAGCAGCACGTCTCTGAAAGGCCCAGACTCCCCAGGAGGCTGGCGTTCAGAGAGGGAGTCACAGAGACAGGACACCAAGCCACCGCACCCCACCCTCAGGACTGGTCCTGAGCACGTGGTGGCCTTGAGGCCCAATTCTGAGGTTGGACAGCAGGCGGCAAGCGGCTCCCTGAGCACAGAATGCTCATCCCCTCGCCCCCGACTCCGGGACCAGCCTGCCCCGACCATCTAGACCTCCTGATGCCTGTCCAGGCCTACTTGTCCTGAAAACACACGGGCTGCAGGGCGCCCTTCACCCACCCCCCAGCGCCCTCCCTTCTCTTCCTCCTACCCCATCTCAGTAGGGGTCTCTGCGTTAGGCTATGAGAAGCAGTGAGGTCAGCAAGAAAGGTTTATGCGCCTCACAGATGCTCCTCAGAGGCTGAGAGGCCTCTGTGAGGCCCTCTAGACAGGGCTGGGGCCCCAGGAAGTGAGGGAGGGAGAGAAGAGGACAGACAAGGACCCAGGGGACGGGTGGGGCAGACACAGAGCTGGACACTATGCGGGCTGAGGGCCTCTGGGACATGAGCAGAATGAGACTGTGATTCTGGAAATGGACCAGTTCCTACATGTCCTCCCAGACACACATGGAGACCGCCGTGGTGACCCCAGACAGGAGCTCCTCAGAACGTAGGGCCTGGCCATCCCTTGGTGCAGGGAAATGCCTACCTGATGCCCGAATACACGGTACAAGTAAGTCTGGGGAGGGTGTCCTCTGACAAGAACAGAGCCAGGTGGCCAGAAGGGCCCCTCCCCCTCCTGGAAGCCCTGGCCTTGCACCCCAGGAGCCACTGAGCTGCACATGCTGTCCCCCTGATGGGTCCCCTCCGGCAGCTGAGTCACCTTCATCCTTCACTCCTTGGATGAAACGTCTCTTCCCTGATGAGCCCCTCAGCACACACTCTTGGTCAGAGTCCCTTAAAACACTGTCATCAAAATCTAACACAGTTGTAATTGATTATTGGTTTAGCACCTGTCTCTGAGGTTTGACTGTCCCTGAACACAGGGACTGTGTCCATCTTGTCCACTACTGTGTCCCCCGGTCCTGGCACAAGGCCTGGCATGGGGTAGAACCTTCGTAGATTTTGGCTGGATGCAAGGCTGATGGACAAAGGAGTTGCCCAGAATCCATGCTCCTGCTGGGACCAGGGGTAGAAGTACTGAGAGAAGCCCATTCGTCCCCTGGAGACCCTGACAGAGAGGGGAACACCGTGCCCCTCAGTTCCCACAGGCAAGGAGGGCCCCAGGACACCTGCCGGGGGGTCACCCCCTCAGCATCCTGGGCATGACTCAGAGCAGCCTCGAGGCCGCTGCCTGTGGCTAGATTCAGAGGAAATGAGGTGGGGGTCTGTGTGGTTTCCAGATCTCTTCCTGCAGGGCCTGCTGGGCCCCAGGCTCTCGGTGCACACTGTGTGGCTAGAAGGAGGCAACTGCCTCCCCAGCAGGAGTCTACAGGGTCCAGGGTGCCGATCGATGACCAAGGGGGCTAGGGGAGGCTGCTGTTAAAGAGAGGAGCAGGATATTGGGGCTTTCCTGGCTGTCCAGTAGTTAAGACTCCACGCTTCCAACACGGGGCTGCGGGTTCGATCCTGGGTCAGGAAACTAAGATCCCACGTGCTGTGCAGCACGGCCAAAAAGAAAAAAAATTAATAAAAAATAAGAGTATTTAAGAAAAAGAAAGGTGGATATTGGGGACGGGGGCTGAGGAGCAGAAAGGAAGCCCCAGCCATTGCAGAGGACTTTTCAGTTTGGGGGAGAGCCTGCCAAACACAGATATCCAGTGTGGCTCTGCAGTCTTCTACTTCTGTTAACTGTGTGTCTGTGTCCTTCCTCCTAGAAGTGCTGCTTGGTTTAGAGTCATCTTGTTATCTCTGATGGCTGATTTTATGCGGCAACATGGCTAGCCCACAGTACCCAGATATTTGGTCAAACACCAGTCTAGATGTTGTTGTGACACTATTTTTGAGACGAGATTAACATTTAAATCAGTAGACTTTGAATAAAGCAGATTACCCTTCACAATGTGAGTGGGCCTTATCCAGTCAGTTGAAGATTTTAAGAGAAAAAGGCTGAGGTCCTTTGAGGAAGGGAGAATCCTGCTTCCAGACTCCACTGTGGAATTCTGCAGCATCAACTCTTCCCTGGGTCTCCAGCCCTCTGGCCTGCCCTGCAGACTTCAGACTGGCCACCCCACAGCTGCGTGAGCCAATTTCTTAAAATAAATTCTCTCTTACACACACGCACACATTCTACTGGTTCTGTCTCTCTGGGGAACCCTGACAAATACATTATCGAAACCAAATCAGAATGTGATTTGAGAAAGGATTTGTGGGCTGTTTCAGGGAACAAGAAACAAACCGGGGCTGTAGCTCTGACATCAAAGTACTAGATATTGCAGGATACTTTGATTGACTAATCGTCCTAAAAACTGGCATTTTTTAGTCAGGACTGCCTCAGAAAACCACAATTACAGGTTCAGCCCATGCGTTGCATGAACTCATTTTTTCCAATCATCATAGCTCTGTTTTGCTTCAAGTATTTCACAGCACCTCTCAGGATAAGAGCATTTCTGCCCAGTAGGACTTTCTGCGATAATGCAAATCTTCTATAATTGTATTGCCCAGTAAGGTAGCCACTAGCTTCAAATGGCTGGAGAGCACTTAAAATATGGCTGGTGTTACTGAGGAGCTGAATATTTAATTTAATGTTAATTGACTTCAGTTTAAACTGAAATAGCTACATAAGGCTAGTGGCTATCGTAATGGACGGTGCAGCTTTGGAGAGCTATGGACGTGGGCTGGTCTTAGGGTTGCAGCTCAGGCTCTGGATAAACTGGTTTAGGAGGAGGGAAGCCATGGGAGATGCCTGGGGGACCATCACACGCTCCTGGTTAGTTCTGGTCACTCTCACGTTTTCTAGTTTATCTGGTTTAATGTTCTGACCACTAATATATAAGCTTCCTAAGAGCAGGGACCCCGGCTGTGTGGTTCATGGGGAGGGCCTGGTATACAGCAGGTCCTCATTGATACTTGAGGCTGGAGTGGCAGCTCAGGAAGGGCCTGGCTGCCCCGGGGCCCTCGGCCTACCTGCTTGCATGGGCTCAGGCCCCTGGCCTTGCACACAGGGGCTCAGGCTTGGGCTTGGAAGGGCTTTCCCCCTGCTGGGCTGACTTCCCATCGTTCCTCAGCAGAACACTCAGAAGTGCATCACCAAGAGAAATCTGAAAGAGATGCTGTGATGGGGACAGAGCCATGGCTCCCAGCCTGGTGCCCAGACACCCTCCCTCCCCAGCTCAGCCCTGCTGACCTCCTTGTGGACACAAGCAAATGAGATCCCTCCCATCAGGACCAGGTTCCAGCCCCTCCACCAGACGGTTAAGGCTTTCTGCAAACCGGACCCTGTTTTCTTTGCCTCCCATCTCTGCTACACTGTAGCCGTGCTCCATTCTTTGTTCCTGGGCCTTTGCGTGTGTGAAGCCCCCTCCCATTACTGGAAGACCCTTTTTCCACTTCGGGCCTGTCTGGATCCCACCCTTCTCCAGGAAGTTTTCCCCGAATCCCCCAGCCCTAGCTGATCACTCCTATGTCTACTCAGAACCACTGCCTGACCTGGGATCACATTCTGCCACTGGGCGGCAGGGGCCAGTGACAGGACAGAGTTCACTCCAGGCACACCAGGACCCACGGCTAGGTGGGCAAGGGGAATCTGAGGGGGCTTGGGAGCTAGCTGGCATGTCTCACGCGCTAAGGTGACACTGAGCACACTGTTACTGGTGTCACAGGGCAAAGTAAGACGCCTGGGAGACTGTGTGACATAGTCATGACTTGCAAGCCTTTACAGGATTGGTTGTCGAACCACTTCCCTCTCTTTGCCTCCATCTGAAAAATGGGGATAACGATACCCACCATACGGGTCTGAGAGAGAGCGCACGTGAAGAGCCAGGTCAGGGCCTGCTTTTCCTCTTTCACGCTCCGAGTGGCACTTCCCCAGAGGCCATGCCTGGGGACCTTCCCTTTTCTCCCTCTCGGGGCTCCCTGTTGTGCTCTACCCAAGTTTTAACTATTCACATACTTGGGTGCTTGTATAATGAGCCATTATTCTATAGCTTGTTGAGAACAAGGACCTCTCTGCCCATTTCCTCAGCATTTTCACCCACGGAAGGCACTTGATACACATTATCTAAATGGACGAAGTGATTATTAGCTCTTTGGACAGGTGTCTTATCCTTAGAATAATTTAAATTCCCAGGTTTCTAGGGTAATGCCGATTTTTTCAAACACTATACGTATTAAGATGTTGTAGGGAGATGGTTTCATTCTTTCAGACGGTTTTCAGTCTCTTCGTTAGAGACAAGGCATAATTATACCAGTTTAGGGACAGAGCAGGCTCCATCCTTGCCTTTGACCCTTTTCCCACACCTGGGTGAGGACGGGTGTCCGTCATGATGGTGGAGTGACTCCCATGGCCTCACGGGCCTTCCTGTCTGAGGAGCAAGGATCCGGCCCTGGAGAATGGAACAGCTGTCTGTAGTCTCGTGCCGTCCACATGCGGATGACGGCATGTTTGCTCCTGCCTCCCGGGGGAGTTCCGTATTCACGGGACAGGAGAGCTCTTTAACACAAAACAGGCCCACCATTAGGGAATGGCTCCCGGCAGCCGCTTCCTGCTCCGACTTTGGGATCCTGAAGGCTTGGCAGCCCGAGATGGCGCTGCTGCCTCCTGGGGTCTCTGCTTCCCTCAATGCCAAGGCACCCCTTCAGGCCGGGTTTTCAATAGTCCTTTCCCCTTGGGTATGGGGCACATGCTCTGTGCTTAACTATGCGGACAGGGGTCCAGAAAATCCCTGGGAGAGATCATTCCTGGGGAGCACGAGTGATTCAGACCAACCAAGCTCGAGCTGTGTGACCTCAGGCAAAGCGTGTAACTTCTCTGAGTCTCACTGGTGAATCTGGGATAATACTGACTCGAAGGGGTTGTGAGGAGAAGCTGAGGGGCCTGGCACGGAGTGTGTGCTCAGCAGAGGTTAGTCTCCTTTCCCCTGCTTCAGCAAGACAGTCACCAACCACACTGAACCCAGAGACTTCTCCCCGCTGCAGGTGGCGCCGGGGGCTGGGCCCGAGAGGCAGGAGAACCCTGCACTCAGGCCGGCAGAGCCCCCAGCACTCTGCCAGCTCCCTTCACCTGGTCCCGTCAATGTCAGGAGGCCTTCTAGGGGCAAAGTGAAGACCGTGGGTGGGCAGACCTAGAAGGGGGGGATAGTACTGGCCCCAACTTTTAAGAATCTAATCATAATTGTCTAAGTATCTGAACAACTTACTACATGTTAGGTAGGCACTTTCTAGGGGACCCAGGCATGGGCGGAAGCGAAGAATTAAAGGCAGCCGCGGTCAGCACGTGGAACATTTGGTGTTTTGACCACAGTACTTGACCCTTTGAGAGGTCGGCAGGGTTTGAATGCCATTCAAAACAAGGCCCGGGGCCCAGGGAGAGCAACCTCGTGCTCACTGTTCGTAGCGGGTTAGTGCACAGCTGGATCTACAATCCGCGTCTTTTGTGTTTTTCTGAAGATAACTTTCTGCAGATAATTTCTCTGTGGCGGCGTAAGTGATAAATTTGGATTGAGCTGAAAGGAGACCTCCCTCCCTTTCAACTGAGAAAGATCACCCTTTTAAGAAGAATTGTAGACTCTAGAGCTGAACGTGTCTTCAGAAGTTATAATCTAGACTCCTCTTATCCACTGACGCTCTGTCCCAACCGTAAAGCCCACTCCCAGTCTTGAGGGGACCATCCTTCCTCACAGTCCCAAGGCCGTCGGAAAACAAAAAGCAAGCATACTTACTGTTTTCCTGTCATCAGAGGCTTGGGGCAGGGGCTCGGCTAAGACTCATGCTTTAGCTGAAGAGGTTAGGGCTTTGGGGGGCCCCTTCTGGAAGTCGGCCAATGTCCTTCGTCCTAGGTCACCCGGGACCCTCTTAGCCTGGGAGTCTTCAGGGAGAGGCTCTCGATATTGCTTTGGGGAGCTTGGCATCTGCCTGTGGTCAGCAGTCTGTACCCCGGGGATGGGAAAGGAGCCCCACCTCCAACTGGCTGGCCCTCCCAAGCACAGCCAGGCCAGGAAGCAGGCCCAGGGCTCTTCAAGCTCTGTCACAGGGTCCTTGGGGCTCCCAGCTCACATCTGCAGGCTCTGTGGTTCTCACAACCACCCGTTTCCTCTGACGGCATCACAGACCGTCGAGGAGCCACCTTCCCCAAGTTCCGGTTTATGGGGGAGAAGCAGCTGCCTCGTCATGATCCTGGAGGGAGAGGTTTCTCTCTGACTGTGTGGCTTGGTCTGATCCAAGGAACACAGAACCAAGCTAAATGAGCAGGAGTTTCCCATGCTTACCTGGTCTATTATAATCACCTGAGGGGCCTGTTAGTATGATTCCTGGGATTCCCCCACGTCTTCCGAATCCAAGTCACCAGAGGAGCAGCCCCAACATTTGAATCTTAAACACTCCAAGAGATTCCTTTGACTAGCAAGTATGGGAAGCACTGCCTTGGAGTGTCCCAACCTTTAATGTGTATAGGAATCCCCTGGGGATCTGGTTAAACAGCAGATTTTGGTTCAGTGGGGCTCAAGATTCTGCATTGCTAACAACTCCCAGGCGATACCCATGTTGCTGGTTTGGGAACCACGCTTTGTGTAGCAGGACCTGGACAGTGGTTCCGCAAGTGTGGTCCCTAGGCCAGCAGCCTCAGCATCATCTGGAAATGTGTGAGACATGCCAGTTCTCAGGCTCCATCTCTCATCTACCCAATCAGAAACTCCATGGTAGGGGCCCAGCAACCTGTTTTCACGAGCCCTCCAGGTGATTCTGATGCACACCCTAAACTTAAGAACCACTCAGCTAGGATAAAGAAGCTCCGATAGAACCCCCTTTGATTAGTATGTTTAAATCAGTCATTAAAATTTAAATTTAGGGAATTCCCTGGTGGTCTAGTAGTTAGGACTCCACGCTTCCACTGCTCAGGGCCCGGGTTCCATCCCTGGTTGGGGAACTAAGATCCCACAAGCCGTGTGGCGTGGCCAAAAAACCAAAATTTTTTTTGAATTTAAATTAATAAAAATCTCAGCTCATTAGTATCTAAACAACCACCCATTCACTGCCTCCCCATTAGGGGCTTAGCAATCCTGGAGACAGATGCTTTTAATGTGAAACCGCTATTTCACAGACAATGCAGCCTTTTCTGGGGCCTTGAGCACACCCGGGCTCAGGTTCTCCCTTTCTCCCGGGAAAGGCTGGTTTGAGATTTAACTCCTGCGGCACCTGGCGTGGAGGGCTGAGGGAGCCAGAGTGGAGGTTCTAACCAGGATGTTAGGGTGGGTGACGGCCACTCAAGGATGTGGCCTGTGGCTGGGAGGGAACTGATCACAGGCCCACCCTCCTGCTCTTGCCTCCACACCACCGCGATGTCTATCTCTTCATCTGACAGGCAGACTTTTGGACTGGCCTTAAGGAGAGGCCCATGAACGAGGAAGTAGGGAATGACCATCTATGGTCTCAAAAAAATCCCACCATATCCTCTCCCGTTCCACTCAAGGAGGCACCTGAGAATTAGAGAGTTTAAAGCCTAGATCTGCTGCTCTGTTAGTTTTTTGACCATTTGTAAATTGGTTACCTCTGGGCCTGTTTTCTCATCCACAAAACTGGAAAAGGGTCTACCGTACTGGCTCAGTAGGAGGAACATTCAGGAAGGTGTAAGGGCGTGGCCTGTAGCTAATAAAATATGAAAATGCATCGATTTTGGAAGAACTGGGAACTTTTTCTAGCTAGGTGTCCTTGGCCAAATCACTTAACTTTCCTCAGCTGTTCTTTGTCTGTAACACACACTGCCACTTTGCAGAGTTGCCATGAGAACTGGGTGAGATTTTTATTTATATGGAATTTATATGGAATTCCGGAATTTATACGAAATTTATATGAAAAAGCTTCACACAAGCATCTTGGGTGGGAGCATCTACCTGGCCATTTCCTTGCCTCTCACAAAGCAGGCACCCCAACTTTTTTTTTTTTTGGAATATATTGAATAGGAAGAAAGGAAATGAAAATGAGAAGAGGATGAGTGTGGTAAGGACCAGCCAGTTGGGGCCCGACTCCAGGCACACAGCCAAGGTGGGAAACAGGCAACCATCCCTGCCGATGTGTAGCCAAGGCAGCTGGAGCAAGGTGGGTTCGTAGAGCAACTGTGCCCATGAGACCACCTCCAGCTCTGGAACTCTGCTTCTGCCTGTTCTGTAAGGACCTCAGCACGGTCACCTGTATCGGCCCACATGCATTTGTTTCCTGTCCTCTACCAGGATGGGCAGGGTCGAGTCATTTTACAAGCGTCTGCCACAGACACAGCAACCTCGATGTAGTGGTAGCTGCAGCCCCTGGACTGTTCAAAACTGACCTGAGACGGCTGCCTCCTGAAACTGTCCTTGGTGGGTATGAAGACAGCCCCTCCTGGCGAACTACAGTCTGGTCTGTTGCAGGAGCCCTGGCAGGTGGCTGCAGATTACTACATGAGGGGTGGGAGGTGGCAACTGCGCAAAGAGGGCAGAGCTGAGATGCAGCCTTTCCGAGATCTCGGCTTCTCCCGCATCACCTCACAGTCAGGCTTCTCACGGTCAGGTTTTCAGTTTGAGAGGAATATAGGCATGTCAGAGGGACTCAGGGTTCAATCTCGGCTGGCTTACTGGTATGACCTCGGGCAACTTATTTATCCTGGGTCTTGGTTTCCTCACTTTAAACGGACAGTGCTGCTGGGTGGATAATCATCAGGTATGTGAGGGTGCCCAGCATGGAGCCCACACGCAGTCACTCGGTACCCCCCCGAGCCCCAGGAAGTGGCTTGAGAGAAGTCACACCAGCCACCGGGTAACAATGAGACATATACAGCTTTATTTCATCATCCGTAAAAAGTTGTACTCTGACAGAGTAACGCGTTCCGTATCTCAGCAGAAAGCAAATGCTACATCTGAAAAGCCCCTTCCTAAGATCAGAACTGTGCAACCCTTCTCTACGTAACGTCTCAATGCCCTCAAAGCTGGGCCCTTACTGGGTGGCAGCTGCTCTCACCCTCCTCCTGGTCACACTCTCTGGGTGGCTGTGACTCCCTCACATAGCAGCGGACTGAACAAAATTCTACCCGGACAGGCTGCCCTTACAGATTGGCCCCTTCCCTCCTACAAAAGGGAGTTCACACAAATAACTTCCTGAGAAATGGGTTCTATCTGACTTTCATTTAGCTTCCATTAAGTCTGCTGAAATCAAGTGTATACTGTTCCTCTCTCCCCAGCCATTTCCTCATCATCTACATAATTTTCAGGCTATACCTCTCCCTTCTGGGGCAATCGAGGGGTGGAGAGTGTTCCTCCTGGGCGGCGCTTCCTGCAGACGTCTGGTATGTGGTATCAGACACTGCAGAGACTCAGTTTTGTTCTGACAGAGCAGAGGCCTGGGATTTCGTTTTCCCCTTCCTGTGCTGAAAAAGTCCAGTGATTAAGCCACACTCACTCCTTGGGAAAAACTCCACGTTGCATCAGAACCTCATCATTCATGGGCTTCTAAGAGAACATATCCCTCCCTTTTATTCACAGAATAGTATATGTGAATTCATTTGGAGAGGAGAAGGTGGCTGGCCACCCGGGGCCTGCTTCTCTATGTAACAGGCTCCCTTCTGTTGGTCACAGTCAACCATCCAAACAGGAATTATGATCTTCCACATTCCTCAGAACTGCTCTCTCCTGAAGTCACTTTGCAGATCTTGTTGACCAATATGGAAGCGAAAGAGAATGCAATGGCCTACCCAACCTAGAAACCTGTTCTGCATATTTCCCCTAAAAACACCACTGAAAATGCAAAAAAAGAGTCCCTTTTTTTGTTTGTTTTTTGCAGAAGCTCTACAAGAAAGCCTGTCTAAAATCACAGAACTATGCACACACAAACACAGACACGCGTGCTCACACACATACATCAGGATCAAACAATCTTAGCTACACAGTTGGGAAAGCACAGGGAAAAGCTGGCAAGAGAAGATGTGGAGATCTGATCAGCTGAAGGTGTTGGAATGCTACAGTAATGGCATGGAAGTGGTTCTCGGTACATACAAAAAGGGGGGCGGGCAGGCAGAGAGGATGGTTAATCCAGGATACCAGAAAGAGAGAGTCAGTGGCCATGCAAGACTTAAAGATAGATAGATGCCAGTTTGCTGGATGAAGGGTTATATTATGGAGTGGCTGTCTGAAGGAGGATGGACTTGCATGGTCCAGGGGAGGAGCATCTGCTTAGCAGGACACCTCCATGGTCTGGTGTCTGTCCAGAACATCAGGAGACTCAGAGGATTCTTGAGCTCCATCTGACTGATTGCTGGTGACAGATCGGCTGAAGGCACTTTCTCCAGAGCCGATGCTACTTGAGGTGGAGTGGGTCCGTGATCGGGCGAGCCGGGTCATGCTGGCAGATGGGACTGTAAGAAAGAACCAAGAGGACTATAGGAGGGAGCCCTGGTTAAACTCAGCTAGTCTAGAAGTTTCACCAAAAGCTTTACATTTCGCTTTCCCAACCCATTTAAGGTGACACCAGGACAAGACATAGCCATCCCCACTTTGCACTACTGGCTCTAGGCGAGGGGCTCTAGGCAAGGCTGCTTTAATCCTCTGGTTCTGGCTGCAATCTCAGCTGATTCTAGTCCACAGCAGAACAAGGGGAAACCTAAGTCCAGAGTATAGCCTCTTAGCTATGCCCATGCCATTCATAAGGTGATCAGGAAGGAGGCTTTGGGAACCCAAGCAGGTAACCAAAACCTGCAGTGCATGCAAGACTAAACCAAAGAAAGACGAACCACACCACACAAGGATGAAGGTGTTTCACAAACACAGTGCAAGCCCGATACAACAAGACTACCATCCGTGTCCACAGGCGACCCTTGCTACCTGGGGAGGAGACGTGTAGGAAGATGAGGTGTAGGGAGGGCAGGCGGGCTGGTCTCTGCACAGGGGGTGAGGTACAGGCTGCCTGTGAGCAAGGGCACGGGAGGTGGCTGTTTAACTCAGACTCCTGCCTACTGCCACTGCTTTGTCTGTAAGGTCCCTCCAGCTTGGCCAGGAAAGGGCCTTACCTGGCATACCCGCCCCCTGCCTATCTTTCTGAGACACGAGCCACTCCCCCAGCTGCCATTTCAACGCAGGGGTCCGAAGATGCCATCACCTGCAGTTCTCCAGGCACAGGCTCTGATGCTCCTAATTGAGAATCCAGTGTCTGGGGGTTAACTCAAGGATCAGTAAGTAGGTTGGTGGTGGTGGAGGGGCCCTGCCTATAAAGTTTCAGCTGCCGCTGTGACCCTGGCTGTTACAACCCGCTCCTTTACTCCTGGGGGGACCAGGGCGGGACCTGCAGGCTAACTCGCACAGGGCACAACGAGCCACGTTCTATCGGGCTCTCACTGCACAGGAAAACCACGGACATGCTGCGGGCAGCCAATGCAGCCAGGAGAGCATGGCTGGGAGGCAGGGGCAGGGGCCAGCATAGAGAAAGGTACCTGACTCGGTGCTCAGGTGACTGAGCTGCACATACGGGACTGGAAGCAGGATGGACACAGGAAAAGGCAGGTTAGTGACCCGACAGTGCCAAGTGGCAACCTTGGCTGCCTAGCAGACACTGACAGAACACTCTAAGCCAGGGGTGAAGTTTTATTTTAAGGCCCCAGAAAGGAGGTGAGGCCAACTGATGCTTCAGTAACATCTCAGATGTTACTTCTCTCAACTAGTCAAAGGTTTTCTCCTTCACTATGAACAGCCAACCTGCTTGGATCAGAACAGCTGCTTCCTAGGAAAGGAGAGGGACTTCTGCTCCTCCCAGAGGGATATGGGTGTGGGCTCGGTTGGTAGTGGCTCACAGACGGGGATGACACAGCCACTCTAGACGAGACATACACGAGCTGCCTGCCAGGTACAGGGCTGTACCCAGGGGCCCAGCTGCTGCCCGGAGCAGCTGCCCAATCGTCATTAAACACATTGATACCAAAGACAGGAGAAAAGTCACCCTACTGGATAAAGAGCTCTGTACCTGGGTAGAAGAGTTTTCTTTTTTATAACTCCAAGAAAGGAGCAAGTGCGGATATTCTGTGACAAATGAGAAAGCTCAGGGGTCTCACAATACAAGAGACCAGGACAGTGGCACATGATACGGACACATCCTTGGATTCACTCTAAAATATTCTGCAAGTTCATCTCCTGTGGTGGAGCAGACTTAACTGATTTAACTCCTTTTCATCTGGAGTCTCCATTTTGTCTCTCTAGTCCAGGAGTCATTAACCAGCTGAGTTCAGATGCAAATAACAACTTCAGATTCATAGCTAGGTCTGGCTAAGCTTCAGTGGTTGAAAATGTGGGCTCTGGAGTCAGACTGGCAGGGTTTGAAGCATGGCTCTGCAGCTGAATTGTTACCCTGGGAAAGGTGCTTAGCCTCTTTGAGCCTCAGTTTCCTTTTCTATAAAATGGAACTAATAACAGAACTTACCTCTCAAGGTTAAGAATACAGAGTGCCTGGCACAAAGTAAGTGCTTAATAAGCATTAGCTCATCTTTATATATATGCACAGATGAATGTTCCATGAACATTTTGGTTTCTATTTGATTTCAGGCTGGCTAGCACAGAGGTTAAGCCCTGAGAATTGAGTACTCATCAGACGCCAAAATGACCCCATTATCAATAAACCTTTGGTAGAATAGAAAGTTGTGTACTACTCACTGTAGCCCATTCCCTGCAAAAAGTACTTGAAGGCCTCGGTGAGCTTCCCGGGCTAGGGGGACAAAATAAGAAGGCATTAATCCTTGCACAGTCAGAGAGCTGGAATCAAATGGGTGCTTTTAAAAAAATCTCCTTACCTGAACTACTTGGGGGAGTCCACCACAGTCTGCCATCTAGAAGAGGAAAAATATGTAAGTCAGCTGAGACTTACGCTTAAGGGAAATGCTCTGAACATCCATGGGTCCTTTCAAACAGGACAGGATCAAATTTTAGGTTCCTTAACTTAATGTTTAACTACATCCAAGTGTCCATCTCCTCAATGCACTCTTTTTTTTAAAAAAATAAATTTATTTATTTTTGGCTGTGTTGGGTCTTCGCAGCTGCATGCAGGCTTTCTCTAGTTGCGGCGAGCGGGGGCTACTCTTCGCTGCAGTGTGCTTGCTTCTCACTGTGGGGCACGAGCTCTAGGCGTGTGGGTTTCAGTAGTTGTGGCTTGCAGGCTCTAGAGCACAGGCTCAGTAGTTGTGGCGCACAGGCTTAGGTGCTCCGCGGCATGTGGGATCTTCCCGGACCAGGGCTTGAACCCGTGTCCCCTGCACTGGCAAGCGGATTCTTAACCACTGCACCACCAGGGAAGTCCCCCTCGATGCACTCTTACACAAAGACTTAAATCCTAGCAATAACCTTGGATGTAATTTTGAAAGATTATTCAACATTTATTAATCAGTAATGCAGGGCCTAACTTTCAGGCCCATGTCGGGAATTTTCCATTTGGGTCATAGTGAAGTTAACCGCTACCTTCAACCATGGTTCTGCCTCCACCTGGAGAATGTTACTTTCAGAGTCCTCAAACAGTGTGATCCTAACTTCTCAGGGTACCACACTTTTAAGGTTCTGTCTCAACTCTACATTGTCTTCATTTCACGATTAACGGGATGTCTCCAATCAGGCACTGAGGCTGAATTCAGCCAACCTACTTGGTCAGCCACTTTCATTTCATAGTCGGATTTGGCAAGGCGACTGTCTCTCACTTCATAAATCTTTACAGTTGGTTATTCTCACCTGTGCAAAGATTTCTAGAGTAGCGTTTTATTAGCATGCGTTGGAATTACCAGGAGGACTTGTTAAAACTCAGATTCTTGAATTCCTGCCCTAGAGATTCTTTTTTTTTTTTAATATTTATTTATTTTGCGGCACGTGGGATCTTCATTGCCCCATGCAGGATCTTTAGATGTGGCGTGCAGGATCTTTAGTTGTGGCGTGCGGGTTTTTTAGCTGCAGCACGTGGGATCTTTTAGTTGCGGCATGCGGGATCTAGTTCCCTGACCAGGGATCAAACCTGGGCGCCCTGCCTTGGGAGCACGGAGTCCTAACCGCTGGACCACCAGGGAAGTCTCTAGAGATTCTTATTTAATAGGTTTGGAGCGGGTCTCAAGAACTTGCATTTCTAACAAGCCAGGTGATGCATATTCTGCCAATCCGCAGAGAACACTGCTTCTAGGGCATGATGGCCAACCACGAGGCCACCCTCCTCCTTCCAGCTGTTATGCATTCCATACTCAGATAGTAGCCTATTCAGGCTGACTGGCATTTTTTAAAAAAGAGACATGAACCTCATGGTCTCCCTTCACTAACATGAAAACCTTCTTTGAGGGTGGACTGTTATTCAGCAGATGGGATGCCACAGGAGACACAGGAATTTGAGGTTAATAAGGAACAGTCAGTTCCCTGAAAATTCTACGTGTAAGATCAGGAACAAATTTTTTTTTTTTTTTTCCGGTACGCGGGCCTCTCACCACTGTGGCCTCTCCCGTTGCGGAGCACAGGCTCCGGACGCACAGGCTCAGCGGCCATGGCTCACGGGCCCAGCCGCTCCGCGGCATGTGGGATCTTCCTGGACCGGGGCACGAACCCGTGTCCCCTGCATCAGCAGGCGGACTCTCAACCACTGCGCCACCAGGGAAGCCCAGGAACAAATATTTAACCTGAATAAGTATCAAATAGACCTAACTGGCCCAGACTGTATTTTCATGAAGGTTAGGAGTCAAGGTCTGATTAGAACTGTAAAACAGTTCCCGTATGCAGAGAGAATACTGGGAAAGACTGTTTCCAAGCTTTCTCTCTCAAACAGAGAATCAGTTCCATCACGCTGCTGTGGATGGGCATTTTTGCCCAGAAATAAGCACATCTATGGCTACTGTAAAGTTGTTTTGCGCTTTTGGAAAACTGATTCAAACCTGCAACGAAAGCTAATTTGAAACCACATGCTTTAAAAAACAAAAATTCGTATTTTAGACTAGTTCACCAATCACCCGGACCCCAGAACACTCTGAGTTTTGTAACCTCAGAGCATTAACCTCATGTTATATTTCCAGGAACTATGGGCTGCTTCTGGTGGCAGCACTTCCCTTTTAATCTCACTTCAAAGAGAAAGGGAAGAAAGCAGAGGTCTTTCAGGCTGAGAAAGCAACAGTCAGAAGCATAAGATCAGTACTTAAATCTACGGTAATCCAAATTCAAAGCAGGAGGTCAGGCCCTTAAATATGTCACTAGAGGCTCCAGAAAATGTGAGCCTGGGGTACAGTCAAAACGGGGAGAAGCTTGATATTAACCCTAGAAATTCAGTACAAGAGTTACTCTCTATTTGCCCTAAGAGAACGAAAAAAAATGCATCTACCCTTATCATGAGAATGTTACTGGAAGCTTCCTTATCCATACAAGGGGATTTAGCACGTAAAGAATTTCCATTCATTAACTAATTTCTCAAAACAATATTAAATAGTGCTTATGACGTTTTTAATGACACGGGAAGATGTTTATATGTCAAAAAGTTGAGGAAAACAGACACAGGGCTAGAAACAGCCTATGATCTTAATGATGTAAAAATGTATAGGAAAAAGACTGATGTTTTTACCAGAAGGTTACCTTTGGGGGGCAGGATTAGGGTAATTTTTATTTTATTCTTTTTTTATATTTCCATTTTTTTCCTATTTTCCAATTTTCTACAATGAGAATATATTCAGGAAAAGAAATTTTTTTTAAGAGAATGAGAGAATCAGAGAAAGAGAAGCTTTCCTTCTTTCTGGGCAACTATTCCAGAAATAAAGTAATTTGAACCACGTATAATTTACTCACTCGTGGTTGGCAATGAGGAAAGAAGACACATTACCTTTAGCAAAGTTGTATTTACAGGATTCAGGCGAGAATTGCATTCAACCTTAAAAAACAGAGAGAGAGAGAGAGAAAGACAATTTTATGAACTGCTAGAAAAATAAGAAATAGCTTGGCATGAGAATGATCTTCCAAGATCAATGGCTCATTTGGAGATGGCTGAATCAGCCAAATTACCAAAATACAAAGTGGGAGACATGTTTACATGAAGTACTTTATATCTTATATTTCTTAGTAGATCTAAAAATCTGGCAAAGTTCATTTTCTGAATCCGTTACAAGTAGAGTCTTTAAAGGACTACATGTTGAATCTAATTCCTCCTACTCGCTACATAACATGGGGACAAGTTACCTACTTTAAAAACTGAACTGGACCGTGGCCCTCACCTGCGGGGGTCTTGATTTCCCAGCACAACTGGCCCTTATGACTGGCCCTTATACCCCTCCCCTGCCCATTTCTCACCCCTTTCCCATGCCCTGGATGCAGTGGGTTTGCCACTCCTTACACCCTGATTCTCTTCTGCCTCAAGATCTTCGGCTATCCCATGTAAAGTTGAACTCTCTATGGTTTTTCTCTCACTGTAGCCATTACAATTAAGAATTACAACCTTGTACATTTACCTGTATCGTATCTCATACCTTTGTATCCACAAAGGCAGGGACCTCAAAGAAAATGTTCTGGGGAGATAATCTCCAGGTTCAACAGTGTTTTATGGTTAACCTGATTAACTGGATCTCTTCTTTACACATGCTTGCCCAAGCACACATATAAAACACTGTGCTAAGAGCGTGGAAAAGCTAGTGGGGTGGAAATGTAATAATGTAATATGAGGCAGAATGAGATCACTTGAAAATTTCACTTCTGAGCTGAGTGAGAATAGAAGAATGAGTAGAATTTCTATAGCTAGAGTAAGAAGGGGCGGGCATCTGAAGGCTTCCAGAGTCAGGGGGAAAGCATAAGCAAAGACCCAGGGGTTGCGAAGTGAGTGTGCAGAGCATGTGTGGGGTTACAGAGACAAGCATGGCGTGAGGGTGCACTGTGGGGAGAGGTTGGAAAGACTTGAACTGACTGTGGAAGGCAAAAAGCCACAGAGGGTTTCTGGGGTGACAGGATGTGAGTTGTTTTAGGAAAATAACCAGCAGTGGCCTGTATGACAGACTGCAGAGGCAGCGAGCCAGTTAGGGAGTTATTAAAATTACCCAGGCAAGAACCAGTAACACAGCTGAAAGTTTACTCTGGGGATTGCTGATGGGTAGGTATTCAAAACTCTTCTAAAATCACAGGATGATCTAAAAGCCAGAATCACCAAATCAAGGTTTTTGCTCTACACAAATGACAACGCAGGCAGTGACAAACAAATGTACCCGTTTACTTACTATAGAAGGTGCTCTAAAGGGCAGAATGTAAAAACCGGATCCCTAACTGCCAGGCACCGTGCTGAGAACACAGTAGACATACAATAAATATTTTCTGGAAGAATGAACTCCCAAGTCTGTATTTAATATAATAAAGCATGCTTTCCTTGGTTCATCACTTTGTAATTTCTGTAACTTTATAAGAAGTCTCCGTTTCTGGTAGGCCAAGAACAACAGTTGGTTTTTTACATGTCTACTCTCTCCCCAGCTCCAAGTGCAGAGACTCCGTCTTATTCATTTTTGTATTCTCCACAGCATCGCGAGAATAGGAGATGCTCAAAATATGATGCTGAATGAATATGTGAGCAAGAATAGCTAGCAACAGTGACCAGAATTTGTGGAGTTTCTTCCTGCTCTTCCATGCACGGATATAGCCCTTGAATCCCTACCAACTTATGGGATAAAAGGCTCTGGGGCAGGGGAGCTGGTTTTGAATGTGTCTAGAAGAGCATCTAGTTTGTGGTACAGATGGGGTTCCTGAAGTTCTTCTCTATAAACACTGAAGGTGTGGAAATCAGAAAGAGAAAAAGATCTTATCTGTATTGGCCAACTTACACAATCTTGAAAAATAATTGGTAATGTTGTTTTAAGTCCATGTAATTTCCAAAAGGCAACTCAGCATGATTAGAGAATTCTGATTAAGGGTATTTTCTATAAACGATACTATTTTCATAAACACATTGTTTATGAAAAAATGTTTTTGATATTTTGTAGCACGTATCTCTACCTTTTTAGCCAAAAAAGATGGACCTTTACAAAACTCCTTCTTGATGAGATCTTCACTATAACTTTATTACCTTTGGGGATTTTTTTTTTTTTGAGTTGAGAGTTATTCGCCTCTGTGCTCAAGCCACACTATGTATTTTACACTAGACACAGAATGTTTTACAGGGTAATTCAGGGAAGTGTGAATATATTCTATCGTCATACCTATCTCACCCTACCAACACTCCCCCTGCCCACCAAGCTTCTCATCTATGTCTGCATCTCTGATTAATTATTAGATTCCCTTTCTAAAAGCTTTACTTCCTAATGTTTTGCTCTAATAGGGTAGAAGTGAAGTAGGCCAAAGAAAACCAGATAATTTCACGCAGATACTTAAGTTATATATGCTGTGGGAAAGACAAGCAAGTGATAACAGACTTATGAAAAACTGTCAGCTTCATCTGTAAATACAGAAGTGCAAATTAAAACAGTGGGGTACCATTTTTAATCAAATTAACTACTAATGAAATTTGAAAGTCCAATGCTAAACAGCATGCTGTGGAACAGGCACTCTCAAACATAGGCAGTGGCAACACACTGTTATGTCTTTTCTGGAAAGGAAACTGGCAGAATGTATTAAAAACCTTAAAGAGGTTTATGATTTTTGACACGTTATTTCCAACTCATCCCAGGGAAATGATCAAAGATTCAAGCAAAGATTCTATAAGGATGTTCAACAGCAACATTATTAATGGTGCAAAATCAGGAATAATCAACAGGAGAATGGGGTTACCTAAACAAGGGTGTATTTATAAGACTGAGTATTATACAGATATACTGACTTTATAGTATGGAAAAATGAGGTCCCAAAACACTGTATAGCTAATATCATCCCATCTATTGTAAAGAAAAACATAATGGCTTGTCTTTGAGTAATGGGGTCATGACTTCTCCTCCTGTCCTCCTATTTACCAATTTTCTACAATGAGCACATCTTTTTGTTGCCAGTGTGCTACGTGCTTCAGGCAAGTGTACAGGCTCCCAGCAGCCTTCTATATCTGTGGTGGCTGCAGAAGGCCAAGGCTGTCAGAAGTCTGACGATAAGCCCGTGGCCTTTACCTGTCCTGCTTGCCACAGAGCGAGCTCCACCACCCAAAGCACTCAAGGGCAGTCCTGAACCCTTCTGATGAAACACAGTGATCAACGAGGAATTCTTCCTCCACACTGGGTAACAAAGTGCAAACCCTGGTCTGTGTAATGAGAAATCACGAAAGCTAGTACCTACCAACTGTTTCGAGTGCGTCAGCAGAGTGTGTTACACACAATTTATTGCATTTCATCTTATTCATCTTCACAACATCAGGACATACTTACCACAGCCTCAACTGCAGGTGAATTGTCACCTACCACCAATAAAGTAGAACACCTGGGGAAAGGGAAAGTAAGAGGACACTCAGCAGGCAGCACATATACTCCACTGAAAGTGACTCTGCCTGTGACAGGCAAAGATGTCGAGCAGCGTAGCGGGGGAGACTGAGGGACTTACTTTAATGTCTTTGATTTGTTATCATTTTGTCCCGGAATGGGTCTTTCGATCTCCAGGTCTCTGCGTCTAGAGAAACGCAAAGGAATCAATGCACTTTTCAGGTAAAATCATGGCAACTCAGGTTACTTCCTGGTTGTGAAAAACAAAATGTATCAAGAAATCTGAAAACTGTCTTTCTTTCACACAGATGAGGGAAGGGGCCCTTGTGCACTTTGTTCAGTGGCATCCTGAGTGGTACAGAGCAGGAAAAAGGGACTCTGCAGGATGCTAAAAGGAGGCAGCTTCAAAACTCAATAGCAATGCTGTTGAAATCCTCAAGTCTTAAGTGTTCAATTTTCCAACTAGTTTATAGGAATGATTTCTTAAGGGGAACTTTTTTCTTTTTTGGCCACACCACGTGGCATGCAGGATCTTCCCCGACCAGGGATCCAACCCGTGCCCCCTGCATTGGGAGCACAGAATTTTAAGTGCTGGACCGCCATGGAGGTCCAAGGGGAACTTTCTTGGGGGAACATTCTCCTGGTAACTAACAGTTCAGTGCGGTACTTAATAACCTTTCTGATTTCAACGAAAAATAAGGAGGCTTTGTTACACAGAGGAAGGAGCTAGAGAGACTGGGTTCAAAACCTGGCTTTGCTCCTGACCGGCTGTGTGACTCTGGGTAAGTTACAGCTGACCCATTTCCTTAATCTTTTTCCATGTACCCAGAAAGTTAGAAGGAGCTAACATTTTCACCTTGGAGAAGCTGGTCCCAAGATAAGAATTAAGCTTCTCTCCGTGTGTCACTTCTGCGTGATGACAGGACACCAGCAGAGAGACTGAATTGGGGCCCAAGACTTCTATTCTTTGCCTCCTCTACACGCATCTTTCTGTGCCACCTCAATCTGTGTGTTTTGTGTGTGTACATAACTTTAGGTACTTCTGGTCTCAAAACATCTTAAAAGTACAACTGGTAGTTGAACATGCCTGAAACAGCCTTGAATTCATGCATTGCTCTTGAAAGCTGTCTTCATTTCTGTCTGAAAGCCCTTCCCCTTCTACTGTGGTGAAAAGTACGAAAGCAATCCCATCACACAACACTGGAAGAAGTAGTTTATTTCCTCTTCTCCTTCTCTCTTAAATATCTGTTATCTTCTTAGACCTAGTCTGCATTTAAGTGAAGGAACAGAAACAACTGTACCCATTATAGGAACCCAGGAAGAGCTGCAGGTTTTCTTGGTTGATATCTTGGGCAATATGCAGTCTGTAGGTTTGAATCAGGTCCAGGTTGGCCTGCAACTCTTCCTAGAACAATGAAAAGAAGACACAGGTGAACTTCTGAGCTACAGTACAAGTCTATCTTGTTTGGTTCGCATTCTCAATGCCCAAAGCCAAAGCTCCCTGCCCATGATGGGAGATGGGGCAGAGCCTGGGGTGCCTACTTATGTACTGGTAGGCTGAATGGCTTCTTTTTTTTTTTTTTTTTTTGCGGTCCGCGGGCCTTTCACTGCTGTGGCCTCTCCCGTTGCGGAGCACAGGCTCCGGACGTGCAGGCTCAGCGGCCATGGCTCACGGGCCCAGCCACTCCGTGGCATGTGGGATCTTCCCGGACAGGGGCACGAACCCGTGTCCCCTGCATCGGCAGGCGGACTCTCAACCACTGCGCCACCAGGGAAGCCCTGGCTTCTTTTTATTTGTATCAGACTGGTTCAGTGCCATATTCTGTGTTCAATGAGGGCACCAAAGAATCTATGATGGAAAAGGTCAGTAATCAACTCCAAATCAAGCACAAAAACTTGGGAGTATGCTCTGAACACCCTTCTCTGCAGCACAGAGGAAACTGCACTAAACTTGGATTCAAGTACTAGATGTGAAACTTAGGTTACCTAACCATTCGGAAGCCTAGTTTCCTTATTTGTGTCTTATTCATGTTCTGCCATTCTCATAAAAATAGAGTGTCTGTAAAATAAAGATAATAACCAGCTACCTGCCAGGGCTGTTTTAAAAATTAAATAAGAGAAGTTATATGGACTGTAAAGTATAAAATAAGTGGAAAGTAACATTTCTCTTATTAGCCATAAATCTGCATAATTAACTTATCTGTAACTTCATCAATATAATGGGTATAATATCTATTTATATACTATCATTTAATAATATACATTGTTGGGCTTCCCTGGTGGCGCAGTGGTTGAGAGTCCGCCTGCCGATGCAGGGGACACGGGTTCGTGCCCTGGTCCGGGAAGATCCCACATGCCATGGAGCTGCTGGGCCCGTGAGCCATGGCCGCTGAGCCTGCGCATCCGGAGCCTGTGCTCCGCAACGGGAGAGGCCACAACAGTGAGAGGCCCACGTACCGCAAAAAAAAACCAAAACATATATATATATATATATATATACATTGTAGAATTATATATTACATTCCATTTATAATACTTTATTAAGTCAATTTATCATTTATTTACTCTTATTACCAATACTATTTTTTTTTGTTGAAGTAGGATTGATTTATAATATTAGTTTCAGTTGTACCACACAGTGATTCAAAATTTTTATCGATTATATTCCATTTAAAGTTATTATAAAATATTGGCTATATTCCCTGTATAAAATTCAAGAGAAACAAAATGGTCTATCAGTAAAAAGAGAATCTCCCTCTCCACTACCCATTGTCCACTGGTCCCTATTTTGCTGGTCTTCTTGGAGGCCACCAGAACGAGTTGCTAGGTTTTTGTGTATATAAGCATATATGTACATATATGTATACACACACACACACACACACACACACACGCCCCAGTAAATAGTTTTAAGCAGAACAGAAAATGTTTACACTGGAGAAAAGAAATGTATCAGGGATAGTGAGAGTAAATCTAAAGCAGTGTGTAAAGGTCGCCACCAGCAAGCCTTGTAGAGAAACAGAGATAAGGAGAATGAGTATTTGCATTCTCACTACTATATGGGTAAAGTGAGCCAAGAATACAGTAGGAAACTTACCAACTGGATCAGAGGCTACCTGAAACTAAAGGGCACTGGAGCCATTCCAAGAAAACGTGATAAATGCTGAAGATACTAAGAAAAGTGAACAACAAATGAACCACATGGCAATTAGAGATGAAATGACCTATCCAGCTCCCCCTTGAAAGTCTGAAGGGGAACTTGAGCAGCAAAGTTTGAGATAAAAAAAAGAGAAGGACTGATATTGGTATAAAAGGGGTAAAACTGGTTTAAGTGCTAATGGAACTTCTCAGGAAAAGCTGTTACGGATAAATTGCACCTCCCACTCACATTTTTTTAAAACACAAAGTGTAGTCTGCTCCACGTACCGTTCTACACTGTGCTTTTCCACTTAAAAGTACGGCAGAGGCCGTCATTCCTTATCGGGATATATGGAGCCATCTCATTTACTTATACTACCTGTTTTCCCACATGCTTGCTAGTACAAATGATCACTTTTTGATTTTTGCTAATTTGATAGATAAGAAAGGGGATATCACTGTGGGGTTTTCTTCTTATTAGAGAAGATGAGATTATTAACGTTTAGAAAACTTATTTGCTTTCATTTCAAAGCAATAAGAGCAATACAAGCATTCGCTTAAATTTTATTTTTTATTTAACATCTTTATTAGAGTATAATTGCTTTCCAATATTGTGCTAGTTTCTGCTGTACAACAAAGTGAATCAGCCATACATATACATATATCCCCATATCCCCTCCCTCTTGCGTCTCCCTCCCACCCTCCCTATCCCACCCCTCTAGGTGGTCACAAAGCACCGAGCTGATCTCCCTGTGCTATGCGGCTGCTTCCTACTAGCTATCTATTTACATTTGGTAGTGTACATATGTCAATGCTACTCTCTCACTTCGTCCCAGCTTACCCTTCCCCCTCCCCGTGTCCTCAAGTCCATTCTCTACCTCTGTGTCTTTATTCCTGTCCTGCCCCAGGTTCATTAGAACTTTTTTTTTTTTAGATTCCATATATATGTGTTTGCTTGCTTAAATTTTAAATGAACTCTTCAGCCTTGTGACAACCCACTGTCTGTGACCTCACACATTTTTAATTAAACACACATTATATATATGTTGTGAGGATGTTCTTACTTTACAAAAATCATTAAAATTCTCTTCTTAGCTTTCCCCTATTCCAATGCAAACACCTCAGGGCCTCATTCTTCCAGGTCAGGCACTGTTTTGGCTAATTAACCTCACGCAGGTATCCTACACTAAGTCTCCCACCAGGTTATTTAAAATCCCCAAATGCATCTTATAATTCCTTCCTCTTTGGCTTTTGAGCAAACTATTCCCCCTTCCTGGAATGATTCCCCTTCCCCCCAAAATCTAAAATGTTGAACTTTATCCATCCTTCAAGGCCCAGCTGGGATGCCTCCACCTTGGAGCCTTCCTTGATCCTCTCCTGCCTTTGAATTCCTCTAGGTCCCTAACAGGGCCTCTCCTAAGATACCCTGACATGGTAGAAAGAGGAAAGCTTCAGAGTTAGACACACGTGGCTTCAAATCTCCCTTGATATGTTATTAGCTGCTGGCCTTGTATAAAACAATTCATTCTTCACCTGTAAAGTGGGAATAATACAATTCCCATTATGAGATTATTAGATTGAATTGTTTCACGTACATAACACGTCTGTCTGAAATCTGTAGACGTTCAATGAAAGGTGTCAATAGTTCTTATTACTCATCCCTTTTTACATGTGCCATAGCAGTATTTCTGTACATCTCATCTCTCCACAGAGTAAGCTCCTGGAGAAGAAGGGCCATACCCTATGTACATCTGTCTCTCCCAGAGCACTTAGCATGGAATTTTGTAAATTCTCTGAACTGGTTTTTAAGGTCTACAGTCAAAACCAAGCATCCTTTGTCTTCAGGAAAGTACCTACTCTATCTAGCACTATGCAGTGGAAAGATCATGGTCTTTGAAACTTCCAATTAAAGATACTGGATTAAAATACAGCTTTACTCCTTCCAGAAAAATCATAAAAATAACAGTAAATTTTTTTCTTTATAAGCCATAAACTCATAAGGACAAAGACAACAAAGAAAAGTGACAACAGCAGTAACATTTTGAAAGTGGGCAAGCAGAAGGAAGACTGTAATCACCCATTGAACAGACTCAATAAGGCTGCTAGGCTGGCAGTGGGGAAAGTGAAAGAAGTTAAGTGATCACGTACCAAGGAGCCTGAAAAGGCCCAAGATTTGTCCGCACCAGTTCTCCCTGCAAGCAGAGGGTAAACGTGGTACGAAGGATGATTGGTTGAAAGTCCTGTTTAATAAAGACGTAACATCCGGGACTTCCCTGATGGTGCAGTGATTAAGACTCTACGCTCCCAATGCAGGGGGCCCAGGTTCAATCCCTGGTCAGGGAACTAGATCCCACATGCATGCCACAACTAAGAGTTCACATGCCACAGCTAAGGAGCTGGCGAGCTGCAAGTAAGGAGCCTGCCTGCTGCAACTAAGACCCAGCACAACCAAATAAATAAATAAATATTTTTAAAAAAAGACATGACATCAGGAAGACATAACAATGAAAACAGATGAAGCAAAATGAAACAGAACTGAAGAGAGAAATAGAATATTCAACAACAACAGTTTGCAACTTTAATACCCCACTTTCAATTAAGGATAGAATAACGAGGCAGAAGATCACAAGGAAATAGAAGAAATGAACAACCCTATAAACCACCAGACCTAACAGACATCTACACAACACTCCACTTAACAGCAGTAGAATGAATACATTTTCTTCTCAGTGTACATGGAACATTCTCTGGGATAGACCATGTTAGGACATAAAACAAGTCTCAGTAAATCTGAAAAGGAACGAAATGCTAAGAATATCCCCTGACCACAGTGGAATGAATTAAAAATCAATAACAGAAGGAAATGTGGGAAACTAAGCAACGTACTCCTAAATAATAATGGATCAAAGCAGAAATCACAAGGAAATTAGAAAATACTTTGAAATGAATGAAAATACCTTATAGGATGCAGCTATGTTAATATTTAGAAGGAAATTTACAGCTGTAAATTCCTGTATTAAAAAAGAAGAAAGATCTCAAATTCATAGCTAGCCTTCCACCTTAAGAAACTAGAAAAAGGAGAGGAAACTTAAAGCAAGCAGAAGGAAGGAAATAATAAAGATGAGAGTGGAAATAAATGAAAGAGAGAATAGAAAAAGAATGGGGAAAATCAATGAAATCGAAAATTAGTCAGCTAGACTAACCAAGGAAAACAGAGGTAAAACCCAAAATTACTAAAAACAGGAATGAGAGAGGAGACATCACTATCAGCTTTACAGAAACAGAAATAATTATAAGGGAATATTATGAATAATTGTATGCCAACAAATTAGATAACCTACATGAAATGGACCAACTCCTAAAAAGACGCAAACCACCTAAAGTGTCTCAAGAAGAAGCAAAGATTAAATTAGTAATATAAAAACTTTCCATAAAGAAAAACTTTGGCCCAGATGGCTTCACTGTGAATTCTGCCAAACATTTAAAGAATTAACAGCAATCTTTCCAAAATTCTTACAAAAAATAAAAGGGAGAATACTTCTCAACTCATTCTATGAGGTCAAGTATTACCTTAATACCAAAACCACACAAAGACAACATAAGAAACTTATAGACTAATATCTCTTATGAATATGGACACAAAAATCCTTAACAAAATACTAGGAAACCAAATGCAACAACATATAAAAAGGATTACGCACCATGAGCAAGTGGAATTTATCCAGAGAATGCAAGGCTGGTTCAACATACAAAAATCAATAAATGTAATACACCATATTAAAAGAATAAAGAACGTAAGTCACACATACATTTCAATAGATACAGAAAAAGCATCTGACAGAATCCAACACGATTTCATGATAAAAGTGCTCAACAAACTAGGAATAGAAGAGAGCTTCGTCTACCTGATGAAGGACATCTATGAACAATCCACAGCTAACATCATACTTAATGGTGAAACACTGAATGGCTTCCCCTAAGATCAGAAACACGATGAGGATGTCCACTTATCGCTTCTATTCAACACTGTACCAGAGGTTCTATCCAGGGCCTAGAAAGCTCTGCTTAGGCAAGAAAAAGAAATAAAACATATCCAGCCTGGACAGGAAGAAGTAAAACTATGTGTATTGCAGATGACATGATCTTGTATGTAGAAAATCCTAAGGATCCACAAAAAAACAATTAGAGCCAATAAATTAGTTCGGCAAGGTTGAAGGATACAAGATGAATACACAAAACTTAATTGTATTTCTATACATTAGCAATAAGCAATTCAAAAATGAAATTAAGAAAGCTTTCCATTTTTAATAGCACCCCCAAAATAAAATACTTAGGAAAAAATGTAACAAAAGTGGGAAGACTTCACTACAAAACGTTGCCGAAAGAAATTTTAAAAGACCCAAATAACTGGATAGGCACTCCACGTGCATGGATTGAAACAGTATTGTTAAGATAGCAAAGCTCCCTAAATTGATCTACAGATTCAACACAATCCTTATCAAAATCCCAGTTAGCTCTTTTGCAGAAATGGACGAGCTGACCCTAAAATTCATATGGAAACGGAAGGAATCCTAAACAGCCAAAACAATCTTGCTAAAGAACAAAGTTGGAGGAACTCACACTTCCCTATTTCAAACCTTACTACAAAGATACAGTAATCAAGACACTGTGATACTGGCATAAGGCTAGACAAATATCAATAGGATAAAAATGAGCCTTCCAAAAGAAACCCTTACATTTATGGTCAACTGGTTTTCAACAAGGGAGCCCAGACAATTCACTGGACAAAGAAAAGTCTTTTTTAAAATGGTACTGGGACAACTGGATTTTCACATATAAAAGAATGAACTGGTACTCCAACCTCACACCATGTACAAACAATTAGCTCAAAATAGACCACAGACCTAAATGTTAAGAGCTAAAACTATAAAAATCTTACGAGAAAGGATTAAGCAATGGTTTCTTAGATATGACACTGAAAGTGCAAGCAACAAAAGGAAAAATAGATTGCATTTCATCAAAATTAAAACTTTTGTGCTTCATGTAGAAAATAAACTTATGGTTACTGGGGGGGTAAATGGGGGGAGGAATAAAGTGGAAGGCTGGGATTGACACATACACAATACTACATATAAAATAGATAACTAATAAGGACCTACTATATAGCTCAGGGAACTCTACTCGATACTCTGTAATGGCCTATATGGGAAAAGAATCTAAAAAAGAGTGGATATATGTATAACAGACTCACTTTGCTGTACACCTGAAACTACCACAACATTGTAAATCAACACTATACCCCAATAAAATGTAAACAAAACAAAAAAAGATGCTTTCATTAGGTTAAACAAACAAAAATAAATAAATAAAAACTTTTGTGCTTCAAAGGACACCATCAAGAAAGTTAAAGACAACCCACAAAATGCAAGAAAATATTTGCATTTCATATATCTAAAGATCTGTATCAAGAACATATAAAGAAATCTTCAACTTGATAATAAAATGATAAATAACCCAACTAAAAAATGGGTAAAAGATTTTAATAGACACTTCTCCAAAGAAGATAAACAAATGCAAATCAAAACCATAATGAGACACTAATTCACACGCAGTAGGATGGCTATAATCAAAAAGACAGACAACATCAAATGTTGGCAAGGACGTGGAGAAGCTGGAACTCTCATGCTTTGCTGGTATGACTGTAAATGGTGCAGCCATTTTGGAAAACAGTCTGGCAGTTTCTCAAAATGTTAAACACAGCTACCATGTGACCCAGCAATTCCACTCTTAGGTATATACTCAAGAAAACTGAAAACATATGTCCATGTAAAAACTGGTATATGAATGTTCACAGCAACATTTTTCATAATAGCCCAAAGGTGGAAAACACCTAAATGTCCATCAACTAATAAACCAAATGTGGTATACCCATACACTGAAATATCATTCAGCCATAAAAAGGAATGAAGTATTGCTACATGATGTAACACGGATGAACTTCAAAAACATGCTAAGTGAAAGAAGTCAGACACAAATGCCACATATTATATGATTCCATTTAAGAAATGTCCGGAATAGGCAAATCCACAGAGACAGAAAGTAGGCTAGTGGTTGCCAGGTACAGGGGGAAGGAGAACAGGGAGTGACTGTTAAGAGGTATGGTGTTTCTTTTTGGGGTGATGGAAATGTTCTGAAATGAGATAGTGCAATGTTACACAACTCCATAAATATACTAAAAACCATTAAACCTTAAAAGTGTGAATTTTATGATATATGAACACTGAAGACCCAGCAATTCCACTCCTAAACTTACACCCAAGATGGACTTTCGTACGAATAAAGCAGGAGGCATATACAAAACTGTTCACAGTCATCCAGCAGTAATGTGGATAAATCTTGGCAATTTTTTTTTTTTTTTTTGCGGTACGCGGGCCTCTCACTGCTGTGGCCTTTCCCGTTGCGGAGCACAGGCTCAGCGGCCATGGCTCACGGGCCTAGCCGCTCCATGACATGTGGGATCTTCCCGGACCGGGGCACGAATCTGTGTCCCCTGTATCAGCATGCGGACTCTCAACCACTGCGCCACCAGGGAAGCCCAATCTTGGCAATTTTAAGTGAAAAAAGTTCCCCAAATTACATCAGCATAATATCCTTTTATAATTAGAAATATGTACATAATGTAAAAGAACACATATAAATTCAGTAAGACTATTATAAAGAAAAACAAAGGACTGATAAAAGATGGTAGTTTCCTCAGGGTGAGAAAAGAAGGGGGACAGGTTAATTCAGAGTATCATTTGGTTAGATGCAGGTTGCTGTCGAACCCTAGCTTTTGCTTTGGGTGGTAATATCTTGGGTGCTTATTACATTATTAAAAATAACTAGCTAATTAACTAAATAAAAGTGGGTTATGTGCATGGACCAATGAATGATGAGGGTGTATTACAAACCAAAGACTATGATCATTCTAATTATCTGCACCTGTGGTCCAATGGGAACAAAGCATAAAGCAGCTGGAGCTCCAGATCCCCCCCCTGCATTCTGGGGGACTTCCCTCTTCCCACCTCAGAAGAAGACTGAAGGTCTATTCTCTGGGAACGATAAAACACAAGGTCTTTGATCTGGAAGACCACAGGCCCACCATACTGAAAAGTGAAAGTTTAAAGCCTGAATGTTGAGGCGCTCTTGTCTTTTTCTGAACTTGGCTCCAAGAATACTAACATTAGTGTCTGGTGTGTAACCTCAAAGCTTATCTGGGGAATGTGACCAGTCCCAGAGAAAAGACCTAAAGCTGCTGACATCAGGGGCTCCCCAAGGAAATGGCCCAGTCTAATCACCCAAGGGATAAGCCTCACCTGGTGCACACAGGTCTTTCAGTGATCCACCTTTATAAAATTCGGACAGACAGGGAGCACTAGTCATTGGGCAAAGAACCTGTGCCAGTTATCCCCAGCCTCAGAACCACTGTTCTTTGTAGTACTGGAGCTAGGATGCATAAGCATTTTCCATTTGCCAGTCCCTTTTTAAAATTTAGCACAGGAGCCACTGGCTCAAGGTGTCAGGAATTCTCGTAGAAAAGCTGTAGCTGCGCCCTAGGCCCAGGTTCTCCCCCATCCAGCTGCAGCTTCTGGAGCTTCTGCAGCTGTTCAGACCTTATTTCAGACAAATGTCTCCCTCATCTGGTGAGTGGCTCTATGGACCAGTTACGGCCCTCACCCTCTGGCAATTTTTTCACTCCTGGCCGGTTGTACTTTCTGTGGAAACCTTACCTTCCTTGAAGAGGCATGACTCTCAGGCTTGGTGGGGGCGGGGGGGCCAACTAGTCCTTAGTTCCCTGAGTGTCCACATGCACTCTGCCTAGGAGTAGCTGCTGGTTTCCACCTGCTACTTTTGGACACCAGAGAGTCCTCTTTCACCTCTTTGAGAAGTAAGCAACCTTCTACTAGTTAACAATATTTTATGTTAAATTTTCTCAACTCGAAGTGTGTGGTTTCTGTCTCCTGACTGGACCCTGGAAACAGCCCACAGGATGGAGAAAGTGTGACCTGAAGACTGCTGAGATGAGTGTCACCAGGCCTTCTGTGTGGCAAGCCCTGATTCTTGGGCTAAATTTTTTTTTTTTTAATTTATTTTTAGCTGTGTTGGGTCTTCGTTGCTGTGCGCGGGCTTTCTCTAGTTGCGGCAAGCAGGGGCTACTCTTCATTGCAGTGTGGGGGCTTCTCATTGCGGTGGCTTCTCTTGTTGCAGAGCACCGGCTCTAGGTGCGTGGGCTCAGTAGTTGTGGCTCGTGGGCTCTAGAGTGCAGGCTCAGTAGTTGTAGAACACAGGCTTAGCTGCTCCGAGGCATGTGGGATCTTCCCAGACCAGGGCTCAAACCCACGTCTCCTGCATTGGCAGGCGGATTCTTAACCACTGCGCCACCAGGGAAGTCTTAAACTTTTTTAAAAAAGGAAAGGAAGTGCCTTTCTGCCACTATCACCTTGCAGTGTCCCCCCAGTGGTCCTTACTTAAAAATTCTAACACTGTCACTTGGTAAAGGGGAAATGTACAGAAAAAGAAATCTGTCATGGCTCAGCTCTGAATAACATTTATATGCTAGTGTAAATGCTGGAAATTGATCTAATCCAAATTACATTATATTGGGAGGATAGAGCGGTGGAAAACACAAACGTGTGTCATGGGGTCGGTGTGTATGTGTGTATGAGAGAAATCATCTTTCATAATGGAATGCCAACAGATAATGCCCACAAATGAAAAATCAACAAGTGGAAATATATGCGTATTTAGAGACATGGAAGCATATATCCAAAAAGACACATATAAAAATGTTCATAGGAGACTTCCCTGGTGGTGCAGTGGGTAAGACTGTGCTCCCAATGCAGGGGGCCTGGGTTTGATCCCTGGTCAGGGAACTAGATCCCACATGCACGTCGCAACTAAGAGTTTGCATGCCACAACGAAGGAGCCCGCCTGCCACAACTAAGACCCAGTGCAACCAAATAAATAAATATTAAAAGAAAAAAGAATGTTCATAGAAGCTTTATTTATAATAGTAAAACAGGGCTTCCCTGGTGGCCCAGTGGATAAAAATCTGCCTGCCAATGCAGGCGACACAGGTTCGATCCCTGGTCCAGCAAGATCCCACATGCCGCGGAGCAACTAAGCCCACGTGCCACAACTACTGAGTCTGCGCTCTAGAGCCCGCAAGCCACAACTACTGAGCCCTCGTGCCACAACTACTGAAGCCCGCGTGCCTAGAGCCCATGCTCTAAGAAAAGAAGCCACCACAGTGAGAAAGCCGCGCATCGCAATGAATAGTAGCCCCTGCTCGCCCCAACTACAGAAAGCCCACGTGCAGCAATGAAGACCCAACACAGCCAAAAGTAAATAAATAAAATTTTAAAAATAATAAATAAATATAATAGTAAAACAGAAACAGAAGATTGGAAACAACCCAAATGTTCATAGGAACATTCATGGTATATAACAATGGACTGCTACACAGAATAAAAGAATGAACTACTGATACATAGAATGACATGGCTGAATCTCAAAGACTATACCGAGCAAAAGAAGCCAGACCCAGAAGAGGGTACACTGTAATTACATTTATATAAAGTTTAAGAACAGGCAAGATAATGTATAGAGGTGACAGAAGAGTGAATACCTTGTCTGGGGAGGGGGATTATAGCGATTAGGAAAGGGCATGAGGGAAACTTAGGGGATGAGGGAAATGCTCTGTATCTTGATTTGGTGGTGGTTACAAAGGAGTGTATGTATGTAATATAAAGGTCACTGAGATGCACTTATGATTTGTGTCCTTTACTATATGCAAGTAAATAATTAAAGAGGCAAAACCCAAAAGAATCAGCTAAAAGAATTAATCTAAGAAGAAGGAAACAGGGTGAGTGGCAGATTCTTTGTAATAAGCCCTGCAGAACTTCTCTACTCTAAAATATGTGTGAATTTGTACCTTTGATAAAATAAAATCTCAATGAAAGAAAAAAACTATGGGCTTTGGAGTTAGCTTGACCTGGATTCAAACCACTTGCTATCTGGACAATGGTGGCAAGTTACGCTGCCTCTCTGGCCCTTAGTTTCTCCATTTTAAAATAAGTCTAGGGCTTCCCTGGTGGCGCAGTGGTTGGGAGTCCGCCTGCCGATGCAGGGGACACGGGTTCGTGCCCCAGTCCGGGAAGATCCCAGATGCCGCGGAGCGGCTGGGCCCGTGAACGATGGCTGCTGAGCCTGCACGTCCGGAGCCTGTGCTCCGCAACGGGAGAGGCCACAGCCCGCGTACCGCAAAAAAAATAAATAAATAAAATAAAATAAAATAAAATAAGTCTAATAGAACCACGTGAAAAATAACTGAGTTTGTACCTAAAAGTACTTGTCAAAGTGCTTTACAGAGAATGAGTACTCAGTAAATGCTAATTTTCTCCCCACCAACCATTTTCCTTCAGTACAGAGACTACAGTTGAGCCCGCATTACTCCTATTTATATTGTTTTCATCTCCCCAACTCCAGACACCTCACAGCTCTCCAAACTCATTGCTCATTTATTCCTTCTTCATAGGTCATCTGTGATGTTGTGATTTATAATAAGAAATATGTGTCTGGTCTTCATCCACTCCTGGCACAGGGCTCCTATAATGCTTGGAATTTCCAAACTGATGAGATTGAAAAAGGTATCTTTTTTTGTTGACGATGTGATTTTAGGAAAGCCCCTAGGTAACTTCTAGGTGGAACCAGCCCCTGTGAGCAGAGGGTGGGAACTTTCAATCCCACCCAGTCCCCACCTCTGGGGAGGGGAGAGGAGCTGGCCATTGAATTGATTGCCACATAATCATGCCTCTGTAATGAAGCCTCCATAGTATGGGAGCGGCAGAGCTTCCGGGTTGGTGAAGGCGTGGAGGTTCTGGGAGACTAGTGCACCCTAGAGGGCATGGGAGCTCCGTGCCCCTTTCCATATGACTTGCCCTATGCATCTCTTTCATCTGGCTGTTCCTGAGTCATATGTCCTTTTATAATAAACCCGTAATCTAGTAAGTACAATGTTTCTCTGAGTTCTGCTGAGCCACTCCAGCAAATTAACTGAACCCAAGGAGGGGGCCGTTGGAACCTCTGATCTATATAGCTGGTTGGTCAGAAGCACAGGTGACAACCTGGAGTGGCAACTGGTGGCTGAAGTGGGGGAAGGGGGAGCAGTGGGGGTGGCCTGGTGGTTAGGGCCGAGCCCTCATCTTTTGGATCTGACCTATCTCCAGGTAGACAGTGGCATCATTGAGCTGAACTGCAGGACACCCAGCTGGTGTCTGAGAATTGTTTGGTGGTGTAGGAGAAAACACACATTGTAATTGGTGTAAGACTTCTGTTATCCAACTCACTTTCTCTCTGAAAAGAGGACTGGGATCCCCTCTTTCACGTAACAATTATCCATATAATTGCCATTTCCTCCGTGGACTTGTTTCCTCACCAGTAAGACATGGGGTTTGAACAAGATAATCTCTAAGGTTCTTTCAGCACTAACATTCTTGGTTTCTTTTTCTCTGAAACTTCTATTTCTGTAAAGCCCTTCCCTCATTTGGCTCCAGAGATGCCTGGTGAGGCACATGATGTTGTCAAACATGAACAGATGGCATCTGCTCGCAGGAAACAGGTGGGCGGTGGGGGCTGCCTTCTCTCCTCTCTCCAAATGCCAAGAGCCACGTGGCACTGAGTTCATGCCTCTCCCCTAAGACTGGCCTTTGCTGGGCCACGTGCATCTCACACGGCACTGAAAGTGGTAACCCACTGGGATCAGGTGAGTTCTGGGGCACCCTTCTTTCCTGAGGTGAGTAAGACTTTGCACACAAGCCAGTAAACACACCCCTCTCCTGGCTGGCACAGGCACTTACCTGCCCAAAGTGATGAGCCAAAATTATGTCCACAACATTGGTTGTCAAGCCCGAGAGCTACAAAGATAAAAACTTGGTGTCAAGGGAGTTAGCATGGGTAAAAATGTATCAAGCTGTCCACTTCACTAGTGCACTTTCTTGTATATATGTTATCCTTCAACAAATAAACAACACAACTCAGTATCACACATTTTCATGAGATGGTGGTCCCAGGAAACCCGAGAACAAGAAACCAGTCAGAAAAAAACGAAAAGTTTTCCATCCAGGGTAATAATATAGCCTGCTTTGAAATAGGTGGCTAGAAGAAATGCTGCCATTGCTTCTTCGAAAATGTGGGACCGAGAACTCACAGCTATTAGCTGCTTCATTCCTGCCTGTATTTCTGCAGTTACACTGGGTTTACAGTTAATAAGGAACGACTTACAACTACTCCCAAGCCATCCAAAAGAAAAAACAATTTTTTCTCTTTCTTTTAGTTTTGCTATCTTCATTTCAAGTAGTGGGAGGAAACTGCTATGTTTACAGAATGTTCTTGCATTTTGAACATTTTTCTCCTAATTTTTCCCATTTCAAAACTATGCACATCACAGTCTAATAAATGCATCAATCTGTGTAAATCTGCAGACTGTTAGTCTATTTTCAGAAAAATTTCCATCTCAAATTATGTTGCTGATTCCCTTAAGCCTTCCTTCTTTGTTGCTTTTATGCTCAATTCCTACTGCTGACTTGGATCAGAGGTGAAGTACTGAGCTGGGGGTGGAGATGGACAAGAGGAAATCAGGGGGACAGATGTGGATACGGGTGGAGCAGGGTCATGGAGTCCCAGAAAGATTAAGGAAGAAAGAAGCCCAGAAATGTTCACGTGGGTTATCAGTGATCCACAGGTTATACATTAAAGATAATAAGAATTAATAACCTATTTCATTCATGTTTACTACTCATAAGGTCATTCTAAAGCTTTATAAGAATTTTTACTAGGTTGTATCACATTATGAAGAGTGTTCAGGTAAGTTTTAATGTACCCACATCCTAGATAGGAATTAAAACAAATTTTAAATAAGTCAGGTTGTAAGAAAGAATTTCCATAGCATCTGGCAATAGCGTTGTTAATATATTTCATCCAAAGCTAGGAAATACATCATTTCTCCAGAAGTTAAATGTGGGGAGGAATGGATAAACTTTTTAGAATCTGGTCTGCTGGCAGGTGGAATAGTTTAATATTTTAAAGTAACTATGAAGGCAATACGTGTTTATCATAGAAAATTAGGAAAACATAGAATACATAAAATAAAAATAAGAATCATCTGTAATGCTACCAGCCAAAGATGTAACTACCAGTAGCAAATTATTTTCCTTATAAATGCATATACGTATTTAACAAAATTTTATTATCTGTTTTTTTAAACATGAGAATTTTCACATTTCCTTAAATAACCAAAAAAAACCCCATAAGTTTTTGGTTGCATAGTATTCCATTCGTGACCGAGACTCACAGACAATGATGAATCAAAGGAGCAAGATACACAAGAATATATATTCTATTATTCCAAGGATACGAAGTTTAAGAATGTATAAGACCAATCTATGGCGGTAGAAGTCAGAATAACAGTTACTTCTGGGAAAGGGAGGAAGTATTAAGCACAGAGCTGGAAATGTTCTGTATATTGACTAAGTGGAGATGACATGTGTAAACATTCATCAAGCTGTACACTTAAAACTTCTTGCCCTTGACTGTATGAAAGAAAAAATAAAAACCAGATAAGCCATTTTGAGAGGGGACCAAGAGATGAGCCAATGGACACTGGTCTTACTTTGGAAGCTGCCCAGTCAATCCAGCCTTTGGCACAAGGGTCAACGTTAATGAGCACGAGACCTTCCACGAGCTCTGGGTGATTGAGCTGAAACAAGACAAAGACAACAGTAAAGAGCCCCACTCTCAGCTTCTTCTAAAAACACTGCAGCATGGTTAGTCACCTCTTACAAGGCCTCAATGCCTCAGATTTGAAAGTAAGAAAGGTCAGAGAGGTGCTAGGGAGGATATTTAGAAAAGGAGCTCTATAAATCTAGCTTAGCATCTGGAAAACCAGCTTCCTAAACTACCATCACATGATCTCGCCTGGCAAAGATCTACAGGGGAGACGGTTTTTATTTCCACAGCAGAGGACGGCACCTGGTATCTCTAGTTGTTTGGCTCATGGTGGGTCTCCCCTGCTGGGGCAGTGCCCTTGGGACTACAGGGCATAAGGGGCTACTGAGGCTTAGACTGGCTATTTCATACTCATACACCTTGTCCCCAATAGCACCTTCTTAAGTTTTTTTCTAAAACCACATGAATAGGTGATACCACCCTCCAGAAGACTGCCCTTCACCCAGGAGGCATTTGGGAAAGAGTTCCTTAAACAAAAATCAATAAGAACATTTCTATGTAAACTAAAAACTTTCCAGCTTACTTTTCCCCCTCCGATTATGCTCACTATAGAAAATTTGATAAACAGAGAAATTATAAAAAGCAGAAAATAAAATCTCATATTATCTAACCACACAACATCAACCTGTTAGTATTTTCATGTTTCCTTTCAGTTCTTTCCTATGCCTATGACAAACTTTATGTGCATCTGTATTCTAACCTTTTTGTTAAGGTTATGGTGTATGTGAATTGCATATCATTACAAGCTCTTCTTACAAAATTTTAATGGTTGTAAGAAATTCCACCGTTAAGTATTCTCTGAGAATTATCTTTATTGATGATATCTTGCCCTCATCTGTTATTCTTCAGGTGTTATAAGTACAAAGCAAGGCCTTATACAAACCTGTATCTGTTGACAGAATTTATAGAAAAATTGACATGAGATCCCACAACAGTTCCTTGTCGTTTAACACAGCAGTAAGAGCTGTGACCTAGGCAGTGCCTCAAGAGTGTTGAGACTAATCCTCCGTGTACTTACTGCAAATCTGCTGAGGATGTAAGCTCCAGCTCCAACTCCAACCCCAATGATGCCTTTCAGACTGTGAATGGGACACACCAACATTGATAGGGTTAACTCATTTGGAGGTAGGATGGCATAATGAAAAGAATGCACTTGGGTTCAAATCTGGCTCTGACGCTTACTGGATGCAGAATTTGGTCAGGTTTCTTTAACCTCCTGAGCCTGGGTTCCCTACCTATAAAACAAGAATATGACCACCTACTTCTAAGTTGATTTTACGGATTAAATGAAATATGACTAAAACCTGGGAGTCATCCTTGACAGCTCACTCTCCTAATACCTGCACATCCAACCCATCAGCAAATCTACCTTCAAAGTATTTCCATCTGCCTGCTCCTACTCCATTCCATCCCCTGGGCAGTATCCAGTACCAAGCTATCATTGTCACTTACTTGCCTGATTGTTGTAACAGTTTAACTGGTCCCTTGCTTTTTCTCTTTTACCCCTCTCTAAACCATTCTCTCCACAGCTGGAGTAATTTCTTTTTAAAAATGTAAATTGCTTTACAGATGTGCAATTTACATATCTAGAGTGATCATTTTAAAAGACTAAATTGGATAGCACTTAAAACCCTTCGGTGTTTTTTGTCTTTTGAATAAAATCCCAAATTCTCACCTCATCTGTGAGACCTGTGCAATCTGGTCCTTGTCTATTTCTCAGATTTCACCCTGTGCCTTTCTCCCACTTGCTCACTTGGCTCAGGCCTTTTGGACATATTCCTTCTGTTTGGAATCCTCTTGTCCTGGCTCTCTGTTTAGGTAACTCCTTTTTATCCTCCAGGCCTCAATCTAAAGGACTCCTCCTTAGAGAGGCAATCCTCAATTAGCCTTATCTGTGTACACCCTGCCCTTATCCTCCAGCACAACATCCCCACTGACTTCTTCTATAGCACGTAAGTTGTGACTATTTGTTTGCTTCCTTGTTGTCAATTATTTCCCACACCAGAATGTAAGCTCCACACTCCACGAGGGTAGTGACGATACTGTTTTGCTCATCGTCGTATCCCCCAGATCAGACACATAGTAGAAAGAGCGAAAAAACAAAAAACAAAAACCATGCGAAAGAACTGCAGAATGAACTTACTTTAAGTGGGTGAGAACAGGAGGCAGCATTTCGGCCAGCTCATCCATTGTCGGATACTGGTACCTGAAATCCAGAAGGATACCTCCTTACTTACATTAGAATGTACTCATAGTTCCCAATCACTAGAACAGCTAGAAAAGTACAGGGTTCTTAGATAAAAGCATTCCCTTTACCAAAGGCTCAAAGGAGATGATGTGGTACCCGGAAATGATTGTGGCATGTTGTGTGACTCTCTACAACGGCCACACTAAGAGGAAAGTAAAAAACAAACAAAAAAACTCCTACATGTTTCTATGACCTGAAGAGTGATCTCTGGAACAAGAGGAAGCCATTTGAAAAGAACAGGTAATACGGTTCTCTCCAGGGTATTTCCAAACCCCTAATAACCACTTCATTTGGGGTTCAGGCTCAGTAAACTTCTAGCAGTAAGAGTCGACCTACTGCTCTTGCTCTGCTGCTTAGGTTTAGGCAGCTAAGTGCAAAAGTAAACAAAGCTTTACTGGGCCTAGGCACGTAGTCGCAAATCCTGGGCTGCTCATCATAGAGGCTGATTTGCTTTACTTAGGCCTAGAATAACCCGGTTACTTTATTATTTGCTTTTGAATTTGGTTCATGATCTAAGCCACTGGATCCTAAGACAGTCAGGCAAGCCCGAAACTGACTCAGACCAAGAATCCAAGAGAAGTAGGAAGTGTCAATAGAAATTACAGCATCAAAGATGGAATGGATCTTCAGACAACCCCCTACATATGGGGCAGGATCTGCTCTACGTTTGACAGGGAAGTCAGCCTGCCTCTGCTTGAAACACTTCAAGCACTGGAGTGCTCTTGAGCCATTTGTACGTAAAATAGAAAAAAGGAACTGGATCTAAATCTTGTTGGATATAAACTGGTCACCGGCCAATCTGTGTTTAAGAGACAGAATAGCTTGGACATAGTCAATAACATAGACTCTGGAGCCAGAATGCCTGGGTTAAAATCCCAGCTCTATTACTTATTTGTTATGTAAGCTTGGCCAAGGTACTTAATATCTCTGGTCTCCCCTGTACAATGGGAATAACAGTAAACCTATCCCATAGGGTTGGAAGGATTAAATGAGTTAATAAATGTAAAGTATGCAATGCAGCGTCAAGAATACTGTTTGAGTACTAGGGAAGTGTTAGCTATGATTCTAACACTGCAACGGTCCATTTCACAGCAGCCACTGGCAAAGGCAGCTCTGAAGACGAGTAAAGGGAGAGGGGAAGAATTAGCATTCCACAGCTTGTGCTTTCATTCCTCCTCCAAGGTCTCCTCAATAATCATGCTGTCCAGGGAAGAGTCAGGGACACTGTGGCTCCACCATGCAAAGCAGGCTTAGGATGCGGCTGAGAGCTCCATGCCCACGTCCAGTTAAATGCACCTCTAGCTGACAGGGCAGCTCCTCCAAACAAACGGTTATACTGATATTCAAATTCCTGTCACCAGACTGAAGGTAAGGGTGGGGAGGTGCTCCCAGGAAGCTCAGAGGGATCTGAGTTTGGGCCTAGGTAGTTGGGAGTTTCAGGGAGGGACACACACACCAAAAAAATAGATGAGGGAGACAGTTAAAAGACAGTGAGAAGTGGGTGTTCCAGACACTCATGCCTTGTGATTGGCTCCCATTCATGGAGGGCCATTCCTGGATATGGGAAAACATGCAGTTTTCGTGAATAGAGTATACGTAACAGTCCTCTCAGAACAAGGAGAGAAAATATGCAGATGGTCGGTTGACAAGTATAACCTGTAGGCTGTGCTAAAACCAGCTTGGAGGGAAGCACACGGCTACTGTTCCCTCTGGAGCTTAACCGTTTGCTCTCTGAGTGCATGTCTTCCAGAAGGTCTTGCTTGTGGTCTTACCCAGCTGGGAAAGAGGGTGCACCTTCCTGCTGGCCTGGGGCATCAACATGACAGACAGCAAAGTGCTGGGTGATCTCCTGCATATCCTCAAAGTTAAAGAATGCATTGAAACAGGATTTATCTGCAAGAGCAAAACACTCATAAGTCACAAGCTCTCCATTTCTCCCCAATTTTCCTCTACTCAATCAATTCCACATCATCGTCCTCTTTCACCCCCTTTTAATCACTGTTTCACTAAAGTGAAGTGTCGGAACAATCTGTCTGATTCAAGCTGTCCTAAAGGCTGACTACCAGACATCTTAACAACTTGAAAAGGATAACTAATCCTCAATTCTACAGAATGTCTACAAAGAGGAAACCAATGCTGGTGTTTCACAAGACAATCTTACACCCATAATACTGTCATTTTTCATGCATCTTATTCCCCTACCTAACAGAGAGATACTGACCGTATCCCAAGAACCCGGCTAAAGTGAGTATCTTAGGCTGCTTACATTCACCATGTGGAAGACTGTGTCTCTTGGCAAAATCGCTGGGGTGCAGGGAGGGGTTTTTGCTTCAATTTCTACCCTGTTGGTGGAACTGCTCAAATTCCTTCTCATGCTAAAGAGGCAACAAAAGCTCCAACACTAGACTGTAACTTCAAATGCAGGCCGCCTCTGAAAGCCAGAGGAGCGTGCAAGAAAACACATGTACGTAGACTCTGTATGCCTGGGGCTAGGGCCAGAATCTTATATTACCATCTAGAGAAGTCCATTTAAAGTCACTCATATGCTAACACATATATATGGAATCTAAAAAAAAAAAAAAATTGTTACGAAGAACCTAGGGGCAGGACGGGAATAAAGACGCAGACCTACTAGAGAATGGACTTGAGGACATGGGGAGGGGGAAGGGTAAGCTGGGACGAAGTGAGAGAGTGGCATGGACATATATACACTACCAAATGTAAAATCGATGGCTAGTGGGAAGCAGCCTCATAGCACAGGGAGATCAGCTCGGTGCTTTGTGACCACCTAGAGGGGTGGGATAGGGAGGGTGGGAGGGAGGGAGATGCAAGAGGGAAGAGATATGGGGATATATGTATACGTCTAGCTGATTCACTTTGTTATAAAGCAGAAACTAACACACCATTGTAAAGCAATTATACTTCAATAAAGATGTTAAAAAATTAATTAATTAATTAAAGTCACTCATGACAGGCTATAATAAGAATACTTTTACTAATTTATTGAAGAGCTCACAACAAAGTTAAGTTCAAGCTCTGAATTTTCTAACCCGAAATATGAAAAAAACCAAAGCACAGATTGTTTTTTTAAAAAAACTGATTTTAGTTCTCCTTTCTTAACCAGTTCATCATATAATCTTCAGTCCTTTAGCAGATATGACACAAAGGGAGATATAATCCCAGTATCCCCCAAAACGCATTCAACTGCGTACTTCCCAGGAACTTTAATTCTGCCATTAACATGTAGCAATGAGGAGGGAAGGTTAAGGTATAGAGGAGAAAGCCTATGGTTTATCAGAATACTGGGGTTTCTTGTGTGTTTTAAAAAAATATACAAAGAATATGTATTATAATAAAATAGGGAAGGTATAAAATCAAATACATACGATTGAGGCCAATGTCATGGTATGTCAGAATAACTGGTCTGTTTCCCTTCGGTAGGCCTCTTATAGTGACGTGGACCATACCGTGAGTTGTTTCTATATCATGTTCCTGTAACAAGAGAACATAAAGGTCTCAGCAAGGGCAGAACAGACTTCCCAGGTTACTGAAGTTTCACAATACCAATTCACTGCTGTTTCCCACTAGCTGGGGCAGGACACATCATAGCTGAATTATAAGCCAACTAGACGGATGTTATATCATACAGAATATTCCTACTTTTTAATTCCTTCCAGATAAACAAACTAAGGAAAAATATACCTTATCTACAAAGCTCACTTTCTTAAGTGGGGGAAGCCAGGGATCTGCTGAGAATATATTCATAACTGGCTATGGCAAGGAGATCAGCAAGTTGAGTGAGGAGCCAGGTAAAACCTGGGGAAAGGAAAGTTAAGGAAGCAGAAGATGTGAAGAAGCTGCTGGGTAAAAAGGCAGAGGCTTCAGAGCCTCTAAATGCATGTTCAACAACTGATAATTTCAATAGCACCTATGGGTGTATCTGCCTAAAATCTCTCCCCTTCCCTGGGAGCTGCCCTTCTGTGTCATCCATACAGTACAGGAGTGGCTCTTGGCCGCCTTGTCTGTAGACTATAACCTTATGGCCATGGCTCACTGGAGTCACGTGGGCATCTGGTCCATGCTAGGTCAGCATCCTTCCCTGAAAATCTGTAATTGGGACTAAGAGATTCCATCATCAGCTTGGTTCTTCTCTTGAAAAGAGAAGTAAACTTGGGAGCTTATAGTACGCATTTCCACCACTTTAATTCCTGGTTCCGGCTGTGTGTGCTGTTAAGTTCTGAGACATCCCTGGATTGCCTCTGGTTTAAGATATTTGGGTGGGTTTGTTCCCTGCATCCTAAAGGGTCCTAACCAAGGCAATGAGTAAAATTTAAGATGCAGCCAGAGCAGAGCTCAGGAACTGAATAAAGCTAGAACAAGATGAAATCAGAGCTACTGGGACCAGCACTAAGAGCGGTTGGGTAGGAAAAAAAGAGACTCTAGAAAAAGTAACTGAGATTTATTCCAGTCTTCTTCAACATTTGTATTTCTTAAAAATGAATTATCACACCTAGCCTAGTGAATTTTTGCTGACAAAGTCCGTACCTATCTCAGGAAGTGTTATAGTAGCTGAGACAAAATAACTCTGTCAATAAGAATCTCAACAAAGGCAAAGCACTTCCAACTTAATTTCCTACCTAATAATGAACCTCATCGGAGCCTTGGTTCCTTCTCTCATGTGGGGCACAGAACAATCTTACACTAATCGAACGTCAGTATATCTCAAATCACGGGCTGCAAGCTACAGCAGGTATCTCTCTAGCAAATCAAACCACAAGTGACTCAATATTTCTGCTATCCTCTATTACTGCTTGCTACATCCTCTTCAAAGGCTTGAAAAGGGCGAATAAGAAATGAAGGAGAGAATCAGGCACTGTGAACTGGCTATGAAATAAAGTACAGGGTTTGGATGGGAGGAATATAAAGACATAAATTCCTGTTGCTGTATGAACATTTCTCACGTGGTAACATCACTTATTGAGGAACCCCCTCCACCACCATCATCAGGCTCATTCCCTAAACAACTACTTATCTAGTGAAGCCCTACTACCAGACCCTGGACTGAGCTCTGGGCACAAAACAGTGAACAAGAGAGATGTGATTCCTGCTCTCACAGAGATTACGTTCTACACAGGGAGGCCGACAATAAACACACAAACCAACCAACCCATAACAATAGTCTGTGATCAGAGCTGTGAAAGAAATAAATAGGATGCTGCGAAAGAAAACTGAAGAGGAAGACATTAACTCTATTAGCAGTCAGGAAAGTACAAATTAAATTCAATGAGATGCAATTTCATACATACCAGAATGGCAAAAATTTTTAAGTCAGATAATGCCAAGTGTTGGCCAAGATGCAGAGAAATAAGAACTTTCATACACTATTGGTAGGCATGTAACCTGGAACGACTACTCTGGAGAAAAATTTGGTAATTTCTAGTAAAGTTAAGAGATGTCCACCCTACAGCAATTTTACTTTTAGGGATAATCTAAAGCGATTCTCAAACACACTCACACACAAAAGATATGTGCCGATATATATACATATATACATATACACTGAGGCCTTATTTATAATGTCAAAAAATTGAAAGTAGTCTAATTAGTCATCAGTAAGGAAACATAAATTATGACATTCATATAATGAGATGCAGACAAAAATGAATGAACTAGAACTATAAGCATTAATACACAGAGAAAATCTTGAAAAAACAATGCTGAGTAGAAATGCAGAAGGATCTGTATATGATATATGACTTACGTATGTAGATATTTTTAAAAAGCAACACTATAGAGATTGTATATGTTTACATATATATATATATATTTTTTTAAATATTTATTTATTTAGTTGCGCTGGCTCTTAGTTGTGGCATGCAAACTCTTAGTTGCGGCATGCATGTGGGATCTATTTACCTGACCAGGGATCGAACCCAGGCCCCTGCATTGGGAGCTGGGAATCTTAATCACCGTACCAGCAGGGAAGTCCCTACATACATATATTTAAAGTATAAAAACTTGGAGAAGGAATGTACACTAAAGTTAGGACTTGATTCCTTCTGGGAGGTGATATATTCCGAAAATGAACTTAAGGAGGCTTCGCTCTCTCTCATGTTACACTTCTTGAGAGAAAGAAAGAATAAAGAGGGAGACAGGGAGAAACCAGCCCCTGCCAGATGAGTGACAATACAGGAGAACCCAAACTGAAGAGAATGCGCAACCATCTGTCATCTGGACAGTCAAGTTGCTGGAGCCTTCCTGTGTCATATCTAAGCCTTCAGGAGAGTCTTGACTAAATATCCTGGCTTGGTCTCAGCTGTGATACTGAGAACTGAGGGAAAAAAACAACTTACACTTTGGCCCTAGGGTTAGCAGGACCTCCTAAGACCTGGTAATTGATGGGGATAGTGTGTGCAGGAAAAGGGAGGGTGCCAAGCGGAGGGAGGGGGATAGTGAGCTGTCAAGGAATTTCAGAAGGATGATGAAAAGGGAGATAAAACAGATGGGGCAAAAGAGAACACATTTAAAAAGCAGACGAGGTGGCGCAGTGGTTGAGAATCTGCCTGCTAATGCAGGGGACACGGGTTCAAGCGCTGGTCTGGGAAGATCCCACATGCTGCGGAGCAACTAGGCCCGTGAGCCACAACTACTGAGCCTGCATGTCTGGAGCCTGTGCTCCGCAACAAGAGAGGCCGTGACAGTGAGAGGCCCGCGCACCGCGATGAAGAGCGGACCCCGCTCGCCGCAACGAGAGAAAGCCCACGCACAGAAACGAAGACCCAACACAGCCAATAAATAAATAAATAAATAATAAAAATTAAGGAATTCCTTTAAAAAAAAAAAGCAGACGAGGCAACAGGGCAAAGTAACTACTTTGTCATCATTTCATAATCTGGATGAAATTCAGAGTTAAAATTGGCTTACAAAATTTCAACTTTTTAGGGAGATCTTAGCCCCTACCTCCCCATAATATGCCCTCAAATTGTGTAGCGACCAAAGTATCAAAAGGCCAAGAGTCCTGGGCCCTATCTGTCAATCCTGTTGCCCTATGTGGAGCAACCCTTGGTTGTCAGTATCTCTTATGGTTTCTCTTCATTTTCAAAGTAATACAAAAAGAAAGGAGACACTCACATCCATGTGGATTTGTAAATACATCCTTTGTGACCTTATGTGAATGGCCTGAACAAGTCTCTATCTGGAGATGAGTGTGCAGAGACCTTGGCTATGGAGCTGATCCAGTGGTCAGGCCACTGCAGGGGTGACGCTGCTGCCACCTTTCTGCTTTAGCCAACTATCACTGCTGCAAAGGCTGTTTCTCCAGTTACCTCACCCTTCACCCCAGCATTCTAGAGGGTATGACTGCACAGTGAAACTGTCCAATAGGCTCTGGTCATAGATCTTTCCCAGCACTCTCTGATTACTTACCACCTCCAAGACTATGCACTTTTAAAACATGATCCTTTATTCTCCAGGCTTATAAAACCACCTGAAATCATATCGGTCCACAACATACTTCTCCATCTTAGACTGCCTCTCCCTCTTAATCAAAGATGTAGTTGAGAGATTAGGATATTACCATTAATTGATAATAATCAGTGTTCACCTTTTTTTCTGAGTCCTTTTCCTTCTGCTAGATGTGCCATCACCAGAGTTATTACACAATCTGACTTGTCATACCTCTCTGAACGTAGTTAAATTTTGATCACGTCATATCTATTAGTGCTTCTTCCTCCCCCCGGCCAGTCTGAAACAGTTTAGGTAAACTTGTAGGACAACACACTCTTGGAAATGTCAACATTCTTTATTAGTATGAGTTTTATTCTGTTTCTAATAAGCAGGCTACTGTATGAGCCTTGGGCATAGTTTTTGTTATTTACTATATAGGAAATTTTAATATAATGCCCCCACTGCCTTACCCCTGTGTGGTGGCATAAAGTTCATTTGCACTTCATTTAATCCCGTAGTAAAAGAATCTGCCTCCACAATTACTCAGCCTTTCTGCCTATGAGTAAATCATATTTTCCTTCTTAAAGTTCTGTAATACATTCTCCCTGACTCTAGCCTCAGCTCTCTCCCCTCTTACTTCTTAGATATTTCAGCCTGGTTAAATCAATATTCTTTGAGACATCGACTTTTACTTTTCCACTACCCACACTCTCAGACTTCCTACAAATCATGCTCTTCATTTGAAAGCTTCTTTTGCAATATGTCAACATAAAATCTATCTTTTCCTATCTGTCTTTTCAAAGCCAACTCCAATACCTTCTTCACACAGCCTTAGCTAACAATGAGGAGGAAAAGAGTGAATGACTATTTAACCCACATGAAACAGCTCAGAACACCTTCAGAACATGGACTCTCTAGTCCAGGTAGGAAGGGGTCCAGGTTTGGCCAATTCAGACACCCCAATCTCTGGCCACAGTGAGCAGTCCAAGGATATGCATGTGACCCACACACACAGGTCCCATACTAAGCCAATAAGACTCCTCCCCTAGCCTTTTTTGGTTTTTTTTTTTTTTTTTGCAGTACGCGGGCCTCTCACTATTGTGGCCTCTCCCGTCACGGAGCACGGGCTCCAGACGCGCAGGCTCAGCGGCCACGGCTCGTGGGCCCAGCCCCTCCGCGGCATGTGGGATCTTCCCAGACCGGGGCACGAACCCATGTCCCCTGCATCGGCAGGCGGACTCTCAACCACTGCGCCACCAGGGAAGCCCCTCCCCTAGCCTTTTCCCTCAAGTTACAGGTAAAGATCTCTTCTCTTAGCAGTGAGGCTGCTAAGCTGGAAGGATGTGAATTTTGGGCAGTTGGCAGCCGTCAAGCCCGTGCTATGACAGAGCTTGTCAGAGAAATAAACCCTCTAGTGACAGGGGAAAAGGGAACTGAGATTGGGGGTGGTGATAAAAGGCCTTAGCTTTTTCTATAAGATTCTTTTTTTTCTCCCCAAATGAGAATAAAGTCACCTCTACCTTTAGTACTTAATCTCACCCTTACCCCCCCCCAAAAAAAACCCCACAAAATAAAACCAAAAGGGGAGACTGATTCAAGATGGCGGAGTAGAAGGACATGCTCTCACTCCCTCTCTCAAGAACACCTGCATCACAACTAACTGCTGAAAAATCACTGACAGGAAGACACTGGAACTCACCAAAAAAGATACCCCACATGCAAAGACAAAGAAGAAGCTGCAATGAAATGGTAAGACGGGCGCTATCACAATAAAATCGAATCCCATAACTGCTGGGTGGGTGACTCACAAACTGGAGAACACTTATACCACAGAAGTCCACCCACTGGAGTGAAGGTCCTGAGCCACACATCAGGCTTCCCAACCTGGGGGTCTGGCAACAGGAGGAGGAATTCCTAGAGAATCAGACTTTGAAGGCTAGCGGGATTTGACTGCAGGACTTCAGCAGGACTGGGGGAAACAGAGACTCCACTCTTGGAGGGCACACACAAAGTAGTGTGTGCATCGGGACCCAGGGGAAGGAGCAGTGACCCCATAGGAGACTGAACCAGACCTACCTACTGGTGTTGGAGGGTCTCCTGCAGAGAAGGGAGGCAGCTGTGGCTCACCAAGGGACAGGGACACTGGCAGCAGAAGTTCTGGAAAGTACCCCTTGGCGTGAGCCCACCCAGAGTCCACCATTAGCCCCACCAAACAGCCCGGGTAGGCTCCAGTGTTGGGTCGTCTCGGCCAAACAACCAACAGGGAGGGAACCCAGCCCCACCCATCAGCAGGCAAGTGGATTAAAGTTTTACTGAGCTCTGCCCACCAGAGCAACAGCCGGCTCTACCCACCACCAGTCCCTCCTATCAGGAAACTTCCACAAGCCTCTTAGATAGTCTCATCCACCAGAGGGCAGACAGCAGAAGCACGAAGTACAATCCTGCAGCCTGTGGAATGAAAACCACATTCCCAGAAAGATAGACAAGATGAAAAGGCAGAAGGCTATGTACCAGATGAAGAAACAAGATAAAACACCAGAAAAACAACTAAATGAAGTGGAGATAGGCAACCTTCCAGAAAAAGAATTCAGAATAATGATAGTGAAGATGATCCAGGACCTCGGAAAAAGAATGGAGGCAAAGATCGAGAAGATGCAAGAAATGTTTAACAAAGACCTAGAAGAATTAAAGAACAAAGACCTAGAAGAGTTAAAGAACAAACAAACAGAGATGAACAATACAATAACTGAAATGAAAAATACACTAGAAGGAATCAATAGCAGCATAACTGAGGCAGAAGAACAGATAAGTGACCTGGAAGACAGAATGGTGGAATTCACTGCTGCAGAACAGAATAAAGAAAAAAGAATGAAAAGAAATGAAGACAGCCTAAGAGACCTCTGGGACAACATTAAACTCAACAACATTTGCATTATAGGGGCCCCAGAAGGAGAAGAGAGAGAGAGAAAGGACCCGAGAAAATATCTGAAGAGATTATAGTCAAAAACTTCCCTAACATGGGAAAGGAAACAGCCACCCAAGTCCAGGAAGCACAGAGAGTCCCATACAGGATAAATCCAAGGAGAAACATGTTGAGACACATAGTAATCAAACTGGCAAAAATTAAAGACAAAGAAACATTATTGAAAGCAGCAAGGGAAAAACAACAAATAACATTACAAGGGAACTCCCATAAGGTTAACAGCTGGTTTCTCAGCAGAAACTCTGCAAGCCAGAAGGGAGTGGCATGATATACTTCAAGTGATGAAAGGGAAGAACCTACAACCAAGATTACTCTACCCAGCAAGGATCTCATTCAGATTCAATGGAGAAATCAAAAGCTTTACAGACAAGCAAAAGCTAAGAGAATTCAGCACCACCAAACCAGCTCTACAACAAATGCTAAAGGAACTTCCCTAAGTGGGAAACACAAGAGGAGAAAAGGACCTACAAAAACAAACCCAAAACAATTAAGAAAATGGTCATAGGAATATACATATTGATAATTACCTTAAACGTGAATGGATTAAATGCTCCAACCAAAAGGCACAGGCTTGCTGAATGGATACAAACACAAGACCCATATATATGCTGTCTACAAGAGATCCACTTCAGACTTAGGGACACATACAGACTGAAAGTGAGGGGATGCAAAAAGATATTCCACGCAAATGGAAATCAAAAGAAAGCTGGAGTAGCAATACTCATATGAGATAAAACAGACTTTAAAATAAAGAAGATATAACAATTATAAATATATATGCACCTAACATAGGAGCACCTCAATACATAAGGCAACTGCTAACAGGTATAAAAAGGAAATAGACAGAAACACAATAATAGTGGGGGACTTTAACACCTCACTTACACCAATAGACAGGTCATCCAAACAGAAAATTAATAAGGAAACACAAGCTATAAATGATACAATAGTCTAGATAGATTTAATTGATATTTATAGGACATTCCATCCAAAAACAGCAGATTACACTTTCTTTTCAAGTGCACAGGGAACATTCTCCAGGATAGATCACATCTTGGGTCACAAATCAAGCCTCAGTAAATTTAAGAAAATTGAAATCATATCAAGCATCTTTTCTGACCACAACGCTATGAGATTAGAAATCAATTACAGGGAAAAAAACGTAAAAAACACAAACAGGGCTTCCCTGGTGGCGCAGTGGTTGAGAGTCTGCCGGCTGATGCAGGGGACACGGGTTCATGCCCCGGTCCAGGAAGATCCCACATGCCATGGAGCAGCTAGGCCCGTGAACCATGGCCGTTGAGCCTGCGCGTCCGGAGCCTGTGCTCCGCAACGGGAGAGGCCACAACAGTGAGAGGCCCACATACAGCAAAAAAATCACAAACATATGGAGGCTAAACAATACGTTACTAAATAACCAAGAGATTACTGAAGAGATCAAAGAGGAAATAAAAAAATACCTAGAGACAAATAACAATGAAAACACGACCATCCAAAACCTATGGGATGCAGCAAAAGCAGTTCTAAGAGGGAAGTTTATAGCTATACAAACCTATCTCAAAAAACAAAAAAAATCTCAAATAAACAATCTAATGTTACACCTATAGGAACTAGAGAAAGAAGAACAAACAAAACCCAAAGTTCGCAGAAGGAAATAAATCATAAAGACCAGAGCAGAAATAAATGAAATAGAAACAAAGAAAACAGTAGCAAAGAACAATAAAATTAAAGGTGGTTCTTTGAGAAGATAAACAAAATTGATAAACCATTAGCCAGACTCATCAAGAAGAAGAGGGAGAGGACTCAAATCAATAAAATTAGAAATGAAAACGGAGAAGTTACAACAGACAATGCAGAAATACAAAGCATCCTAAGAGACTACTACAAGCAACTCTATGCCAATAAAATGGACAACCTGGAAAAAATCGACAAGGATGTCCACTCTCACCACTAGTATTCAACATAGCTTTGGAAGTCCTAGCCACGGCAATCAGAGAAGAAAAAGAAATAAAAGGAATACAAATTGGAAAAGAAGAAGTAAAACTGTCACTGTTTGCAGATGACATGATACTATACATAGAGAATCCTAAAGATGCCACCAGAAAACTACTAGAGCTAATCAATGAATTTGGTAAAGTTCCAGGATACAAAATTAATGCACAGAAATCTCTTGCATTCCTTTACACTAATGATGAAAAATCTGAAAGAGAAATTAAGGAAACGCTCCCATTTACCACTGCAACAAAAAGAATAAAATACCTAGGAATAAACTTACCTAGGGAGACAAAAGACCTGTATGCAGAAAACTATAAGACACTGATGAAAGAAATTAAAGATGATACCAACAGATGGAGAGATATACCACATTCTTGGATTGGAAGAATCAGTACTGTTAAAACGACTATACTACGCAAAGCAATCTACAGATTCAATGCAATCCCTATCAAATAACCAATGGCAATTTTTACAGAACTAGAACAAAAAATCTTAAAATTTGTATGGAGACACAAAAGACCCCGAATAGCCAAAGCAGTCTTGAGGGAAAAAAACGGAGCTGGAGGAATCAGACTCCCTGACTTCAGACTATACTACAAAGCTGAAGTAATCAAGACAACATTAAACCCACACACCTGTGGTCAACTAATCTATGACAAAGAAGGCAAGGATATACAATGGAGAAAAGACAGTCTCTTCAACAAGTGGTGCTGGGAAAACTGGACAGCTACATGTAAAAGAATGAAATTAGAACACTCCCTAACACCATACACAAAAATAAACTCAAAATGCATTAGAGACCTAAATGTAAGACTGGGCACTATAGAACTCTTAGAGGAAAACACAGGAAGAACACTCTTTGACATAAATCACTGCAAGATCTTTTTTGATCCACCTCCTAGAGTAATGGAAATAAAAACAAAAATAAACAAATGGGACCTAATGAAACTTAAAAGCTTTTGCACAGCAAAGGAAACCATAAAGACGAAAAGACAACCCTCAGAATGGGAGAAAATATTTGCAAACGAATCAATGGACAAAGGATGAATCTCCAAAATATATCAACAGCCCATGCAGCTCAATAGTAAAAAAACAAACAACCCAATCCAAAAATGGGCAGAAGACCTAAACAGACACTTCTCCAAAGAAGACATACAGATGGCCAAGAACACATGAAAAGCTGCTCAACATCACTAATTATTAGAGAAATGCAAATCAAAACTACACTGAGGTATCACCCCACACCAGTCAGAATGGGCATCATCAGAAAATCTACAAACAAATGCTGGAGAGGGTGTGGAGAAAAGGGAACCCTCTTGCACTCTTGGTGGGAATGTAAATTGATACAGCCACTATGGAGAACAGTATGGAGGTTCCTTAAAGAACTAAAAATAGAATTACCATATGACCCAGCAATCCCACTCCTGGGCATATACCCAGAGAAAACCGTAATTCAAAAAGACCCATGTACCCCAGTGTTCATTGCAGCACTATTTACAATAGCCAGGTCATGGAAGCAACCTAAATGCCCATCGACAGACGAATCGATAAAGAAGATGTGGTACATATGTACCACATCCGATTCATATACAATGGAATATTACTCAGCCATTAAAAGGAACGAAATTGGGTCATTTGTAGAGACGTGGATGCATCTAGAGACTGTCATACAGAGTGAAGTAAGTCAGAAAGGGAAAAACAAATATCGTATATTAATGCATATATGTGGAACCTAGAAAATGGTACAGATGAACCAGTTTGTAGAGCAGAAATTGAGACACAAAAGTAGAGAAAAAACCGTATGGACATCAAGAGGGGAAAGCGGCTGGGGGTGGTGGCGGTGGTGTGATGAACTGGGCGACTGGGAATGACATGTATACACTGATGTGTATAAAATGGATAACTAATAAGAAAATAAATAAATAAATAAAAAATAAATAACAGTCATAAAAAAAGAAAAAAAACCCAAAAGGGGACGGGTATGCATCTCAAGGGGAGGACCTGTGAACAAAGGCCATCAGAAAGGAAAAGCACAAAGCAGAAGGACGGGTAGGTCAGCAATAATTCTAGTTTTCCTGGGAGTGGGTGGAGTGTACAATGGGAAGCAGTGGGACAACAGGCTGAAAGGCGGACTGGGGCCACAATCACATCCTTCAAGGCAAGGGGAGGAGCGTGGAACTGGTCAAGCTCTCTAACAGACTGTAGCAGGTGGCTGAATCCCAGATGTCTCCAAACACCTCTCTTCTGTGGAAGGCACTTTCAGTTATTTACTTCACTGAATTCTTATTTTGTAATAGCGCCCATTCAGCAAGTGACCTGCAAGAGTTTAAAGCTGATTATACCCCTTTAGAAGGCGCAGTCACATACATACATTTGAACTGTGGCACAAAAAACCAGTCCTCACAGTAGAGTTCTATAAATCAGTCCTCTTAAGAGCTACTGCAATTAAACAGCCAGCATGAAATTACTCAGCCCTTGGCCAGGCCTGGAGTTCTTCTCCTAGGAGCAAGAACTCCATTCTTGAGTTCACTCCATCATCAGCAAATTCTACAGGAATGATATATTGTGGCAGACAGCAGCTTTTCACTTTCCATTAATATTTCTTGAGTACCCCGCTGGTGGAAGTGGAAGGCAATTTGACAAGATATGCCAAGAGCCTTAAGTGTGTTCATTCCAAGAATCCATCTAAGGAAATAATCCAACGTGTACATATAATTTATGCATAGAAATGTTCAGTGAACTGAACATATTATAAGCAATCTAATTTCCAAAAATAATGGAATAGTTAAGTCATGGGATAGCCATATGGTGAAATAACAGGCAGCCATTAGAGATTTTTTTTTTTTTTTGGCTGTGCCACGTGGCTTGCAGGATCATAGTTCCCTGACCAGGGACTGAACCCGGGCCTTGGCAGTTAAAGCACCAAGTCCTAACCACTGGACTGCCACGGAATTCCCCATTAGAGATTATTTTTATGCAAGTTTTAAAATGACACGTAAATGAGATTGTGTTCTAATATTAAGTCAGAAAAGGAGATACATAATTGTACATCCAGGGTGACCAATTATATAAACTTTAAAAATTATATTTTAGAAAATAAAATACAGGGACTTCCCTGGTGGTCCAGTGGGTAAGACTCCACGCTTCCAGTGCAGGGGGTCTGGGTTCGATCCCTGGTCGGGGAACTAGATTCCGCCTGTGTGCCGCAACTAAGAATCTGCATGCCACAACCAAAAAGCCTGCCTGACGCAAAAAAAAAAAAAAAAAAAAAAAAAAAAAGATCCCTCATGCGACAACTAAGTCCCAGCACAGCCAAAATAAAAATAAATAAATAATATAAATAATATAAATAAATAATACACACAGACATACATCTCAACACTGAACACATTAACATGGTTGCCCCTGGGTTGTAGGACTGTGAGCTTTTCTCTAGCTACTTTATAATTCTCTGTGCTCTCCAAATATTCAACTATGAGCATGTACTCTTTTGATAACCAGAATATAAAAGTAAAAACTGGAAAGAAATAAAATACGGTTATCCCTAGGGAACAGGATTATAGGAAACTTTTATTTTCATACTTTTCTGCATTTTCTAAATTTGATTATACACAAGTGTTATCTTTTTTTTTTTTTTTTTGCGGTACGTGGGCCTCTCACTGTGTGGCCTCTCCCGTTGCGGAGCACAGGCTCCGGACACACAGGCTCAGCGGCCATGGCTCACGGGCTCAGCCGCTCCACGGCATGTGGGATCTTCCCAGACCGGGGCACGAACCCATGTCCCCTGCATCGGCAGGCAGACTCTCAACCACTGCGCCACCGGGGAAGCCCACAAGTGTTATCTTTTAACATATTTACTCATGTGATATACACACATTAAATACTACATGTGAAGTTTTAGAAACATGTGAGAAATAACAATGATGATATTTATACAAACATAGTGATCACAAGTTCATAAGTGTGTGTGCATGTGGAGAAGTACTGGAAATGTCCATGGAGAGAGCTGTGTGAAAATTAAAAGCAGTTTTGTGTACTTTTTAACAAAAGTAAACATTGGTCCCCCCCGCAGTATTTTATCATGAAAACGTTCAACCATATGCCTAAGTTGAAATACCTTACAGTGAACATCTGTATACCCACCACCTGAACTCTACCATTAACATTTTACTATACTTAATTATCATGCATCTATCCGTCTATCCATCCCTCTAACCGCCTTATTAATCCATCTTTTTTTTAAAAGTTGAGGTACCGTTGATTTACAGTATTATATTAGTTTCAGGTGTACAACACAGTGATCCAAAAGTTTTACGGATTATACTTCATTTAAAGTTTGTACAGGGCTTCCCTGGTGGCGCAGTGGTTGAGAGTCCGCCTGCCGATGCAGGGGACACGGGTTCGTGCCCGGTCCAGGAAGATCCCACATGCCGCGGAGCGGCTGGGCCCGTGAGCCATGGCCGCTGAGCCTACGCGTCCGGAGCCTGTGCTCCGCAACGGGAGAGGCCACAACAGTGAGAGGCCCGCGTACCACAAAAAATAAATAAATAACGTTTTTATAAAATATTGGCTATATTTCCTATGCTGTACAATATATCCTTGTAACATTTATCTATATATAGTAGTTTGTACCTCTTAATCCCCAGGTATAATTATTTTTTAAAGCAATATATCACGAACACAAAGAAGCTATATAGCATTTGTCTCAGCTCTAATTCCAAATTTTTAAACAATCTCATAAATAGAAGAAAATTAAGCAGCACTGAAGTAGATAAATGGACAATAAGCCTGCCGATTCACTGCTTCAACTGGCAATAGGTTTTCTCCTTTTACAGCAATTCTAAGCATGTCACCTCTAAGCACCCCTCCCCTCATTACTCTTATATCCCAATACAACTGCTTTTGGCCTCAGGGGAGCTATATAGCAATGAAGTCACTAGGACAATCAAAGAACCAAGAGAAATAGTACAATTTTAAGTATACTTTCAATTACTGGGGGGGGAAAAAAAGCATGTAGGTGATTAGTAAAGGGGGAAAAGGCAGTTCAGACTGAAGTTACGATCTCTCATGGTTGTGATGTTAAGATAACTTCCTGGAATATCATCAAAGATTCCTTAAAGATTTCTCTGAGGCAAGACAGAGACCAGAAGGAAGCCCAGATTAACTGGCCTCAGTTAGCCCCGTGCCACATTTATGCTAATGAACACCACCAATGTCAAGGCTGAGTGCCTTTCCATTAAGTGACAATGCCAGTGGGCGGCTTTAAATTTGTTCTGCTTTGTCTCCTAAGAATGTCCAGTGGTCTCCGGGAAGCCTTCAGGCCAACTGGGCCACTCTAGATGTCTCAGGGCACAGTTCCTACTTCCTAGGCCTTCTATCACCTGTCCCTAGACTCCTGACCCAGATGCCCCCAGTCTCCAGAACACCACATAAACCTTTAACAAAGAGACGGATGAGAATGAAGAGCATTCCTGAGTGTTGAGAGAAAAAAGAAGGGCCTATGATATTTTCTTCTTTAGAACACAGAGAACCTACACATTCATAACCAGTAACAGACATGTGACAAACAGTGACAAACATTTGTATCAGAACTGAACTAGAAGTTATATTTGATGAGGCCAGAACATGTTAATATATTAGAGCTTCACTCAAAACATCAAGAATTTTTGCCAGGCTATTTTCAAGCCTTTATATTAAAAAGTGATTGATAATTATATCTCTAAAACTCAATTTCATTTATATCTAAGTATGTTTATGTGTGAAAAAAAAATCCTGAAGTATATATACCAAAATATTAACACTGGTGAAATAACAGGTGATTTATATTTTTTGGCTTTTTGGTATTTTCTTATCTATTTTGCAATAAGCACATAATTTTTTAATATTCCATTTTTTTGAAGGGGGGGTGCTCAATTTGATGAAAATAAATGCTTCCACACTTTTAGGTAGGAATATATATACTACTTCTGGAATCCCTCACCTTGAATTTTACTGTCATCCTCTCTCAAATGATCTCCTTCTAGGTAAATTATATCAAATATTAACAGCAATCAAGTTAAACTGGCGGGCCTCTCACTGTTGTGGCCTCTCCCGTTGCGGAGCACAGGCTCCGGACGCGCAGGCTCAGCGGCCATGGCTCACGGGCCCAGCCGCTCCGCGGCATGTGGGATCTTCCCGGACCGGGGCACAAACCCGTGTCCCCTGCATCGGCAGGCGGACTCTCAACCACTGCGCCACCAGGGAAGCCCGACTTCCTGTTTTTGAGTAAGGGTCTATAGCAAATGATTCCCTAACAGCACTTGGCTGATTATGTTGTATATGTAAGTATACCAAATAGTCACACCAAGAGGTGTTTGGCACTGGGATTAAAAAGTCTGTAACAAGGAGCCTGCCCCTTCTAAAGTGAGGCTCAGTCTCATTTGTCCTGCCAAGGAGCCTCAGTTTTACACACAACTCAACTCCTTGCCACATCTCAGCTCTGGACATTCCCAACTGAGAAAGAATGGACAATGGATTCAGGACAAAGGGGGTTTTTCAACTCCAATTCCACCCAATGGCAAGTTATGAAATGTGATTCTCAATTTCCTCATCTCTAATAAAAACCACCTAATGATATTGTTCCAAGCACTAGAGTTGATGTATGTTTAGTATCTACAGTAGGTACCCAATAAATTATTATGATATAACTCGTTTGCCTATGAGACAGATATTAGTTCTTCCTTTTGATTCTAATGCTATATGGAGAGATTCCACTGTACTTAACATAACTTAATATATCTGAAAATAACTATCCGCCTGTGGGTATACAAGTTGGGTGAATCCTGGACACGAGGAAGTTGGCTTCCCTGCACCTTCCTTTCCTGCCTAGTACCCTCTGAGTCTACTTCATGTTGCCTCTGATAGCCACTCTTATGACATCTACCCCAAAAGTAGGAGAGTCACGCTGCACGGGCTTATAAGGTTCCCATTTCCATACTCCTTTCTCCCATTTCTTTCAGGGCCAGGCAACAGATAAAGTAGGAAGATGGAGGGAGGGTTGCTGGTTCACTCTATTGATTTTCAAATTGGCAATAGAGCTATAGGCAAAAGCAGACTAAGACGAACAATATCATTTAGGAAAATACTAATGAGCCAGGTTGAATTTTGCGTTTCCAAAGATAAAGCCAAGAGATATCTGCATTTTATATTAATAACACTTAATGTGTCTTCTTCTTTTAGGAAAAGAGTTTGTTGTTGGTTAAGTCTCCCCTCAAAATACCCCTCCCCTGCCTTCTCTGCAGCGAGGTGACAACCATTTGATACCTGTAACTAGGGTTTCCAATAACATTTGAGGAAAGGAGATCTTAATTACAAAGAGAAAGCCCCACCCAATAACCTACAACCACAGAACAGGTACCTGGCAGGCAACTGTTGAACACAATAGCAAATCACTTTAAATAAACTTGATCCAATGACCAAAAGAATATGAAGGCGTCATGATTAGCTACGAAGAGAGATCCACCTCTACATAACACCACCAGCACAGGGAGGGGAGCACTGTAGAGATCCTGTACACAGCCCTCCTTGGTGTTTGTACAGTCCTTACCTGACAGTCAAAGTCCTGGAAGTTTCGTGTACCATTCTGTCAACAGAAGGCAGAAAACACAGTCAGTTTCCCCATGTGGCTTCCCCAAATGTGCAGCAAATTCAGTTCACAGTGAAAGCAGTGCACGTGCAGCCTCTTGGTTGCCATAAAACTAAAATGGTTCTCATCAATGGGCTTCAGAGGAGGCCGGGTGGGTTCCTAACGTGTGTTAGCAAAAGGTGAGCCTTTAGAGGTGCGGCTACACTTTGGCAGGCTTCCTGTGAAGATGAAGGAAAGGAGCCTGGTTTCCCAGTAAAGCCTGTAACTTGTCTCCCTACCTAAGGAGAGCAGTGAGAGAGAGTAAAACATGGATCAGAGTCTGAGAGCACATTCACAACCCACACGGGAGGTACCTGGGAGGAAAGGAGCTAGAGGGAACCCTGAGACATGCAAAGAAAGGCAGGAGCCAGAGTGCCCGGGACAAGGAAGCAAAGAAAGGATTAAGAAGAGAACAGGGACTTCCCTGGTGGCGCAGCGGTTGAGAATCTGCCTGCCAATGCAGGGGACACGGGTTCGAGCGTTGGTCCAGGAAGATCCCACATGCCGTGGAGCAACTAAGCCTGTGCGCCACAACTACTGAGCCTGCGCTCTAGAGCCTGCGAGCCACAACTACTGAAGCCCGCGTGCCTAGAGCCCGTGTTCCACAACAAGAGAAGCCACCGCAATTAGAAGCCTGCGCACCGCAACGAAGAGTAGCCCCGGCTCTCCTCAACTAGAGAAAGCCCGCGCCCAGCAATGAAAACCCAACACAGCCAAAATAAATTGAAAAAGTGTCTTTAATAAAAAAAAAAAAAAAAAAAGAAGAGAACAAAGATATAGGTGGATCAGAAATGGAAGATCTGAAATTTAACAAGGAAGAAAGGCGGTGTCATCGAAGGAGGGAAAGAATGATAAAACAGGGTTCCTAATACACTGGTATATCCCAGGAAACTCCTAATAGGAAAAAGGACAAATCACTGAATCGTTTAAAAAGTAAAACACAGTCAAAAGATGCAAGGAGAATTCACGAACCTTCTAAAAAGAGACTGTATCATAGTAATGTTTGATTGCCAAAAAAAAAAAAAATCAATGCCAATGACTCAGAGGCATTTTTGTAGCATTTCAGAGTTGCAAGAGTATGACATAAGAGTATAAAAAGGGTAATGAGTGATGTGTTTGGGAGGAAAAGAAAACCTTCTGACTTGATTTTTCATAAAGTAAAAGCTCCTGCCCAGAAAAAACACCCCTCTCGTTAGTTAGAAACTGTGTTATATCTGTCTACAACGGCTTCCAGAAGGTGTGGAGCTATAATAATTATCAGCACCTTCCCCAAAGCTGCCCCTCTGGAGAAGATCAAGAAATCTGATGCCAAGGGAGTACTAAGCAATCCCATCCCCCTTCGAGAAGATCCTCTTAGAAACAGTTCTGTATCCTACCACCTTATTTCTGTAAAGGTGGCAGTAAAGTCACAATAGATTACCCATCACAGAGAGACTGCAGATGACACAGAGGACAGAGAGTGGTGGAGGCAGCCGGTCTGAGGTATTAGTCCCGGCATGAAGCCAAGTTCACAAAGTCAAGTCTGATGCAGTCACAGCGTGGAAAGACAACTAAGATGCCACGTAGATGGGACTGGGTAGCACATTTCCAAGGAATGCTGCCCTTGGTAAAAAGGATCACAGAGTTCCCTAGCTCCCCACTAGCCCCATACAATTCCTGAGAACTCCTTCAGAGAAGTCATTGTGTTTAAAATCTAGTTAGACATGAGAAGCAGGAGGAAGGGCCCTCTCAGGGACCAGGGTAGATCGTTGTAGTAGGATATAAATGACCAGCCAGTGAGCCCCTGATCCCTGATTCAACTTGCATCTTCCACCACATACAGCACAGGGCCGGGTATAAGTTAATATATATTTATAAAATGAATAAGCCAATATAACGAAATTAAATGCTGAAATATTTCTGTTAAGACTTTGGGTCGAAAACAACAAAAAATTCCACTGCATTCCAGTTTAAGACATGATACGGTTATTAAATGATAAGAAAGTAGGCTACAGAATGGTCTTCCAAGTTTGACCTCATCTACATTAAAATATGCACTAAAAAAGACTAGAAGAAAAATACCAAAACACTAACAATAGCAGCTGTTTCTAAATAGATTATGGGTGATTACAATTTTTTTTATACTTTTCTACAATGAGCATATAACTTACCTTTAGTAATTAAAAACTTAGAAAAAAAGGATTTGGTATAGCACAAAAAGTATGTTTGCCGGGACTTCCCTGACAGTCCAGTGGTTAAGACTCCACACTCCCAATGCAGAGGGCACAGGTTCAATCCCTGGTCAGGGAACTAAGATTCCGCATGCCATATGGCGTGGCCAAAAAAAAAAAAAAAAAGTCTGTAACTTAGTATTTTGTAATATACAACTTAAAGATTCATTTAATCTTTTGAGGAATAATTTATAATGATGTCAAAACAGACCATATTAGAGCTTCAATCCTACTGGGCTCCCAGAGGTTCCTTTACAGATTATTTAGAAAGATTAGGGAAAATCGCTCTAGTCTGAACTAAAATCTTGGTCCTGGAACACAGAAACACAAATTCTGATGAGCAATTTGAGAAGCAGCTGTCCCTGTGTGCATGAATTCCCTAACTCACTATCATGTGATCACAGTCATGAAGCATTCTGTGAGGCCCTGAAGCCTGAGAAGAGCGCAAAAGGAAATGCCAAAAGCAGAAAGATGCAATTCTCTCCAAAAACCAAAGTGATCTTTTCTTTGTTGAGTCCCTAGCAAAAAAACAATTCCATGGGCTTCCCTGGTGGTGCAGTGGTTAAGAATCCGCCTGCCAACGCAGGGTACACGGGTTCGAGCCCTGGTCCAGGAAGATCCCACATGCCGCAGAGCAACTAAGCCCGTGTGCTACAACTACTGAGCCTGTGCTCTAGAATCTGCGAGCCACAAGTACTGAAGCCTGCGCCTAGGGCCCATGCTCCGCAACAAGAGAAGCCACCGCAATGAAAAGCCCACTCGCCGCAACTAGAAAAAGCCCACTCACAGCAACGAAGACCCAACACAGCCAAAATAAATAAATAAAATAATAAATAAAAAAAAAATTCCACGTTCCTTATGCAATGTACAGAGCTGTACACAGCTTGACTCCCAAAGAAAAGGTACTAATAATCAGAGGAAGACTATATAACACTTGTTTTCTTGGCTTTTTTTTTTTTTTCCTCAAAGGGATGCCAGATCCTCTTGGAGAATGGCTTCACGCTTCATGAGTGACTGATCATCCTGGAGAAAGGATATGACTGGGTCAGTCTGACAGTGTTTGGCATCCAGAGTTTCTTTTTCTTCTATTTTTTTAAATTAATTAATTTTTTTATACAGCAGGTTCTTATTAGTTATCCATTTTATACCCATCAGTGTATACATGTCAATCCCAATCGCCCATTCATCACACCACCCCCCTACCCCCGCCGCTTTCCCCTCTTGGTGTCCATACGTTTTTTCTCTACTTCTGTGTCTCAATTTCTGCTCTGCAAACCGGTTCACCTGTACCATTTTCTAGGTTCCACATATATGTGTTAATATACAATAATTGTTTTTCTCTTTCTGACTTACTTCACGCTGTATGACAGTCTCCAGATCCATCCACGTCTCTACAAATGACCCACTTTCGTTCCTTTTTATGGCTGAGTAATATTCAATTGTATATATGGACCACATCTTTATCCATTCATCTGTCGATGGACACTTAGGTGGCTTCCATGATCTGGATATTGTAAACAGTGCTGCAATGAACATCGGGGTACATGCGTCTTTTTGAATTATGGTTTTCGCTAGATATATGCCCAGTAGTGGGATTACTGGGTCATATGGTAATTCTATTTTTAGTTCTTTAAGGAACTTCCATACTGTTCTCCATAGTGGCTGTATCAATTTACATTCCCACCAACAGTGCAAGAGGATTCCCTCTTCGCCACACCCTCTCCAGCATTTGTTGTTTGTAGATTTTCTGATGATGCCCATTCTGACTGGTGTGGGGTGATACCTCATTGTAGTTTTGATTTGCATTTCTCTAATAATTAGTGATGTTGAGCAGCTTTTCATGTGCTTCTTGGCCAACTGTATGTCTTCTTTAGAGAAATGTCTATTTAGGTCTTCTGCCCATTTTTGGATTGGGTTGTTTGTTTTTTTACTATTGAGCTGCATGAGCTGTTTATATATTTTGGAGATTAATCCTTTGTCCGTTGATTTGTTTGCAAATATTTTCTCCCATTCTAAGGGTTGTCTTTACGTCTTGTTTATGGTTTCCTTTGCTGTGCAAAAGCTTTTAAGTTTCATTAGGTCCCATTTGTTTATTTTTGTTTTTATTTCCATTACTCTAGGAGGTGGATCAAAAAAGATCTTGCAGTGATTTATGTCAAAGAGTGTTCTTCCTGTGTTTTCCTCTAAGAGTTTTATAGTGCCCGGTCTTACATTTAGGTCTCTAATGCATTTTGAGTTTATTTTTGTCTATGGTGTTAGGGAGTGTTCTAATTTCATTCTTTTACATGTAGCTGTCCAGTTTTCCCAGCACCACTTATTGAAGAGACTGTCTTTTCTCCATTGTATATTCTTGCCTCCTTTGTCATAGATTAGTTGACCATAGGTGCGTGGGTTTATCTCTGGGTTTTCTATCTTGTTACATTGATCTATGTTTCTGTTTTTGTGCCAGTAGCATATTGTCTTGATGACTGTAGCTTTGTAGTATAGTCTGAAGTCAGGGAGTCTGATTCCTCCAGCTCCGTTTTCTTCCCTCAAGACTGCTTTGGCTATTCAGGGTCTTTAGTGTCTCCATACGAATTTTAACATTTTTTGTTCTAGTTCCGTACAAAATGCCAGTGGTCATTAGATAGGGATTGCACTGAATCTGTAGATTGCTTTGGGTAGTATAGTCATTTTCACAATGTTAATTCTTCCAATCCAAGAACATGGTATATCTCTCCATCTGTTAATTTCTTTCATCAGTGTCTTATAGTTTTCTGCATACAAGTCTTTTGCATCCCTAGGTAGGTTTATTCCTAGGTATTTTATTCTTTTTATTGCAATGGTAAATGGGAGTGTTTCCTTAATTTCTCCTTCAGATTTTGCATCATTAGTGTAATGGAATGCAAGAGATTTCTGTGCATTAATTTTGTATCCTGCAACTTTACCAAATTCATTGATGAGCCCTAGTAGTTTTCTGGTGGCACCTTTAGGATTCTCTATGTACAGTATCATGTCATCTGCAAACAGTGACAGTTTTACTTCTTCTTTTCCAATTTGTATTCCTTTTCTTTTTCTTCTCTGATTACCATGGCTAGGACTTCCAAAACTATGTTGAATACTAGTGGTGAGAGTGGACATCCTTGTCTCGTTCCTGATCTTAGAGGAAATGCTTTCAGTTTCTCACCATTGAGAATGATGTTTGCTGTGGGTTTGTCGTATATGGCCTTTATTATGTTGAGGTAGGTTCCCTCTATGTCCACTTTCTGGAGAGTTCTTATCATAAATGGGTGTTGAATTTTGTGAAAAGCTTTTTCTGCATCTATTGAGATGATCATATGGTTTTTATTCTTCAGTTTGTTAATATGGTGTATCACATTGATTTACATATATTGAAGAATCCTTGCATCCCTGGGATAAATCCCACTTGACCATGGTGTATGATCCTTTTAATGTGTTGTTGGATTCTGTTTGCTACTATTTTGTTGAGGATTTTTGCATCTATATTCATCAGTGATATTGGTCTGTAATTTTCTTTTTTTGTAGTATCTTTGTCTGGTTTTGGTATCAGTGGGATGGTGGCCTCATAGAACGACTTTGGGAGTTTTCCTTCCTCTGCAGTTTTTTGGAAGAGTTTGAGAAGGATGGGTGTTAGCTCTTCTCTAAATGTTGTATAGAATTCACCTGTGAAGCCATCTGGTCCTGGACTTTTGTTTGTTGGAAGATTTTTCATCACAGTTTCAATTTTATTACTTGTGATTGGTCTGTTCACATTTTCTATTTCTTCCTGGTTCAGTCTTGGAAGGTTATACCTTTCTAAGAATTTGTCCATTTCTTCCAGGTTGTCCATTTTATTGGTATGGAGTTGCTTGTAGTAGTCTCTTAGGATGCTTTGTATTTCTGCAGTGTCTGTTCTGACTTCTCCGTTTTCATTTCTAATTTTATTGATTTGAGTCCTCTCCCTCTTCTTCTTGATGAGTCTGGCTAATGGTTTAACAATTTTGTTTACCTTCTCAAAGAACCAGCTTTTAGTTTTATTGTTCTTTGCTATTGTTTTCTTTGTTTCTATTTCATTTATTTCTGCTCTGATCTTTATGATTTCTTTCCTTCTGCTAACTTTGAGTTTTGTTTGTTCTTCGTTCTCTAGTTCCTTTAGGTGTAAGGTTAGATTGTTTATTTGAGATTTTTCTTGTTTCTTGAGGTAGGCTTGTACAGCTATAAACTTCCCTCTTAGAACTGCTTTTGCTGCATCCCATAGGTTTTGGATCATCGTGTTTTCATTGTCATTTGTCTCTAGGTATTTTTTGATTTCCTCTTTGATTTCTTCAGTGATCCCTTGGTTATTTGGTAATGTATTGTTTAGCCTCCATGTGTTTGTGTTTTTTACATTTTTTTCCCTGTAATTGATTTCTAATCTCATAGCGTTGTGGTCAGAAAAGATGCTTGATATGATTTCAATTTTCTTAAATTTACTGAGGCTTGATTTGTGATCCAAGATGTGATCTATCCTGGAGAATGTTCCCTGTGCACTTGAGAAGAAAGTGTAATCTGCTGTTTTTGGGTGGAATGTCCCAAAAATATCAATTAAATCTATTTGGTCAATTGTGTCATTTAAAGCTTGTGTTTCCTTATTAATTTTCTGTTTGGATGATCTGTCCATTGGTGTAAGTGAAGTGTTGAAGTCCCCCACTATTACTGTGTTTCTGTCTATTTCCTTTTTTATACCTGTTAGCAGTTGCCTTATGTATTGAGGTGCTCCTATGTTGAGTGCATATATATTTATAATTGTTATATCTTCTTCTTGGATTGATCCCTTGATCATTATGTAGTGTCCTTCCTTGTCTCTTATAACATTCTTTATTTTAAAGTCATTTTATCTCATATGAGTATTGCTACTCCAGCTTTCTTTTGATTTCCATTTGCATGGAATATCTTTTTCCATCCCCTCACTTTCAGTCTGCATGTGTCCCTAGGTCTGAAGTGGGTCTCTTGTAGACAGCATATATATGGGTCTTGTGTTTGTATCCATTCAGCAAGCCTGTGTCTTTTGGTTGGAGCATTTAATCCATTCACATTTAAGGTAATTATCGATATGTATATTCCTATGACCATTTTCTTAATTGTTCTGGGTTTGTTTTTGTAGGTCCTTTTCTTCTCTTGTGTTTCCCACTTAGGGAAGTTCCTTTAGCATTTGTTGTAGAGCTGGTTTGGTGGTGCTGAATTCTCTTAGCTTTTGCTCGTCTGTAAAGCTTTGGATTTCTCCATCAAATCTGAACGAGATCTTTGCCGGGTAGAGTAATCTTGGTTGTAGGTTCTTCCCTTTCATCACCTGAAGTATATCATGGCACTCCCTTCTGGCTTGTAGAGTTTCTGCTGAGAATCAGCTGTTAACCTTATGGGAGTTCCCTTGTATGTTATTTGTCGTTTTTCCCTTGCTGCTTTCAATAATTTTTCTTTGTCTTTAATTTTTGCCAATTTGATTACTGTGTGTCTCGGTGTGTTTCTCCTTGGGTTTATCCTGTATGGGACTCTCTGTGCTTCCTGGACTTGGGTGGCTGTTTCCTTTCCCATGTTAGGGAAGTTTTCGACTATAATCTCTTCAAATATTTTCTCGGGTCCTTTCTCTCGCTCTTCTCCTTCTGGGACCCCTATAATGCAAATGTTGTTGAGTTTAATGTTGTCCCAGAGGTCTCTTAGGCTGTCTTCATTTCTTTTCATTCTTTTTTCTTTATTCTGTTCTGCAGCAGTGAATTCCACCATTCTGTCTTCCAGGTCACTTTTCCATTCTTTTGCCTCAGTTATGCTGCTATTGATTCCTTCTAGTGTATTTTTCATTTCAGTTATTGTATTGTTCATCTCTGTTTGTTTGTTCTTTAATTCTTCTAGGTCTTTATTCAGCATTTCTTGCATCTTCTCGATCTTTGCCTCCATTCTTTTTCCAAGGTCCTGGATCATCTTCACTATCATTATTCTGAATTCTTTTTCTGGAAGGTTGTCTATCTTCATTCATTTAGTTGCTTTTCTGGGGTTTTATCTTGTTCCTTCATCTGGTACATAACCCTCTGCCTTTTCATCTTGTCTACCTTTCTGTGAATGTGGTTTTTGTTCCACAGGCTGCAGGATTGTAGTTCCTCTTGCTTCTGCTGTCTGCCCTCTGGTGGATCCAGAGTTTCTGAATGACGTTCATTAGCTGGTCCTCAGTTGAGCGTGGTCAACTGAAGCCAAATTCTCTGAACTCATTAAAAATTCAATACTACTGGGGACTTCCCTGGCAGTCCAGTGGTTAAGACTCTGCACTTACACTTCAGGGGGGCTCGGGGAACTAAGATCCTGCATGCAACACAGCATGGCCAAAAAAAGAAAAATTCAATACTACTCACTAGGTAGATTCTGGAAGGAGAAAGACCTCCCTGGGGACTTATTTGTCCCTTATATTTGCGGTACAAGGTTCCACTCCAACAAAACTTCCAAAAGTTTCAGGCTCTGTGTGCTTTCTTTTTATTTTCTGTCCATTTTGAATATACCATTAATTCCATGTTCAGAGAGATTCTTGCAGTAAGCAGATTTAAGTAGCAGAAAGGGATTCAAGAAAAAAAAATTTTTTTAAATAGAATAATGTGGAGGAAGGAAAAAAAAAGAATAACTCAAGGAAAAAAGTCATTACTGCAAGTTGCAGTCAAGGTAGAAGCCAACTAAGGGGAATGTTTCCTGGTGGAGGCTCAGTGCCAAATGCAGAAGGTAAATGAAGCAGCTCAAGAAAGTGAATTAAAAACAAGTAATTCTCTCAGTTCAAGGCTGGAGAATAAGCAAAAAGCAACTGAGAATACATCAGTGTATGAAGAGAAGTATGAAATAAGGCGCGGAAGGTAAGGAGGAAAGTTTGAAAAACAAAGAACTGCTAGAGAGAAGAGAAATGTAATTTCCCAACATGAGATCTAGTCAATGAACAGAGCTGTCAAAAGACAGAAAGCAACAATATAATGGAAAGACAAGATACATAAGACCTTAGAACCAACTACCAACAGGAAGAGATTTGGGGCAAATCTACCTGTTCTGTGAACTTGATGGGGGGGGGGCTGTGTCTGATTCACCACTCTATTCCCAGTTCTGGCACTTAGTAAATGCAATGAATATCATTTTGGAAGAGATTATGAGCATCTCAAAATAGAGATACTCAATTTGAGTAAGAAATGAATACCAAAGAGGAAGCGTTACCTGCAATTGATGAGCTCGGAACAAAAGTGAGGAGGAGTTGTTACAACAGTAAAAGTTTTAGAAACAAGCTGATTAAAAACAGTCAAAGAGAATAAAATATGGCATTTCTACTAAAAAAGGACAATAATCCTTTTTGGATTACTGTAGAAAGGAGAAAGATGGGGAATTGTGCAAGCAATGCTGCACTTCACAAATACTCTTTAATGAAAATGTCAGTAAATCTGTGGGGGGTTTTTGTTTTTGTTTTTAATTTATTTATTTAACTTATTTATTTTTGGCTGCCTTAGTTCTTCGTTGCTGTGCGCAGCTTTCTCTAGTTGCGGCGAGCGGGGGCTACTCTTCGTTGCAGTGCGCAGGCTTCTCATTGCACTGGCTTCTCTTTTTGTGGAGCACAGGCTTTAGGCGCATGGGCTTCAGTAGTTGTGGCTCGCGGGCTCTAGAGCACAGGCTCAGCAGTTGTGACACACAGGCTTAGCTGATCCACGGCATGCGGGATCTTCCCGGACCAGGGCTCGAACCCGTGTCCCCTACACTGGCAGGCGGATTCTTAATCACTGCGCTACCAGGGAGGCCCTGTGTTGTTTTTTTAAAAGAGACGTTGGCATAAATCCTTTGGCCTGTCTCTGTTGTCCTGCAGGTTACAAAAATGCTCATCCCTGGGTTCTCCTTGCTTCCTCTTATAATATCCTCCCTTAGGGTTTTCCTCACTTTCTACTGTAACAACCAAAGCAAATAACTTGTTTCTGTTCCCCCCACTAAGTATTTATTCCCCTTCTTGATAGGTCCTCAATTTTGATGAAGCCAACTGTGTTCTACTATTTATTTTCTCAAGCCTGGTCTTCAGCTTTCACAGGCTCGGCAGTATCTGAACTAACATTAGGTAGAGGAGGGCAGGGAAAATGAAGCACAAACCAGCCAGCTCTCCTGCTTGTACAAGGTCTGTTATGTGAAGAGGTTGGAACAACCAGCTACAAGAGGCAGCATATGGTGAGAAGAGCCCTAGACCCCCTGATCCAGGCTGAAGTCAACAGCTGTGGGGTCTAGTCCCGGCTTCAAGACACCAATGTTAGACAAGTCATATAACCTCTCTGGGCCTCATCTGTAAAATGCAGCTAAAAATACTTTTAACTACCTACGTCACAAGAGGTCAGGAGATTCAAATTAGATAGTATTTGTGAAAGTGCTCTGAAAATGGTTAAATGTTATTTTTTAAAAAATCATTTCACATTCCTGTGCGATATCTGCCTCCAAAATAACAAACAGAAGTGCTGGCAGGTGCTTCTTTTCATCACGGGAGCCAAAACAAGCATGGCAAGATTACCCACTTCTTCACCATTCTGAGCCGTCGACAAAATCACAGGCATACTAAAAGTAAATGGGAAAAGTACCAACAAACAAGAGAAAAGTTAACAGAAGCCTCGCTTAAAGCTATTTTGAGAATGCTTCCTTATAGTCAGCTCAGGACAAATTTCTGCATTACAGGTTGGGTCTAGACTTCCTTTAGCTCCCTGAAGCCTGGAAGGGCACAGCGATGTCTCTGGCTAAGAGTGTCTATGAGGAGAACGGACAGAAAGATGAAGTGAAATAATAAATGCCTCTAGGCTTCTCCTTAAAGAGAGAGGGCAAGCCTCAGAGGTGATGCCAAAATATCTAGTGTGAACACAGTGGAAAGGCCTCAGGTTGTGGAGTAGGAAAGATTTGGGTTTCAGTCCTGGCTTGGCCACTTACTGACGGGGCAAGCCCATCTTTCAGTCAGATTTTTATCTGCTAAGTGAGGAATACTATCTACTTCATAGGGATATTCTGATGATTAAAAGAGAGAAGGTATGTAAAGCACCTGGCACAGAAAAAGTGCTTAATACATAATAGCAGGATAGGCTATTAGGCAAAATAAAACTTCCCCGAAAACAAAAAATTTCAAGACATCTCCTATTCAAACCTGGAGGCTTATACCCTAAGAGCAGTGGTTCTCAAATGGGGAGATTCTGCCCCCCTCGCCAGGAGACATCTGACAATATTTGGAGACATTTTTGGTTGTCATGACTCCAGGGTACTACTGGCATCTAGTGGGTAGAGGCCAAGGATGCTGTTAAACACCCTACAATGCACAGGACAGTCTCCCACAATAAATAATAATCTAGCCCAAAACACTCACAGTGCCAAGACTGAGAATCCTGCCATACAGCAGGCGTTCTTAGGTACACAATCTGAGTAAGCTACTTCAGCTTTCTTAGCCCTAGTTTCCTCATCAGCAATATGCGAATAAATTGATCTGTGCGCCCTACATCGCCAGGCCTTCGGAAGGATCAAATGAGATAACGGATGAGAAGCATCATCACCATTATACCTTTCAAAATAATGCAAAAGCACCCACTTATTGGGCAAAGGTAGAAGCATGGATATAGTGGGGGAGTGTGGGGTGTGATGGGGTAGAATTCTTTGGGAATGATACCCTCTAAAGAGGGCCCTCTTGCCAATCTACTTCAGTAAAGCTTGGCTAGAACAGGGGCGTGCTCATGAATAGTGATGGGCTAGAAGCACTTCCCAGGAAGAGGAGGGAGGGAGATAGAGCGTGGGAAGTGGGCACAGGCTTATCAAAGAAGAGCTAACAGATTTGAGGAAGTGAGACAACGCTTGGTATCTTAGACTGCTCAGGCTGCCTGAGTGGCTTAAACAACAGAAATTTATCTTCTCACAGTTCTGGAGGCTGGAAGTCCAAGATCAAGGTTCCAGCAGGGTTCAGTTTTTGGTGAGAGCTCCCTTCTTGGCTTGCAGATGTGTCCTCACCTGGCCAGGAGTGGGAGTGGAGGGTGGATCTCTCTCTTTTCCTCTCCCCCACTCTTCTTATAAGGCCACCCATTCTACTGGATTAGGGCTCTACCATATGACCTCATTTAACCTTAGTCACCTCCTTAAAGGCCTTATCTCCAATAAAGTCACACAGGGAGCTAGGGCTTCAACATATGAATTTTAGGGGAGGGGACACAATTCTGTTCAGAGAACTTGGGCACACATCAGACATAGCTGAGGAATCACTATGGCCTCAGAGATGAGGACCCAGATGTTAATTCAATGCTTTTCTGTGGTTATGGTCACCAAATCTTTTCTTTTCCAGCTGCCTTCTCTACGAGGTATCCAGTCAATTAACTCCTGCAACTCTTTTTTTTTTTTTGGCCACGCTGCACAGCATGCAGGATCTTAGTTCCCCGACCAGGGATCGAACCCGCACCCCCTGCAGTGGAAGTGCAGAGTCTTAACCACTGGACCACCAGGGAAGTCCCGCCTGCAACTCTTCATGTAGGTGTCTCAGGCATCCTGTGGACTTCCGGGGTCAACGCAGAATCCTCCTCTTATCTGTGTCCTAGTCCTCAAATGTCTGAGATCCATCAGGTCATGGGTTTCCAACATTGTCTAATCACAATCACTTTAGGCGTGGTTCTCAATTTTGGAAGCTGTTAAAAAAGTTCACCCCAGACCAGTTCAATTAGAACCTCTGGAGGTAGGACTTAGGCATCGGTCATTTTTAAATCTCCCCAAGTAATTCCAATAAGCTGCCAGGGTTGAGGACCACTGATTATAGAGAAGTGTGTGTGTCCTGTCCCCCTCCCCTCAGATTCCAATTTAGTTGTTCTAGAGTGGGGCCCAGGAATCTGTATTTTTAAGCAATTCCCCAGCTGATTCTGACTATCAGCCAGGTTTAGGATAGGTTACTACCTTCCTGAAGCTAAACTGCCTACCCCCACTTGCCCTGTAACGATTCATTTCTGTGGCTATACATAAGCTTTACAGATGCAGATTTTATTTCCTTCCTCCTCTTTGTAGCAAATCATTTTGGGGACAGCTCTTCACATGCACCAAAAGACACTGCTTAAAGGAGAGAGTTTTCTGAAAACATGAAGGGAAGCAGCAGAAGAAACCAAATGGGGGTTTTAAAAAAGTGTGCAGCTTGCCAAGGGAGAGAGCAAGAAATCTGGTGAAAGATAAAGGAAGGAGTGGGAGTGGGGATGGAGATGAGGTCACAGGGACGAAAACAGGGTTGACAGGTTTCAACAGCAAATTAACGAACACACAGTAAGTCAACGCCCCAGAAGTTGTAGGTGAAGGGCCTTGCTTTGGGCAAAAGAGATAACAGGCAATAGTATCTTCTGGTATAGCCCCTGCCCCCATCCTGACCTCACCCATCTTTACCCTTACTCTCCAACAATACTTCCCTCAGGAAAGGATGCCATGCACTCATCCACATCAAGCTGGAACAGTATTTTAATAGGGGACCATGACAATAAACCAAAAGAATAGGGCTGAAAAGACAGAATTTCAGGCGCATTTACTGAATGGAGAGGGAGAGGAGAGCGGATAAGCCTTTCTTAGCTTTTTGGTAACTCCCACCATCACAGCACTCTTTACTTGCTGAATCCTGGTGGCTATTAACTATGATGCTTATTGTGTAGTTCTCTGACATGAACATAAAAATGAGGTGTATTACCAACATCCAGGCATCCCTGATGAAAACCTCAACGTAGACAGAAAGGTCACATCACAGACTTGACAAATTTTAAAGAGAGCACTGCAGCCTGTGTACATCACCAGCCATGGATGTTAAGTTTTCCTTATAGAAATTGAAAGTCAAGACACTTGGATTCCAAGTCAAACCCACTCTCACACTCTCTGCTTAACATCTCTATCTGTAAAACAAGAAAATTCCAAGGATAACTTGATTGAATTTGGCCAGTGGAAACAAAAGTAGGAAGAAAGGGAGGCAAGACATCAAGAAGAAGGTTAAGCAATATATTTTTTAAAGTATTCTCTCCATAGAAAGTCAAGTTAAATATGTTTTGAGTTAGTTACTATTTAGATAATATAGAAAATGAACTAATCACAGAAGAAAAGACTTACATATATTTTAGTGACAACAGCAGTCTTTACCTTATCATTTAGAAGTGGTTTGATCTCTGTGAGTTGAACATCCTGAAGTTCATCCATGAGGACAGATTAGAGTAGAGGATTCTCAAGAATAAATCAGTAACTCTGAAACAGACGAGAAGTGAAGCAAAAAGCTTAAACTAGGAGCTGGAAACATAACAGTCACACTACATCCATTCATTCAAATATTAGAGCTTAGTATGTGTCATGCGTGGTTCAGGGTGCTGAAGACACATTAGACTAGATGCTTAGGGCAAACAGACTCTAAAGTGGCCTCCGTGATCTCTGTACCTCCTAGCATTCACACCCATGCATAATTTCCCACCCCACCAATTGAGTGTGGGTGGGACCCATGGCTTGCTTTTAGCCATTAGAATATGGCAAAAGTGATGGAATGTACATGAGTATCTGTGTATGATTACATTGCAAAAATATTTAACATCTGTCTTGTGGAGAGACACACTTTCCCCTGCTGGTTTTGAAGAAGCAAGTTGGCGTGTTGTGAGAGGGCCATGTGGTAAGAAACAGCCTCTAGCCAAAAGAGCAAGAAACTGGGATGCTCAGTCCAACCACTTGCAAGGAACGGACGGCTGCCAACAACCATATGGGCCTGGAAGTGGATCCTTCCCCAGTCGAGCCTCAGATGAGAAGCCAGCCCTGACCGGAACCTTGACTGCAGCCTTGCAGAGGCCCCAGTCAACCCAGCTGGAATCCCAACCCCCTGAAACTGAGATGATAAATGTGTGTCGTTTTAAACCACTAAGGTTGCAGTAATATTTTTATGCAGCAACAGATACTTAATACAATAGTCTTTGCCCTCGTGGAAAATCCATTTTAGTTACTTTGCATAAGTAAGAGAACAACACTGCTCACAGTTACACTTCAGAAAGCAACAGTTTGGAGGGTGGATTAAGGGAGAACAAAAATTGAAGGTTAATGCTGTAGCCTAGGATAAACAGATAAACCAAGGCTAAGCTCACCAGCCTTCACCTGGGGAACCAAAGCAGTAGATGGAGAGTATGGTAGCCAGCCTCCACCATGGCCTCCAATGAGCCCAAGGGTCCTTGACTCCTGATATCTGCACTCATGTGTAATCTCCCATCCAAAAACATCAGGGATGGCCTGTGTAAGTAATAGAATATGGCAGAAGCAACAGTATGTGACTTCTGAAGCGACAATATAAAAGGCATTATAATTTCTGTTTTAAGACACTGTAGTCCTGATTCATCAGCTCTGGGGGAAGCCAGTCACCATATAGTGAGGACATTCAAATAGCCCTCTGGGGAAGAGAACCAACTTGTCAGAACCAACCTACCAGCCATGTGAGTGAGCCACCTCGCAAATGGATCCTCCAGCCCCAGTCAAGACTGCAGATGACTGCAGCCCTGGAGACATCTGACTGCAACCTCAGAAGAGATCCTGAGCTGCCCTGCCCAGCCTGCTCCCCAATTCCTGACCCAGGACCATGAGACATAATATATAACTTTGTTTTGGAGTGATTTATTACATAGCAATAGACAACTAACACAAAGAGGGAGAAGTTAGGGGAAGTTGGAATAGAGAGGCAGAGCCTCCGTCCTACTGTACAGGAAGCCATGGGCAGAGGCTGCAGATACTGGATACTGCATGCAAGTGATTCCCACCCAGACTCCAAAGCTCTAGGCTTCATCTCCTCTGCCTTGGCCCTGCAGGAAAAATGCTAAATTCATGAGTTGGGAATTCAGACATTCAACAACCATTTATTGAGTACTCACTGTGCAAAGCATTATGGACGATATAAAGAAGGTCCCTGCCTTCCAGGAGCTTACTAAAGAGTAGAGACGACAGCTATCTATAAAGCTAACTACAAAATGAGAAGTAAGAAGAAGAGCCAGAGGAGTTCAAAGGAGGAGCAATTACTTCTGATTGGTGGGAATCCTTCACAAGATACTACTTTATCATATTAATCCACTTTTCTGTTTTTCCCTCCAGAGGTAGGATGTATGGCTTTGACTTGGTTGGCTATGGAGAGGGTATGTGTTCCAGGCAAACTCTTAACTATTAATGACCAATACACCAAAATAAACCCTGCTCAACTATGACTACATTAAGGCTGACTAACAAAACCTCTTCTACCATTACTCTGAAGAACCCAGAGGGTGCCAACAGGGACCACCGCTCAAACTATGGACCCCACCTGCCAACATGAGGACCCCAAACATTTGTGCCAGTTAGACAGCACAAGCCCGATATTAAACCTCCCTATAGGACGTGGTTCTTTTCTCAGATCCCAGGTATTCTATAAACTTGATTGAGCTACTGAATGCCCAGAAACTGAATGTTTATTTTATTTTCATATCAGTCACACTTCAAAACGGGATGAGATGGCTTGAACGTTTTATCACAAATTTCCGCCAGCATCTAAAATTTCTCTTTTATAGTCCCCACTTCAACCCAGTTAACTCCCAAAATATTGGCCTAACTGGGATCTACTCACTCTGTTTATTAATCACACTATAAATTGTGGCTACTTTTCATTTGGATTTCACTACTTACCAGTAATTTAAAATGGCAATTTCAAACTTCTTCTTCCTATTTAAAAGTAACGTGTGCTCACTTCAGAAAATGCGGAAACCATGGAATAATGAAAAGATGTTTTACTCACAGCTTCCTTCTAAAAACCACCGTTAACATTTTAGTCTATTTCCATTTTCCCCTCATGTAAAATGGTGATTTCCTGAAACTGTTTTTCCAACCCACCTCTTTATTCCTTACTTTAATTCACTCATGTGAAAGCAGGGCACTGCAAGATGTTAATTTTTCAAATGTGACTCCACGGGGGGAGGCCTGTCAAGGAGCCTCAGGGACAGAGGGAAGCCTGCGGCGCCGCCAAAGTGACGCATTCACCTAGTGTTCCCATGCATTATTTAAAGATGAAGAAATATGCAGTGTGTGCCAGGACAAACACTTAAACAAGGGCACAAATTAAGTGAGAAGGTTGTCCCTGTCATCCAGGCACAATGCAGTCAAGGCAGGACACTGTGACTTAGGAACTGGCAACAAGACAGTAGATGTTCACCTTCCACATCACAGGGGACCCAACATGTTCTTCCAGAGACTCAGAGGAGACTCAATTTTTGCTCAGTTCTCACTGCCCTTGAACCCTTGCCAATGAGCAGTTTTATAACACCTATAAGAAAACTAAGATCACATGGTGGAAAACTCCATCTCCAGATCCCTCAGCTCCACAGACTGGCTCCCTCCTGGGGATCTAAGGCCTGCAGTGCCCTCATCTGCACAAATGATATGGCTGCCAGTTCCCATCCTGGAACTAAGAGCTGTTAATATTTTTAAGAGGCTAGTAGGGATTTTATAAACTGTAGTAGATAAGAACTCTTTTCCAGTTTTATGAGATAGAGGGGAGAGTGACAAGTAAAAAACAGCCATCCTCAAACTGAGGAAGCAAACCCCGTATCAAAAGGCTAGAAAGGGAAAGAGGAAAAGTATACTCTGTGCCAGAAATTATAACCTCAAGACCTTATGTTTAATTCTCCTCCTCCCAGAGGTTATGTTTAACACTCCTCCCAAGTAGATATCATCATTTCTTACTTTATAAGCAAAAAACTTAGGCTTAGAGAAGTTAAGTGACTTTTCCAATATCCACATCTAAGGAAGTAACAAGGCAAGGATTTAAAAACCTTTGCTTTTCCCACTATACCATAACGTCTATGCCAGACCCCCATCTACTGGTTGTAGGACCCTGGGCAGGTTTCCTCCACTCTCCCCACAGAGGCACCTCCTTGAAATAAAGGTGACAGAAACTCAGAGCAATCCTATACCACCAATGACTCAGATGCCTCAGACTGAAGGTTTGAGTCATCACACCGGGACAAGAACTCTCATTATCTCAGTAGTTAGCTGAGGACAAGGAGAACAAGAAATGAGTAGGGAAAAGTGAAGCAAAATCCCAGCTATTACTTGGTACCCAGTTTCTGAAAAGAGGGCTATTTCTTGCTTGTTTTCAGTACTATGAGCCTCAAACTCTAATGTACAATCAATCACCTGGGGATCTTGTTTAGATCTCAGGTATAATCAGTTTTGAGCAATGACAGTCCAATATATGACCTCATCAGCTGAGGAGAAGTGGGGATCATCTGAGGTGAAGGTGAAGAAATGAAGGGCTTGATTATTAGCAACAATCCTTAATAGAGACGATGAGGGCGGGGTAGAGATAGACTCTGTTAATCTAATTTCATCCTGCCTTCAACCAAAAATGATTTCAATAAATTAGATGGGATTTTTAAAATATTCAACAGGCCAGACCAACTAGAGGGGGAATACATTGGAGAAAGAGAGAAGATTGCTGCAGAAATCCAGCTGAAAGATGACAAGAGTCTGACCATGCTATTGGAATCACAGAGATAAAAAGGGAGATAGCCTCATTCACCAGAGGGCAGAGAGCAGAAGCAAGAAGAACTAAAATTCTGCACCCAGTGGAAGGAAAACCACATTCCCAGAAAGACAGACAAGATGAAAAGGCAGAGGACTTTGTACCAGATGAAGGAATAAGATAAAACCCCAGAAAAACAACTAAATGAAGTGGAGATAGGCAATCTTCCAGAAAAAGAATTCAGAATAATGACAGTGAAGATGATCCAGGATCTCGGAAAAACAATGGAGGCAAAGATCGAGAAGATGCAAGAAATGTTTAACAAAGACCTAGAAGAATTAAAGAACAAAGACCTAGAAGAGTTAAAGAACAAACAAACAGAGATGAACAATACAATAACTGAAATGAAAACTACACTAGAAGGAATCAATAGCAGCATAACTGAGGCAGAAGAACGGATAAGTGACCTGGAAGACAGAATGGTGGAATTCACTGCAGTGGAACAGAATAAAGAAAAAAGAATGAAAAGAAATGAAGACAGCCTAAGAGACCTCTGGGACAACATTAAATGCAACAACATTTGCATTACAGGGGCGCCAGAGGAGAAGAAAGAGAAAGGACCCAAGAAAATATTTGAAGAGATTATAGTCGAAAACGTCCCTAACACAGGAAAGGAAACAGCCACCCAAGTCCAGGAAGCACAGAGAGTCCCATACAGGATAAATCCAAGGAGAAACATGTTGAGACACATAGTAATCAAACTGGCAAAAATTAAAGACAAAGAAAAATTATTGAAAGCAGGAAGGGAAAAACAACAAATAACATACAAGGGAACTCCCATAAGGTTAACAGCTGGTTTCTCAGCAGAAACTCTACAAGCCAGAAGGGAGTGCCATGATATACTTCAAGTGATGAAAGGGAAGAACCTACAACCAAGATTACTCTACCCGGCAAGGATCTCATTCAGATTCGATGGAGAAATCCAAAGCTCTACAGACAAGCAAAAGCTAAGAGGATTCAGCACCACCAAACCAGCTCTACAACAAATGCTAAAGGAACTTCCCTAAGTGGGAAACACAAGAGAAGAAAAGGACCTACAAAAACAAACCCAGAACAATTAAGAAAATGGTCATAGGAACATACATATTGATAATTACCTTAAATGTGCATGGATTAAATGCTCCAACCAAAAGACACAGGCTAGCTGAATGGATACAAACACAAGACCCATATATATGCTGTCTACAAGAGACCCACTTCAGACCTAGGGACACATGCAGACTGAAAGTGAGGGGATGGAAAAACATATTCCATGCAAATGGAAATCAAAAGAGAGCTGGAGTAGCAATACTCACATGAGATAAAATAGACTTTAAAATAAAGAATGTTACAAAAGACAAGGAAGGACACTACATAATGATCAAGGGATCAATCCAAGAAGATATAACAATTATAAATATATATGCACTCAACATAGGAGCACCTCAATACATAAGGCAACTGCTAACAGCTATAAACGAGGAAATAGACAGAAACACAGTAATAGTGGGGGACTTCAACACTTCACTTACACCAATGGACAGGTCATTCAAACAGAAAATTAATAAGGAAACACAAGCTTTAAATGACACAAAAGACCAAATAGATTTAATTGATATTTATAGGACATTCTACCCCAAAACAGCAGATTACACTTTCTTCTCAAGTGCACAGGGAACATTCTCCAGGATAGATCACATCTTGGATCACAAATCAAGCCTCAATAAACTTAAGAAAATTGAAATCATATCAAGCATCTTTTCTGACCACAACACTATGAGATTAGAAATCAATTACAGGGAAAAAAAATGTAAAAAACACAAACACATGGAGGCTAAACAATACGTTACTAAATAACCAAGAGATCACTGAAGAAATCAAAGAGGAAATCAAAAAATACCTAGAGACAAATGACAATGAAAACACGAGGATCCAAAACCTATGGGATGCAGCAAAAGCAGTTCTAAGAGGGAAGTTTATAGCTGTACAAGCCTACCTCAAGAAACAAGAAAAATCTCAAATAAACAATCTAACATTACACCTAAAGGAACTAGAGAACGAAGAACAAACAAAACCCAAAGTTAGCAGAAGGAAAGAAATCATAAAGATCAGAGCAGAAATAAATGAAATAGAAACAAAGAAAACAATAGCAAAGAACAATAAAACTAAAAGGTGGTTCTTTGAGAAGATAAACAAAATTGATAAACCATTAGCCAGACTCATCAAGAAGAAGAGGGAGAGGACTCAAATCAATAAAATTAGAAATGAAAAAGGAGAAGTTACAACAGACACCGCAGAAATACAAAGCATCCTAAGAGACTACTACAAGCAACTCTATGCCAATAAAATGGACAGTCTGGAAGAAATGGACAAATTCTTAGAAAGGTATAACCTTCCAAGACTGAACCAGGAAGAAACAGAAAATATGAAAAGACCAATCACAAGTAATGAATTGAAACTATGATGAAAAATCTTCCAACAAACAAAAGTACAGGACCAGATGGTTTCACAGGTGAATTCTATCAAATATTTAGAGAAGAGCTAACACCCACCCTTCTCAAACTCTTCCAAAAACTTGCAGAGGAAGGAAAACTCCCAAACTCACTCTACGAGGCCACCATCCCCCTGATACCAAAACCAGACAAAGATACTACAAAAAAAAGAAAATTACAGACCAATATCACTGATGAATATAGATGCAGAAATCCTCAACAAAATAGTAGCAAACAGAATCCAACAACACATTAAAAGGATCATACACCATGGTCAAGTGCGAATTATCCCAGGGATGCAAGGATTCTTCAATATACGTAAATCAATCAATGTGATCAATCATATTAACAAATTGAAGAATAAAAACCATATGATCATCTCAATAGATGCAGAAAAAGCTTTTCACAAAATTCAACACCCACTTACGATAAAAACTCTCCAGAAAGTGGGCATAGAGGGAAACTACCTCAACATAATAAAGGCCATATACGACAAACCCACAGCAAACATCATTCTCAATGGTGAGAAACTAAAAGCATTTCTCTAAGATCAGGAATGAGACAAGGATGTCCACTCTCACCACTAGTATTCAACATAGTTTTGGAAGTCCTAGCCACAGCAATCAGAGAAGAAAAAGAAATAAAAGGAATACAAATTGGAAAAGAAGAAGTAAAACTGTCACTGTTTGCAGATGACATGATATTATACATAGAGAATCCTAAAGATGCCACCAGAAAACTACTAGGGCTCATCAATGAATTTGGTAAAGTTGCAGGATACAAAATTAATGCACAGAAATCTCTTGCATTCCTATACACTAACAATGAAAGATCAGAAAGAGAAATTAAGGAAACTATCCCATTCACCATTGCAACAAAAAGAATAAAATACCTAGGAATAAACACCTAAGGAGGTAAAACACTTGAACTCAAAAAACTATAAGACACTGATGAAAGAAATCAAAGATGACACAAACAGATGGAGAGATATATCATGTTCTAGGATTGTAAGAATCAATATTGTGAAAATGACTATACTACCCAAAGCAATCTACAGATTCAGTGTAATCCCTATCAAATTACCAGTGGCGTTTTTTACAGAACTAGAACAAAAAGTCTTAAAATTTGTATGGAGAGACAAAAGACTGCAAGTAGCCAACGCAGTCTTGAGGGAAAAAAACGGAGCTGGAGGAATCAGACTCCCTGACTTCAGACTATACTACAAAGCTACAGTCATCAAGACAATATGCTACTGGCACAAAAACAGAAATATAGATCAATGGAACAGGATAGAAAGCCCAGACATAAACCCATGCACCTATGGTCAACTAATCTACGACAAAGGAGGCAAGGATATACAATGGAGAAAAGACAGTCTCTTCAATAAGTGGTGCTGGGAAAACTGGACAGCTACATGTAAAAGAATGAAATTAGATCACTCTCTAACACCATACACAAAAATAAACTCAAAATGGATTAAAGACCTAAATGTAAGACTGGACACTATAAAACTCTTAGAGGAAAACATAGGATGAACACTCTTTGACATAAATCACAGCAAGATCTTTTTTGATCTGCTTCCTAGAGTTATGGAAATAAAAACAAAAATAAACAAATGGGACCTAGCGCAACTTAAAAGGTTTTGCAAAGCAAAGGAAACTACAAACAAGACGAAAAGACAACCCTCAGAATGGGAGAAAATATTGGCAAACAAATCAACGGACAAAGGATGAATCTCCAAAATATATAAACAGCTCATGCAGCTCAATATTTAAAAAACAAACAACCCAATCCAAAAATGGGCAGAAGACCTAAATAGACATTTCTCCAAAGAAGACATACAGATGGCCAAGAAGCACATGAAAAGCTGCTCAACATCACTAATTATTAGAGAAATGCAAATCAAAACTACAGTGAGGTAGCACCTCACAGCAGTCAGAATGGCCATTATCAAAAAATCTATAAACAATAAATGCTGGAGAGGGTGTGGAGAAAAGGAACCCTCTTGCACTGTTGGTGGGAATGTAAATTGATACAGCCACTATGGAGAACAGTATGGAGGTTCCTTAAAAAACTAAAAATAGAACTACCATATGACCCAGCAATCCCACTCCTGGGCATATATCCAGCAAAAACCATAATTCAAAAAGACACATGCACCCCAATATTCACTGCAGCAGTATTTACAACAGCCAGGTCATGGAAGCAACCTAAATGCCCATCGACAGGCGAATGGATAAAGAAGATGTGGTACATATATACAATGGAATATTACTCAGTCATAAAAAGGAACAAAACTGGGTCATTTGTAGAGACGTGGATAGATCTAGAGACTGTCATACAGAGTGAACTAAGTCAGAAAGAGAAAAACAAATATCGCATATTAACGCATATATGTGGAACCTAGAAAAATGGTACAGATGAACCGGTTTGCAGCACAGAAATAGAGACACAGATATAGAGAACAAACGTATGGACACCAAGGGGGGAAAGCGGTAGGGGTGGTGGTGGTGGTGTGATGAATTTGGAGATTGGGAGATTCTTATTCTAATAAGAACCTGCTGTATAAAAAATAAATAAAATTCAAAAAAAAAAAGAAAGAAAAAGGGAGATCTGGGGTATATGGTTGGTAAAAAATAGCCTGAGATCAGAGAAGAGCCAGATTTTCCCAAGGTTTCTAGGGATAAAAAAATGATGGCACTGTTAACGGAAATGGGGGAACTGAGAAATTGGTGAAAAAAACACTTTTGAACCAGAGCTGAAATTTGGCCTTACAAGAGATACACAGGTAGGAGTCAGAATTAGTGAGGAAAATCTGTAGGCGCTCACCAAACCAGAGACAAGGAGGAGCTGCAGGCCCTGGGTTCTTCTGAAAGACAGCTCAGTGACGGAAAAGAAACAAAGAAAAAGAAAACTCAGAGGGACTTCCCTAGTGGCCTAGTGGATAAGACTGCGTGCTCCCAATGCAGGGGTCCTGGGTTCGATCCGTGGTCAGGGAACTAGATCTCACATGCATGCCGCAACTAAGAGTTTGCATGCCACAACTAAGGAGCCCGCGTGCCGCAACTAAGGCCTGGCACAACCGGAAAAAAAAGCTCAGAGATGCAAGAGGAAAAGCAGAAATACAATGTCAAAGAAGCCAAGGAAGAAGACCAAGTTACATGGAAGGGGAGGGAAACTGTCAAATGCTGAAGCAGAAAAGAGGAGGAGGACTAAGAAAGGGCCATTAGCGGGAATTCCCTGGCAGGCCAGTAATTAGGACTCCACGCTCTCGCTGCTGGGGGCCTGGGTTCAATCCCTGGTTCAGGAACTAAGATCCCACAAGCTGTGCAGCACGGCCAAAAAACGAAAAAAAAAAGGGGGGAGCTTCCCTGGTGGCGCAGTGGTTGAGAGTCCGCCTGCCGATGCAGGGGACACGGGTTCGTGCCCCGGTCCGGGAAGATCCCACATGCCGCGGAGCGGCTGGGCCCGTGAGCCATGGCCACTGAGCCTGTGCGTCCAGAGCCTGTGCTCCGCAGTGGGAGAGGCCACAGCAGTGAGAGGCCTGCGTACCGCACCCCCCCCCCCAAAAAAAATACAGTGTATAGTTTAGAAAGCCAATACTATGTATAGTTCCTTATTGTCTTTTTAAAGTAGCAAAACAATGTTTTTAAGCCCTGGAAATCTCAGTGAGTTTTTCTGACTAAATAAACAGTGTAGAGTAAGATAAAAGCCTGAGACCCTCATGTCCCTGGAATCAGGCCAAGGGCAGCCTCCCACTGATTTGCTGAGTGACCTTCAGCTAATCGTTGAACCTCATTAGACTGATAACTGGGTGACCTCGTAGGATTATAGTAAGAGCCCTGTGAAGCAGAGGATAGGGGAGTGCTTACCCTGGGGAACATGTAAAGTACGACATTTACAGGGAGCTTTTGGGTCACAGAATGTCAGTCCTATCAGGGGCCTAAGATGTCATCCTGCCCAGCCTTTTCTCTTGACAGATGGGGAAACTGAAGTCCAGAAAGGAGAAATGCTTTGCCTAGTGCCACTCAGCTAGGTAGGGGCCCACCTAGGTCTAGAGTCCACATCTGATGCGCTCTTTCCATGACTAGAAGAATCAGGGTTTTGGTGCAATAATTAAAAGTCAGTACTCTTGATGATCTTTAAAGGCCCTCTCAGTGCTGACTCTGTGTATCAAAGAACACTGGTGTCTCTCTTGGTCATTTTTGCTTGCACTTAAATTCAGAAATGTCATTTTCTAGATGTTTAATAAGTCATAGTCATGGGCTTTTTAGCATGGAGTACTGAATCTTATTTTTTCTAGATTTTAATGCCATTGACTTTCCCTGTCAAAAGACAATGGCCCGGACTTCCCTGGTGGCACAGTGGTTAAGAATCCTCCTGCCAATGCAGGGGACGCGGGTTTGATCCCTGGTCCGGGAAGATCCCACATGCTGCGGAGCAACTAAGCCCATGCACCACAACTGCTGAGCCTGCGCTCTAGAGCCCGTGAGCCACAACTACTGAGCCCGCGTGCCACAACTACTGAAGCCCGCGTGCGTAGAGCCCGTGTTCCGCAGCAAGAGAAGCCACCATGATGAGAAGCCCGCACATTGCGAAGAAGAGTAGCCCCCACTCGCCACAACTAGAGAAAGCCTGTGCGCAGCAGTGAAAACCCAACCCAGCCAAAGATTTAAAAAATAATGATAAAATAAATAAATAAATAAATTTTTTTAGAAAAAGATAATGCCCCCCCCCTTACTTTTTTTTTGCGGTACGCGGGCCTCTCACTGCTGTGGCCTCTCCCACTGCGGAGCACAGGCTCCAGACGCGCAGGCTCAGCGGCCATGGCTCACGGGCCCAGCCACTCCGTGGCATGTGGGATCCTCCCGGACCGGGGCACAAACCAGTGTCCCCTGCATCGGCAGGCGGACTCTCAACCACTGCGCCACCAGGGAAGCCCTACACTGTCTTATTTTGTCGCTTTTCCCTATGCTATGACCCAGGTAATTTGTTTGGCCTTCATCATGCTTTGCCAGGATGTACTGACACCCGGCCACTAGTTTGTATTCTAAGGGCAAAATCAGTCACTTTTGGTTTTGGCAAGATTGCAGGCAGATAACCAAACCAAAATGAAGGCAGCAAACGAGGGAGGCACACTAAGGAGACTGAGCTGGAAGGGGTCAGCTGGAGCTGGTGCTGAAGCAGTTATGACTGGAAAGCTGCAGAAAGTGGCCAGAGGACTGGCTGGGAAAGTGGACAGTGGTGTTCCTACAGCAAGCTGACTCACGTCCTCTCTTTTTACCTATAAACCCCTGGCTAAATGATTATTACAGCACTTTACAATTTAGGTTAAAGACCTACCATCTCATTGGATTATCACAATGGCACTGTGAGGTAAAACACTGGGGCACTGCATCATTTCTATCGCAGAGACGAGGAAACTGAGGCTTAAAGAGGTGAAATGGACTGACCAAAAAACACAACTAATAAATGCAACGGCTCGAAGCAAAATCCAATTTTCTTCTGATCCCCAATGCTTATTACTCTATGCCCTGCACCACAGTTCCTCCCAGGTTATCACAGATGGAAAGACCTGGAGGTAAAAAGGAGAGAAATTCAGCTGATTGCCTCACTGCGCCCATCCCACACTAAGAACCGCTTTATCTCTGGTCCTCAGTTACACTGTGTAGTTAGGATCTGGCCACAGGCTCTAGGATTAAACCTTAATATGAAGTTAATAACAAGAAAGCCCAGATTTGGAACTGGAGTCTGCCTTCACCCATTAATTCAATTGAGTGGGGGAGATTAAGTCTATAAACAAATCACTACAGTCTGAGGCAGGATAAACATGAGCCTATGAATTGGACAAACTCTAAGGCATTTGCTCAACCTCAGCACCACTGATACTTTAGGCCAGATAATTCTTTGTTGTGGGGCTGTCCTGGGTAGCATGTTTAGTAGCATCCCTGGCCTCCACCCACTGAATGCTAGCAGCACCCTCCTCCCACAGTTGTGACAACGAAACATATCTCCAGGTATTGCCAAATGTCCTCTGGGGGCAAAATCAGCCCCAGCTGAGAACCACTGCTCTAAGGGTTACAGGGGTTTACAGCAAAGGTCACTCAATGCAGGTTGTGGTGCTGAGAAAAAGTTTCATGGAGGAGGTAATATTTGAACTGGACCTTGAAGAATAGACACCATTCCTATAGGTCAGGATGAGAGAATAAAAGAAGGAATGCCAGAAAGGGAGGAGAACGAAAAAGCAAGATGATGAGAAAGCACCGCTGGAAAACGCTCCAGTTTGGCAAGAGCAGAAGCTTGCTGTTGGTAATAGGTGATAAAGCTAAAAACGTCCACTGGAGTCAGGTCACAGAGAGCCATCCATCAACTAACAGTTACAAGATACACACCGTAATGAAATAGCCAACAATACAAGATACTACACAGATGTTTAACAGTATACAAGTCAAACCAGTGGATTTCCATGTGTCCCACCTACCCAGGAGGACAGAATGTTACCTGGGCATCATGTCTTACATTGCATCTAGTGTTCACTACGTTTAGCCAGAGTTAAACGAAGGTCGGAACCAGTGCAGAAGTGGGAGAAATAACTAAGGACTGGGATGGTCAGGAGTTTCCCAAAGGAGTTAAGAGTGAAGGGCCTTGAATGGATATGTTCTGGATAGCTGGAAGGGAGGAGAGGACATTCCAGGTGAGGACATTTGAGCTGGAAAAGAAATAAATGTACACAACATATCCAAGACACACCAGGAAGAACAACGTAGTTGGGAAAGAAGACAAGGCTGGTCAGAACACAGAGCACATGACTCAGACATCACTGGACAATCACTGAGGGTTCCTGAGGAACAAAATGACACAGTTGTTTAAAACGTGGCATCTTGTCCAGCAGTTCTCTTAGCTACACATTAGAAAGACCTGGGGAGCTTTGAAGAACATCAATACCCAGGCCTCAACCCTAAGGATCCAATTTAATCGGGCTAAGACAGGGCCCAGGTATTGCTTTTAAAGCTCCACAGGTGATTCTTACACGCAGCTAGAACTGAGGACCACTGGTCTACAGTCATGCTGTCACTTTCAGATGAGAAAAGAGGCCTAGAAGTTTAAGTGGTCTGCCTAAATTCACATAGTCGGCTGGGTGTAGGGTTGGGACTGGCATCTGGACTCCTATTCCAGGCTCTGAAAGATACCACAGAGTCCTGGGCTAGAGGCCATACTTCAGTCTTTAAGAGGCACAATCTGATGACTTGCCTCTTAAGTTTTGCCAGGGTTAAAGCCTGAATTAATCGTATCATAAAACTATTAACTTAAGCATCCTCTCAAGTGTCTAGGGTAATGGACGTTGATTTCATTGCTGTCTCCTGAGGGCCCTGAGGAAAGGAAAGGGTCTCAGGAGACTCCCCAGAAAGCCAGATAAACAAGCCAACCCCCCAGCTCTGTGGAAGAAACAATGACTTTTTAAAATACAGCTCACTGATGTTTTGCACTGCATAAAGGAAAGTCTGGGTTACTCTTCACCAGTAAAATACTTTCAGAGATGCTATGCCATAAGCAGAGGTGGGGGACGGGGAGAGTGATCAAAGGCAGCTGCTGAAGCATGCCCACAGACCCTCATTTTATTTTGGTTTTTTTGGGGGTTTTTTTGCGGTACGCAGGCCTTTCACTGTTGTGGCCTCTCCCGTTGCGGAGCACAGGCTCCGGATGCGCAGGCTCAGTGGCCCATGGCTCACGGGCCCAGCCGCTCCGCGGCATGTGGGATCTTCCCGGACCAGGGCACGAACCCGTGTCCCCTGCATCGGCAGGCGACTCTCAACCACTGAGCCACCAGGGAAGCCCCAGACCCTCATTTTAACAGTAAATCTCTCTATAGTCCTCAGCCCTGGATAAGGGCTGTCCACGCACCTTGTGTTTTTCTAAAAGGAAAAGAGTAGCACCCCTCACAATAGGCCCGCCTTCCTGTTGTGTCACTCCAGGATTCTGGCAGCAGGTGGTAAACGGGAGGTCTGCAGAGACTGCCAAGCTGGGGATCTGAGTCTGCTTGTATAACCATTCTATTCATCCCAGGGTACTGGTACAGATAGCTATTAGAACAAAGCAACACACATCTAGGGGAGTTCTTGTTAATCCCAGACACCCATCAACCAGCTGAAGCCTAACAAGGGGGTCATACTAAAGTCACTTTAGAAGCAGAAGCACTACCCTCTGTCTCCAACTCTTGACACCAGGAAAGCTACTGCTGGCAAGGCTCTGGTACGTGCTCTTGGGATGGGTTCCAAGTTCCCACCAGCTATGAGATAGAATCCCTGAACACAATCTGTTCTTTAAGACAACGTGCGTGGAGGTGAAGGACAAATAAGAGCCCTAAGAGGCAATACTTAATACTCATACTAACTTGATGCTCATAAGATATTGATCACTGACTCTATGCCAGATACCAGAACAAGCAGTTTCATCCATTATTCCATTTTATTTTCCCACACACTTATAAGATAGTACTGTAATCTCCCCATTTTACAGATGAAGAAACTGAGGCTTGGAGAGGTTCTGTAATATGCCAAAGGTCACACAGCTAGCAAGGGGCAGAATAAGGATTTGCACCTGAGCACCTGCAGCTAGAGCTTGGGCAGCCTCTATAAACGACTCTTCCACTTGATGCCAACTGACCATTAATTCTTCTACTTATTTTTTTCAGCTTTGGCTACTGGAGTCTACCAGGATCTTAATGATCAAAGAATTCTGAAAACTGAGAAGCACCATACTAAGTTTAGGTATTATTATTATCATCATTACTACTTCAATGAATAGGACAGACCTGCACCAATCTGGAAGTATTTGAAAAGCAATTACCCTGTGGACTGTCTAATCACCCTAAGTTACACTTTAGTCAACATCCTGGTTAAAAACCTGGGTCCCAGAAAGCCTGGTCCCCAGAGCTTTCTCAACTACAGGGATAAAGAGATAATAGCCTGATTCCTCTCTTCTCCTTTCTCTGCCAATTATTAGGTTTCAAATTAAATGGTTTTAGAGCTAAGAAATCTCACAATTTCAAAAAGCATTCATTTTTATCCTCAAGTTGAAAGTTCAGGCTTAAAAGATAAGGATAAAACTGTCATTTTTAATAAACAACTGTGTCTCTTTTGAAAGCAAATGGTATTTCTGCAAAGATTATCATATGACAACTACCAATTAAATGAAAAGCTGACATGACTTCTCTTAAGTTATCATTAGAAAAGAGAAGCAAGTTTTTATGAGCTAAATTTTCCTTATCCTAATATATGAGTTTTTGGGCCATCACACTCACAAACATAACTAGCTCCAAACCTGAAATAGCATTACCTTTAAAAAGATACTGCAAAATAACAACCAAAAAAACCTTAAAATAATTAGTAATAAAATCAAGTATGAAGAGTGGCTGTATCAGAAATTTATATTTGGTCAATTGAAAACTCAAACTGTAGACTGTGGGCATTTTTAGGTGGTAAAGGGATTACAATCAAATGATATAGCTAAACTCCTCTATTAGGGAAATTAATTTTAATTTTCTATATTGAATCTCTGAAGAATATAAAAAGTAGCACCTCCAAACAAAAAGTGGGGGAGGGTTTCCATGGTGGCGCAGTGGTTGAGAGTCTGCCTGCCGATGCAGGGGACACAGGTTTGCGCCCCAGTCCGGGAAGATCCCACATGCCGCAGAGCAGCTGGGCCCGTGAGCCATGGCCGCTGAGCCTGCACGTCCGGAACCTGTGCTCCACAACAGGAGAGGCCACAACAGGGAGAGGCCCGCATATCACACACACACAAAAAAAAAGTGGGAGAGAAGGGACTTCCCTGGTGGTCCAGTGGTTAAAACTCTGTGCTCCCAATGCAGGGGGCCTGGATTCCATCTCTGGTCAGGGAACTAGATCCTGCATGCGTGCCGCAACTAAGAGCCCGCATGCCTCAACTAAAAAGATCCCGCATGTCACAACTAAGACCCAGTGCAGCTAAATAGATAGATAGATAAATATTTATAAATACATTAGAATTAGCACTGTGATTAAAGAAAAAAAAGTTTCATTTACCAAAGAAAGCCCTGGTAAATACTCATACTAAATCTAGTTAAGTTTTTGCGTGCTATTTTCAAGCAGTCTCTTAAAAAAAAAAAAAGTGGGACTGGGGGGGATGGTTTAAAAAGGTCTTTCAGAATAGATGACTGGACATCCAGTTCTGCAGTAAATCCAAATGTTATCAATCTTTGGACTTGAAAGTCCTTGATACACCCTTTCTTTTCATCATCTCTATTCAGGCTTGTCAATTTTTCTTCCAGAATCTCCCATTTGCCCTTTCCTTTTCTTTCTGACTGTCCTCGCTTCTTGCCTGGATTTGATCATTCATTCATCATTTACCAAGTGCTTATTATCTGCCACGCACAGAGCTAGACCCTTGTCCTTGAGCTTAGGAAGCTCACGTGATACTCAGTAGAGCTGCAATCTACCCATCTCGATCACCAGACTACAAGCTTTACCAAAGGCTTTGTATTTCCAGAACCAGCAGCAACTGGCATAGAGCAGACACTCTAAAAATGTTTGTTGTATGACACTAGATTACTTTAGCAAGCTCTTTTTTTAATCCATAAATATTTTAGTGCATATCTTCAAAAAGGACTCTTACTTTTCTTCCCTTTTTAAAATACAAAAGCTATATGTGCACAATGCAAAAATAGTATTGAAAGGTATGGAGTGAAAGTGAATTCTCCAACCTCCTAAATCCCACTCCCAGAAATGACTACTATTACAATCTGGAATGTATCTTTCCAGAACTTTCCTATGCTGGTATATAACACACACACACACACACACACACACACACTCTAAAACTTTTTTGGAACAAGTTCTTTGACAGTTTCTGACTCTAGCTTCTCAACTTTTTTTTTCTTTTTTTTAAATAAATATATTTATTTTTGGCTCTGTTGGGTCTTTGTTGCTGCGCACGGGCTTTCTCTAGTTGTGGCGAGCGAGGGCTACTCTTCGTTTCGGTGTGTGGGCTTCTCATTGTCGTGGCTTCTCTTGTTGCGGAGCACGGGCCCTAGGCACGCGGCCTTCAGTAGTTGTGGCACGCGGGCTCAGTAGTTGTGGCACGCGGGCTCAGTAGTTGTGGCTCACGGGCTCTAGAGCGCAGGCTCAGTAGTTGTGGCACACAGGCTTAGTTGCTCCGCGGCATGTGGGATCTTCCCGGACCAGGGCTCGAACCCACGTCCCCTGCATTGGCAGGCGGATTCTTAACCACTGCGCCACCAGGGAAGTCCCGCTTCTCAACTTTCTAATCCAGCTCAAGTTCTCTAAGTGCTGTGCCTGGATCAGAAGCATCGGCATCATCTGGGAACTTGTTAGCAATACAAATTCTCAGGCCCCACTCCAGACCTATTGAATCAGAATCTCTGGAGGTGGGGACCCCACAATCTGTGTTTTAATTAACTCTCCAGGTAATTCAGATGCACACTAATGGTTGAGAACCACTCCTCTAACAGTCAAGCCACCTTGGTCAAGCTGGGTTTTTTTTTTGGCTGCATTGGGTCTTCGTGTGCGGGCTTTCTCTAGTTGTGGTGAGTGGGGGCTACTCTTCATCATGGTGTGCGGGCTTCTCATTGCGGTGGCTTCTCTCGTTGCAGAGCATGGGCTCTAGGCACATGGGCTTCAGTAGCTGTGGCTCGTGGGCTCAGTAGTTGTGGCTCACAGGCTCTAGAGCGCAAGCTCAGTAGCTGTGGCACATGGGCTTAGTTGCTCCGCGGCATGCGGGATCTTCCCGGACCAGGGCTCGAACCCGTGTCCCCTGCATTGGCAGGCGGATTCTTAACCACTGTGCCACCAGGGAAGCCCCAAGCCGGTTTTTTATTTTTATTGTCCCTTAAACATTATATTGTCAGGCACTGTAACCTTGTTTTGGTTTTACCACCCTATTTCAAAATGCATTTCTTGTCCTTTTGATTAATTCTGATCATACCAATCTGTTAAAGCCCAGAAAGTCCTCGATCCTCCCCAAAGTGCTCTCAGTACCACAGCTCTTACTGATTCCCCTTGCTCCTCCCCCTCCTATGACATACCTAGTTGCCCTACCATACAATTTCACAATTAGGTACTCACTGTCTCCAATGATAGAGGACAGTTCTTTACTCTTCCCTTGAAGACATGAATCATATTTTTGTCACCTCTTCCTCACCCCTGTTCTAAGCACAAATTTTAATAAAGTTGCCGGTCTTTAAGGATAAATTCACCGAGAGAAATACTGATAAACTTTTGATGGATAAAAAGTCTACATTCAAGTTGTAGCACCACTTCTGCGACCTTGGACAAGCTCACTTCTCAGGATGAAGTCTGTAAAAGCAAGACAGCTGGACTCAATGACCTAACACTTCCTTTCAGCCTTGAGCGACGTATGACTTTATGAAACGTCTCACATTGGAATATCTTATTCCATTATACTTGAGTATACCATTAGACTCATATCGCTTTGCTAGTGAGCTCTTTGAACAAGAACTATGAGAATCTTCCACCATACCCAGCACCATGCCTTATGCATAACAGCTCAATCTATTTGCAGAAGATTATTTGGAAAAATTATTTTAGAAGTTTCATTTATGTAGAGAACCTATGTACTTTGGCAGACCTACTGCCTCCCAAAGGGCCGTTTCAAATATTTATTGTTATAAATACTATGAAATGATTTATGGTAAAAACTGTGATTACTCTGATAACACTGGGGCAGTCAGCCACGTAAGGCGAAAGAATGTAAAAATGAATCTTACATGTATTTAGGAATAGACTAAAAAGCTATAAGCCTTAGGCTACCTTAGTGCAACATGCAAATAAAAACAGTCCTGTACACTTAGGTGACATATACCAACTCCACTCTTGGGCATAAACAGGCTTCTTGACATAGGACCTTTTTCTGCAAATTTTCAGACACAACAGGGTGGACTAGAGACCTCTGAGTGGCCAGTGATGACCAGAAGTTGAAACTAAAGAGAAGGACAGCTAAGAGAAATTGAAGGGCAAGAAGGAGGAACAGAAGGGCAGGAAAACACCTTTAAGTAATGAAAAGGAGCAACGGAAATTCACTGAGTCTTTACCAAGGGCCTACTATGAGCCAGTCACTTGGGGCTGCAAAGATGGCCCCTGACCTCAAGGGGCTAACAGGCCAAAGGGTAAGACAAGCTTCTACCCTACCTACCTACCTACCTACCTACACACACACATATATACATATGTATGTGTGTGTAATTCTAATTGGGAAAATCAAGCAAGGAAGGCTTCACAGAAAAGGTGGTAAGTTAATGAAGTTTTGAAGTGTGTAGGAGGGTTTGCTAAGGAAGAAAAAAAAAGTTTGAGCTAGTTGTTTTGGGGAAGAAACATTCGCATATTTTTACAGCCATTCCTTTGGGACTTTAAATCGGTAAGGCTTCTTAGATGCAACACTACCTTGTCAATGCTCTCCTTCTCTTTTTACTTCATCTTAAGTGAGATGTTCAAGCCCAGCACTGGAATACAGCCAGAAAGCCCCAGGATAAGGGGAATGCTCGCCAGATTCGCTCTGTCACCTCCAAATTCAACCAGCCCAGCTATCCCAGTCTTGCACTCCTGGCAGCCAGAATAGGAAGGCTAATAATATCCTCTGGGGACAAAATCTGGACTCAGGCACACAAGACTTACCCCTGCTCTGCCAGTAAGCCACCTTGAGAGCGTCCCTGCCTCCTAAGCCTAGTTTATCTGTGACAGGGAGGCCAGCTCTGCAGAAAAAAAGCTGCATGAAAAGGAAGGAGGACGCATCCCATGGCGAAGCGCTGAGATACTGAGATAACCTTAAAATGCTTGGCAGGAGCCCTGGCACAGAGCAAGCGCTGGATGAACGTGAGCCCCTAATTAATAACATTACTATTACCATTATTACAGTAATACCTCAATTGTACTCCAACAACAAGAAAATGCTGTTTTTGCAGCCTACTTTTATGACGTTGAAGAAGCAACTCCAGAGATGAAAGTGCATTTCAGATTTTTTTTTAAAGGGACAAGATCGAATTCCAACCGCACTAGCCTGACAGCTCCAGACCCTGAATTCAAGAGCCATTCCTAACTCTCGTCTGGCGCGTGACCTTGGGCAGGGCACTTCACCGCTCTGTGCCTCAGTTTCCTCATCTGTAACGTGGGTCTAAGAAGCCCCTCCCTCGCATGGTCGTCGCCGGGTCCAGCCAGAGGGTACTCTTTGCGGCACCGGCACCGCACGGGTGCAAGGCGAGCTCCCGGCCCATTTTCCAGGCCCCCCGCCGGGCGGACGGGGCAGACGAATGCCCGACCCCGAGGCCCACCGAGCTCCGCCGCCTGCAGAGCAGGAGCGGGAAAGGGGGTCGCGCCTGCGGTGGGTCCCTGAGGCTGAGCTGTTGGGCACCCAGAGGTTCGGCCGCTGCCGCCTGCACGCTGTCGCTGGCGGGTTCGCCCTGGGCCCCGCCGCCCAGGTGGGGAGCGGCCGAGGGAGGCCGGGCTGCCCCCGGGTCCCCAGGAGAGGAGGGCGGAGGGCGCCCGGACACCTAGACGAGGCTGGCAGCGCTGACCCGGTGCCCGGCCGCACTGGGGTGATGAGGCGGGGAAGGAGAAGGCAAGAGGAGGGACGACCCCGCATGCAGTATGGCGCGCCCCCCGCCAGCCGGGCTGAGGCGCTCACACTCACCCGAAGCTCCGGCACCCGCCGTCAGCACAGCAGCCGCGGCGGCGGGAGTGGGGCGGGCGGGTGGGGGGGTGGGGAGGAGGCTCTGCGCCCGCGCAGGCGCGCTGAGGACGCCAGGCGGCGCATATGCGCTGTGCCCGCCCGCCCGGGGACCTACGGAGAAGATGGTGGCTGAGCTGGCGCCATTTTCCGTGTACAGTAGTTTGCCTGATTTTTCGTGGTTTCAGTTCCGCTTGGCCGACTCTGGTCTGAAACTACTGAATGGAAAATAAGTAAATAATTCGTAAGTTTTTAATTGCTGTGCTGTCCGGAGCAGTGTGTCGAAATCTCTTGTCCTGCTCCCTCCCCCGGGGAAGTGAATCATTCCTTTGTCCAGCATAGCCACGCTGTATATGCTACCTGCCCCCTTAATCATTTCGTGACGGTCTCTCATCAGATGGAGTGTCTGCATACGGCAGTGTTTGTGTTCAAGTAACCCTTACTTTACTTAATAATGGCCCCAAAGTGCAAGAGTAGTATGGCTAGTGATGTGGATAAGCGAAAGAGAAGCTGTGAGGGGCTTCCTTTAGGTGAACAGGTGAAAGTTCTCAATAAGGGAAAAAAAAAAAAACAACGGTATGCTGAGGTTGCTAAGATCTACGGCAAGAATGAATTTTCTGTGAAACTGCAGGAAAAAAATCTGTGCCAGCTTTGCTTTCGTACCTCAAACTGCAAAAGTTAGGGCCACAGTGCATAAAAAGTGCTTGAGAGTGAAAAGGCGTTAAATTTGTGGAAGACACGAACAAAATACATATTCTGTTGACAGCAACGTGTTGCCCCAGAAAGCACTGAGCCTATTGTCAAAGCCAAGTTCATGTGTCTGACACCCAGTGAGGCCAAACAAACCAAAACGTTGGAGTTTGGAGCAGACAAAGATCCATTGCAGGGCCAAGCAAGGAACAGTGGATGGGTGCTCAAATGACCCAAACTCTTTCAAGGAAGAAATTTTAAAGGCAACATTTGGGGTGAGGGCTGCAGGGTGCATAACTTTCTTCTGATTGGTTGGTGGTGAGGTAACAGGGTGATGTTTCAGGAATCTTAATCATGGACTTTCTGGTTCCAACCAGTTTGGGATCTACTGCTTGTGGTCAGCATGCAGTCACCATCCTCCACCTGGGCCTAGGAGACCAAAGCCTCTTTCCACAGACAAGAAACGGGGACATGGAGGGGCTTTTGTACCCAGGAGGGCCCCACTGGGTCCTGCTCAGTTTCAAGCCTATATAAAGACTTCAGCAAGGGCTCCTCTGAAGGGAGTGACACCAAGCCATTTACTGCAAATAAGGGATTGTTACACAGACTCAGGAGTATTTTGGACAGAAAAATAGAAAAATTGCCGGAGAGACTGAGTCTGCCAGTGAAGAAGTGATACTGAGCAGGACCCTGTGGGGGTCCTGAGCACAAGAGCCTTTCTGTGTCCCCTATTTCTTTTCTTTTTTTCTTTTTTTGGCCACACTGCTCGGCTTGCAGGGATCTTAGTTCCCCAACCAGGGATTGAACCCTGGCTCTGGCAGTGAAAGCACGGAGTCCTAACCACTGGACGGCCAGGGAATTCCCCCACCCACTCACGCCATTTCTTGGTTACAGGAAATAGGCTTCTTTCGGCCTCCAGGGCCTTCCTGAGTTGCAAAAGCAGATTCAAACAGTTACTAATTAGGGAAGGGATGGGATGCTGAGACAAGGTAGGGACAGTCAAAACCAACAATAATGCAGCCTTGGGGCAGGGTCCTGTTTCGCACTCAAGGGATATATGTAACAATATCTTGTTACCTGCTATCTTGCAGATACTGAAACCCCCACCAGGTGGGAGAAATCAACTGTATGCTGCCCACAAGCGTGCAGACCCCAGACTGGTTGGAACCAGAAGGTTGATGATGCTGACTCCCACTTACCTCACCACCAACTACTTAGAAGATTGTCCACGAGCTGATCACGCCCTCCTTGAACCATTACTATAAAACTTCTCACTACCCCCTCCAGGTTGAGATACACAGTTTTGAGGGCATTAGCCCACTGTGGCCCTTTGCCTGGAAAAGCAATAAAGCTATTTTCTACTTCACCCAAAACTCTGTCTCTGAGAATTAATTTGGTGTCAGGGTACGGAGGCTGGATTCAGCTTCAGAAGCTGTTGCCACATTTCCAGCAGAGTTGAAGAATTTGATTGAAGAGAAAGGATACCACCCAAAGCAAGTCTTCATGTGATGAAACTGGGCTTTTCTGGAAGAAGGTGCCCAATAGAACCAAAAACCATCTGGGAGTTCTCTTTTTTTTTTATAAGTATGAGCCACCCATTCTCCTTGTTTGGCCCTTGCAATAAAACTTTCTCTGCCCCAAACTCGGACGTTTGGGTGTGTTTGGCCTTATTGTGTGTCAGGCACACAAACTTGCATTCGGCAACAAATCTACCTTCATAGAAGTGCAAAGGAGGCACCAGGTCGTAAAACATGGAAGAACAGATTAACTGTGTTACTCCTGGCAACGCTGCAGGGCATATGTTAAAGGGAGGAGTTGTGTACAGAATGAAGCATCCACAATCTCTCAGAAACAAAACCAGGAATTATCTGCCCATAGTCTGACAACATAGTCAGGTGAAAGTTATCTTGTTTATGAACTGGTTCCACCAATGCTTCTTTCCAGAAGTGAAAAACATTTGGAAAAGGAAGGGTTGGAATTTAAAATCCTATTACTAATAGACAATGCACCTGGCCATCCTGAATCTGCTATGAAAATGAAAATGTCAAAGTTGTATTTTTACCTCAAATACAACCTCATTGCTTCAGCCACTTGACAAGGCATCACTTGGTTTGTCAAGGCCACGTACACCTGCCTGATATTTGATCACATTTAGTCAGCAATGAACGCAGACTTTCATCTGGACATAAAGCAGTGCTGGAAATCATTCGCTATTGCCAACGCAATACATTCATCAAAGCTGCTGTGAAGGAATTAAAACCAGAAACTGTAAATGCCTGTTGGTAGAACTTATGAAGTCGTGAATGATTTTAAAGTTTACTGAGGCTCGATGGAGAAGTTAGGAAACTCATTCACGTAGCAAGACAAGTTGGTGGAGAAGAATTTGCCGACATGCTTGATGGAGAAGTGGAAGAACATACTGAAGGCCACCGAGAAGTGTTAACAAGCGAGTTATTGGAAGAACTTGTGGAGTCATCTACAGAGGAAGAGGAAGGTGAAGAACCTGAAGCAGAATCAGCAATGTGAACATTACTGAAACTTGCCAAAGTGTTTCGAATTTCACAATCAATTTCAAAATTATGGAATATGATCCTCAGATGAAAAGAAGCACTGTAGCCATTCATGATCACCAAAGGGTTACAAACTCTGCAGCAACACTGTGATGAGTTAAAGAGACAGCAACTCCAATTACAATGTTCTTCCAAAAGCTTTCAGCAAAGAACCCTTCAACTATCTATTGTGGATCCCCAACCATCAACGTCATCTGCTCATGACGTCCAACCATTGACATCATCATGGCTTCATGATCCTCCTTCTGATGTATGGTCAGGTCAATAGTAGCCTAATGCTATGTCACTTCATCACATAGGGATTGTATCATCTCATATCATCTGTGAGAAGGGTGAGTACAAGACAATACAACATTTTGAGAGTGAGACCACATTCACTTAAATTTTATTACAGGGGACTTCCCTGGCAGTCCAGTGGTTAAGAATCCACACTTTCAATGCAGGGGGTACAGGTTCGATCCCTGGTTGGGGAACTAGGATCCCACATGCCGCATGGTGCAGTCAAAAATTTTTTTGAATTAAAAAAAATTTTTTTATTACAGTATATTGTTATGATTGTTCTGTTTTGTTATTGTTGCCGTTAATCTCTTAATGTGACTAATTTATAAATTAACTTTATTGTAGGTGTGTATATATAGGAAAAAACTTAGCACATATCGGGTTTGGTACTGTCTGCAGTTTCAGGCATCCACTGGGGTCCTGGAACGTATCCCCCTTGGTTAAGGGGGCAGTACTGTAGTTTTCTTGCTGTGGAGTCTCCCTGGAGAACCTTAAACTAGAACTGCTCAGAGGGAGGGTAGTTGAGTGCTGTGTCTGGCTGGCTTCTCCCATTCTGCCAAGTTGCATCCTTAGGAAGCCCCTAAGAGCTCTTTACAGCAGCAGGCCCCAACCTTTTAGGTACCAGGGACCGGTTTCATTGAAGACAATTTTTTCCATGGACGGTGGGGGGCTGGGAGGTGAGGATGGTTCAGGCGGTACTGGTCCACAGCCTGTGGGGTAGGGACCCCTGCTTTACAAGGCACAGCATCCTCCTTTGACGTGGGCCCTGAGAGGTACCCAAGGTCACATGGCACCTAGCACAGGGTTTGGCATGAGGAAAGGGCTTAGTAAGTTTTTGGTGAATGAACCAGTAACTTAAGAACTAGATATAGGACAGGGAACTCTACGCAATACTCTGTAATGACCTATATAGGAAAAGAATCTAAAAAAGTGTATATATGTATGTGTATAACTGATTCACTGTGCTGTACAGAGAAACTAACACAACATTGTAAATCAACTCTACTCCAATAAAAGTTAAAAAAAAAAACTAGAATCCAAGACAGGGCTCCTAATTCCTAGTCCTCCACTGTATCACCTCTACTACAGCCACCAGCCACACCATCTCCTTTTTAGAGTGCAACATGAGAAACGGAATTTTTTTCCCCCAGAATGATTACATTAAGCTTAATTACACCCAAATTTAAAAAACACCAAAATGTACAGGACATACTGTCTTCCTTGAAAGAGCTTATAATTTGATCTATTATTTCTTTAGTGTTAAGTATCACTGACTAAAAGCAAGGTGTTCTCTTAACTAAAGTAGGGCAAACGGAAGAATATTACCAAACATCTAAAGGGCTGCAACTGTCTATAGTATTCATCAAGTGCAATTCCTGAACCAAATTTGGGGAGAGGGAGAACTAATACTGAGCACAGCCTTTTATTATGATTTGTGTTTATTTGTTAACATTTACTGAGTGCCACATGGGGTCTAGTTGACCCTCCACTCCTGTATATATGTTCTTGGTTAGATTATTAAGCCCCTCCATGCCTGAGTTCCTCATCTATAATGACAGAAAGAGAAGTTATCTTATAAAGTTGTGGTCTATATGTGTATAGAATACTCAGAGCTTATTAAATATTCTTTTTCTGTGCTCTATCTTGCATAGCTGTTGAAGACACAAAAACATACTTCCTATCCTTGGGCTTAAACAAATTCTTATCAACAAAAGATGTAATACAATGCAGTAGATAAAATGGGGCTGGGGAGGTACAATCACCTTTGGAGAGAGGTGATCTCTCCCCATTTCACAGAAAGGAAATTGAGGATAAGGATGAAGATTCACTCCAAATTCTACACTCTTTCCACTATACTATTCTGCTTCTGAGAGTAGGCAATTCACACCACTCCTCTGATTCTTAAAAGCTTTCCTCGGGTCTGTCCAGTTTCCCTTCTTGCTCTACTCTGGACAGTATTATCTACTCTTAAGGCTTTAATAACTGGGTATCAGTAACTTCCAAATTTTATTTCTAGTCCAGGTTTTCCTACCCAGTTTTCCACCTGTATATCCAACAGTTCTAGTTGACATGTTTGGCATCCCAAACTGAACTGCAAGCTTTCCCATCTCATTATCTGCTCTATTACCCACCCCCTCCATCATATTCATACCACTGTTCTAAACTTACGTTATTTAATCTAACCCTTATAGCATCCCTGTGATATAGATTCTATCATTCCCCCAATCTTACAAATAAGAGGTTAAATAACTTTTTCTCGGTCAGTTAATACGTGGCAGTTAGGCGTTTGTAACACGTAGGTGACACGCCTGCTATGTTGCAGACACTGTGGACGACTCTTCACACTCATCCATTGCCAACTCCCAGCACAGGTTGTCATTCCCCACCTGATGACTACAATAACCCAACTGGTTTCTCACACCCACACATACTTGCTTCTGTCTGTTCTCCAAACAGCAACTGGAGTGATTTTTTTTGGCTGCTGCCGTGTGGCATACAAAATCTTAATTCCCTGACCGGGGACTGAACCCACGCCCCCTGCAGTGGAAGTGCAGAGTCTTAACCACTGGACCACCAGGGAAGTCCCTGATCTTTTAAAAATAAAGCTCTGACCCTTTCTCTCTGTCTCTCAAAACCTTCCAATGACTTTCGATTATCTTTGTCTCACGTGGCTCTTACACTTTTCTCTCTCCCCTCAGACCTTTGTAAATGCTGCTCCTTTTACCTCAAATAACTGCCCTATTTAACTCCTTTCTCCTTCCCAAGTTAACGAAAACATCACTTCTGTGGAAAAGGGCTCTCTTCTTGTTCCGTGTCTTCTTGTTCCCTTGTCCCCACTAGACTGTGAGCATCATGAAAGGAGGTCCCAGGTCTGTTTTTGTTCTTTGCTCTCTTCCCAGTTCCTGCAACTGTGTGTGGCATACAGCAGGGGCTCTGCAAATCTATGAAAGAATAAGGAATGTAGGTCAAAGCAAGGAGATATCACCTCTCCCTAACTGGTGCTTAGGCGAAGGCTTAAGACTTAGGATAATGACTGGGTATTTACGTGAAATGGATTTTGTCCTAATAGGAGGATCAGAGAATAAGAGACACTAACAATAAATTAGTTGGGGTTTTACTGGAGTTAATGCTGAGGCGTATCTCCACACTACTGTTCACTTCCAGATCCTGGCAAAGAATCCTATTTTCTGCTGAGTCTTCCCTGCCTTTTCATTTTTTTATACACTCAAAATATACACAGAGACAAGGGAAAGCTTTTAAGTATGCGCCATCTTATACTGCAGATTATTAACAAATATGGAGAACAATGAAAAGAGGTACTTAACCCCTTCTTGCCATGAATCCAGGATTTAGGATGTCGACTCAATATTAAAAGCTAAAGCACACTACAGACATCAGGATAAAGAGAATGAGAGGAACCTCCTTCAATCTGGACATGTTGTGATGTGATTTATGTATCCACACGATGCTAGCAATGCTCACAACTCCTCTACCTAAAACCACCTTCGAAGCCACACTAGGCGTCAGTCTCATTCCCTTTACAACCAGAACGACCCCTAAAATGTTTGTTGGATTCGGCCCTGAATGACTTCGCGTTGTTTCAAAACCTGAAAAACATCTTCACAAGAGGAAGGTTTCTGATCACGAAGGACGTTTAAAAGAATGGGCCACTAGTTCTGAAGGTCATTCCAAAGCAGAAGTCTCAAGCATTTTGCACATTCTTGGAAAAAGTTTCTATATGACATTCTTTCAGATGCATTAATTCCATCATTTTAAGGAAAAAATCGAAGTGCTTTATAGTCAGCCAGTTATCTTCAAAGGCAACAGGGCAGACGTCACAGCTTAGCCCGTTGTGCAGTTGCCGTGCGCTGGGGCACTCTTCCTGTTTCTCTCCTCTGGAGCATCCTGTGGCAGAAAAGCTGCATAAGGTCACTGACAAGATTTAGAGCAACGTGTGCTAGGTTGCTTCCGCAGCTGAAGCTTGAGCAGTTTTCGAGCTGGTGAAGGATCTAATTGTTGCATGCTTCTCTTCCCTGCAGAGAAAAGGAGCCACAAAATAAACTTCAATTGAATTCAAATACCATTTATTGAAAACTTACTGTGTGGACACTGTGCCAGACACACAGAAGGGCATTCCAACAACAAATGAGAGCATGTGCCCTCTACGAGACGGCAGTCTGGTAGGAAAGCCAGCTGCAACTACAACCACAATACCATCCAATGAATAATGAAATGAAGGGATGTATAGCACATAATTTAGGGCTGGAGGTGGTCAGGAAAAGTGACGGATAAGTAATGTCGGTGTCACTTAGTGGATTCTTAAAGAATGAAAAGGGAAAAAAGCAATGGGTGTTTCTTAAGTCTTGGATTTACCCAAACAACACAGTTTGTGGAGATTTAATTCTCAGTCTCCTGTGCTTCTGTGGAATTTACATCTACAAATTTCCCATCAACTTTGAGTACCCACAACGTAATAGTTATTGTGAGGGGAAAAGAAACCCCACCAGATATAGGCCTTGCCCTCTGAGACCATATGTTTTGAAGGGCGGTGTGTATCCGAAGGGCTATGAGACATAAAACAGTACAAGCTCTGGTCCCCTTAAGACAGGCTTACCGAGCTGTACTGACACCTTCTGGAGGCACTGGGTACTTTCCTCCATAAAGGCGTGCAGCTGCTTCATGGATCCTTGCAGTTCGTCCATCTGCAGACAAAAGACAGCTGTCAGTTGTAAGGGTCCAGGCGTCTCTGAGGCTCCTCAAACATGTCAGGCGAGCTCCTGCTCAGCTTTGCTTTTGCTGTTCTTTCAACCTGGAATGCTTATGCCAGACTTCCCCACTCCACTCTTCTCCACACCGCTCCGTGCCCCAGCAGGCTGACCTGCACAACCTCCAACAAGATCCCATGTCCTCTGGTTTCTGGGTGGGCTTGGCCAAGAGGGAGCCAAGTGCAAGGGAGCTGAATGAGGTCAGCGTATTTTACCCAGGCCTGCTTCCAGAAGGGTCATCTCGAGTTAGCTGTGTCTCTCAACTGAACGTCATGGCTCTCTCAAAGCATCCCACTCACTATATGACTCCCTGCCAGGTGCCACAGTAACTGTTCCTCCCTCCAGCCGACAGGTATAGCTCAGCTGCCTCTAAGCCCCAGATTACTTTTGGTTTCCTGAAACCCACACTTTTGTACTTAGCCCCTCTGTAAACAGACCCTCCTTGAATTATCCTATATCAAATGCCATGTGCTTCCTGTTAATACTTGGGTTGATAACACTACTATTCTCCAAAATGTCCTCATGGATCATTCCTCATTTCTTTCAAGTCTTATTAAAGTAGAACCTTAGCAGGACCTTCAACCCCTCTATATAGCAACCTACAGCCCTCCTTCCACCTGATTTATTAACACTTATCACCACTTATTCGTTTCTTCTCTTCCATTGTCTCTCCATGTTTCCCCAAGGTAGAGCTGAATATACTCTTATCTCATCTAATTACGCATATTCTCCACGTCTTTTAATTTCCAAGGATGACAAGGTAGCAAAGCTGGATAACTCAACAAAAGAAACATGACCCAACTTACCACCAACTCCATACAATCAAAGACTTTATTCTGGTTCTGTAATATTTTCTGGTAGTCAGGCTTTGTATTAAGGACTTCACTCTGGGAAGACCCAAGATATGCTGTAGGTTCCACTTCAACTTCAGTATTTTTGGTTTCAGCTGATCCTCTAAACACAAAACAAAAGAGCTTTCAAATAATTTTACTATCATTTTCTGGGGAAGACAGTAAAGATTACCTAGGGAGAAACCTCCTAGAAGGCTTTATTAACCTCAGTCAACATTCCTACACCCTGTACTGAAAGTACAGGCTCTCTAACTAACAGGAGATTCTGAGATCATTATCCAATGTTAATATTCTTATACCCCTGGACTCCAGGAAATGCTAGAAGGTTAGCTGAGCCCACCTAACAGTAAGGTCCATTTACAAAAAGGACTACACTTGGGGTAAAGCCAAAGCCTGCTATCCTGAAGTCAACGTCTATAATCTTTTACCAAAGAGATGCTGGCCCACTTCAATTATCTAAAGTAACTGAATATAGGGAATTCCCTCGAGGTCCAGTGGTTAGGACTCCCGGCTTTCATGGCCGAGGGTGTGGGTTTGATCCCTGGCTGGGGAACTAAGATCTTGCAAGCTGCACGGTGTGTGGCCTAAAAACCCCAACCACAAACTGAATATACTGGACAGTTCATGAAAACTGATGATGACGCTTTAGTAACAGCTACTACAAGGTACTGAGCGCTTACTGGGTGCCAGACACAGCTAAGCACTTTCCATTCAACCTTATTTAACCCTCATAATAACCCAACGAGGTATGAACTAATATTATCCCCATTTTCAAATGAGGCACTTCAGATTGCCCAAGGTCACAGAAGTAAGGAGTAGTCAGGATTTGAATAGAGACAGTCTGCTTCCAGAAGCATTCTTCTTAACTATTAAGCTATGCCCCATCAAAAGTTTTTATTCTGAAACTGCCATCTTATACATTATCTATCTTCATAAATGGAACATTTAAAGGGTGAAGAAAGTAACTAATAACCATCAATACTGAGACTGGGGGCATTTCTCCAACTGTGTTCCTCAAAGCACGTCTCTAAGAGGCCGCTTCTGCAATTACTATTTTGGCTAATGTTTTATAGTTCCATTTCTAGCTAAGATTCTGTTTGGGAAAAAAGCTTAAAATCACTGGTTTGGATGGTAAAATGAAATCAAAATCTAGCACTTACCCATTTTCTTATGCCTTCAAGACCCAGACAAAGATCCTCTCTCTCCTACACCTCATCTTCCATTACCCATTTCATGTCTGTATCTCCATGAAGGCCTGGCCAGGGTTCTCTCCCATACATGCAGCTCAAAGGCCATGTGCTCATTGATGTCCCTTGATACTGTTCTTGGCCCAGCCCCAGGTTGCCAGGTACAGGCCAGAAATGTGCCTGTCTCCCCCAGGATGTGGAATCGCAGCCAAGGACACAGAACAGAGGCAATTCTGTTCTTTGACTGAAAATAGTGACAACTCTTCCTTCCCTTCCCCCTCACTCCCCATTTACAAAGTGCTAATATACACGTTACAGAGATCTGATGAGTTGATTGGCCTCTAAGAATGGATTCATCGTTCAATTTGTGCTAAGAGAACTGAAATCAATTCAAATCAAATTCCACAAGGTAAAAGCTTCCTATTTCCTGTCACAGATCTAACCTGGATATGATCTCTTCAGCCTCCTCCTGGTAGCGCAGCAAGAGCTGATCCCAACTCTGACGTTCTAAAGAAAACCTATAGGAACAGAAAAAAATTCAGTTAATTTTTGATCATCTCACTCTGAATCACTCAGGGCAACAATAAGTGTATTAGGTGTCTACTCTGGTCCTAAGATATGAATAAAAAGGTCATAAAAGGATGAGAAAGCATGACCAATTCAGAGGCTATTAATTTAATCAAATCAAACATGAGTTCTTAATAGCAAATCCACATCTTTTGTCTCTAGACTCCATTCTATGAAACTGGCCATCAGTACAGCCCATAAAATCCCAGTGTGCAGCTGTCTAACTTCCAGTGGGGATACACTAGTATTGACACACTGAAAAGTATGTTTACTATTCCTTTTTCCCAGGTTTAGTTATTTTCCCCAGATGGATTTAGATTTTCCAACAAAGGTTCACTCATTTTCACTTACTTTGTTATATATTCCTTCATCTCAGCCACTGATGTTTCCAGAGACAAATCTGGTGCTCTTCTAGAGTACAGACAGGATGATGAGATTAACACAAACCTTCCAAGAGCACTTGCTATGGACACCTTACATAATTTTAATGGCAATAAAACATGTTCAGAATTTATCTTTCTTTAAAAAAAAAAAAACTTTTCTGAAGATTTAAATTTATTTATTTATTAAAAAAGTTATCTTTAATTTATTTTTTTTTGGCTGCATTGGGTCTTCCTTACTGCATGCAGGCTTTCTCTAGTAGTGCTGAGCAAGGGCTTTGTTGTGGTGTGTGGGCTTCTCATTGCGGTGGCTTCTCTTGCTGCACAGCACGGGCTCTAGGCGCATGGGCTCAGTAGTTGTGGCACACGGGCTCTAGAGCACAGGCTCAGTAGTTGTGGTGCACGAGCTTAGTTGCTCCGCGGCGTGTGGGATCTTCCTGGACCAGGGCTAGAACCCGTGTCCCCTGCATTGGCAGGCGGATTCTTTTTTTTTTTTTTTTTTTGCGGTACGCGGGACTCTCACTGTTGTGGCCTCTCCCGTTGCAGAGCACAGGCTCCGGATGCGCAGGCTCAGCGGCCATGGCTCACAGGCCCAGCCACTCTGCGGCATGTGGGATCTTCCTGGACCGGGGCACGAACCCGTGTCCCCTGCATCGGCAGGAGGACTCTCAACCACTGCGCCACCAGGGAAGCCCGCAGGCGGATTCTTAACCACTGTGCCACTAGGGAAGTCCCAGAATTTATCTTTCAACAAATATTTATTCTTGGGCTCTATTTCACTTTTGCACCAGGTAACAGCTTTCTCAGTGGGTCTCTTCATCATCTATTTCTCTCACCAATTCTAATTCGCACACAGCCAGATTAACCTTTCTTAAAATATTCCTTTAATTTTTTTCCTTGCTTAAAAATTCTGTGACCCTCCACTGCATTCAGAAGAAAACCCAAAACTCCTTAACCTGGCACTTAAGGTTCTCTTAAGGTTCTGGCTCTGTCCAGCTCATTAACTTTGATTCCTATTACCCTTTATCTATTCGGTCTCATATAGTGCCATTCAGCATCAAACATCTGAGGGTTTCAATCTCCAAAGTTTTGTTCACGCCGTTTTTTAGCCTCTTCCCTTCCCACTAATCAAAACCTTAATATCTTTTAAGAACCAACAATACTTTTCCATATAACCATCTTGTCTTCCCACTTAAACTGAAGCTACTGGTTGGATATGTTTTACTTAAACCAATGCCTCGGCTCTGTAGGGCCATTAATCCTAAAGGAAAAGCAGGAGGCATTGAAAATGCCAAAATTTTGCAGATGTACTTGGTACTCTACCTGGCAAAAGCAAATCAGTTGTGTCACCGTTCGTGTTTTCCTACCAAGGCCTGTGAGAAACAGCCTCTATCACCTCTGGCTGACATGCAGCAGCCTGTGGCTTAAATATACTGCATTAAGTTACGGGGATATAAACCTTATTGCTGTTTCATTACCACGCAGAGGTCGAATATGAGCTAAAGAATAGCATCCTATATTCATCTTCCAACGACTGGTTGTGGGCAACCCAAGCGATTGTATTATAATTTAATTAATGGAATAAGAAGGGAATAAATAGCTTCAGTGCTGCCTGACAAATGTAATTCTCTCATGGTAAGATACGCACAGTGAAAAACAATAAAGGAGTGCTGATGGAAAAAATATATATATATACTGTATTAAAAGAGAAGCTATGTTGAACTAAAGTATTTTTCATTTCCTGAATAGTAATGTTAATTCTAAGGATCCATAGAAAGGTAGACCTTTGTGAAGTCAGAAGTGTAAGCCCAAGTTACATGATGTGTTACAGGCTGTGGGTAGAGGGGTGGGTGCTGCCCCTGAAGAGGAACGACCAGTTTGGGGGTGCGACCGCAAAATTTCTCCTAATATTCTTGCTTGCCAACAGCTATAGAACATAAATTTATCTCCAACTTGCATGGCTAGTGAAGATCTGAAGAGCACTTTTCCTCTCAGCTTTCCATGGCTGGCTCCTTCTCACCATCCAGGTCTTATAGGTCTCAGTGCAAAGGTCAAATCACTAGAGGACTTCTCTGAACACTCTAGCTAAAGGTGCCCACCCCTCAAATCACTCTCATATTTACTGACTTCTTAGATTATCACTATCTGAAATCATTATTTTCTATGTATTTGTTTGACTGTCTCTCCTATTACAATGTACATGAAGAGAGATCTTGTTTGATTATTTACCACTATTTATCTCCACTTCTAGAAGAGCCTGGTACATAGGAGATGCTAGATGAACGTTTGTTGAGTGCATGAACAACTGTCTAATTAAAATAAAAAGTTTTATTTCTCCAAGGAAGACATACAGATGGCCAACAGGCACATGAAAAGATGCTCAACATCGCTAATTATTAGAGAAATGCAAATCAAAACTACAATGAAGTATCACCTCATACCCATCAGAATGGCCATCATTAAAAAGTCTACAGGGAGTTCCCTGGTCTCCTAGTGGTTAGGATTCCAGATTTTCACTGCCGTGGCCTGGGTTCAATTCCTGGTTGGGGAACTGAGATCTCACAAGCCGCGTGGTGAGAAAAAAAAGTCTACAAATAATAAATGCTGTGGAAAAAGGGGAACCCTCCTAACACTGTTGGTGGGAATGTAAGTTGGTGCAGCTACTATGCAGAACAGTAAGGAGGTTCCTTAGAAAACTAAAAATAGAATTACCATATGATCCAGCAACCCCACTCCTGGGCATATGTCCAGAAAAGATGAAAACTCTAATTCAAATAGATACATGCATCCCAATGTTCATAGCAGTATTATACAATAGCCAAGACATGGAACCAACCTAAGTGTCCATCGACAGATGAATAAAGCATGTGGCATATGTGTATACACACACACACACACACACACACACACACACACACACACAATGCAGTATTACTCAGCCATAAAAAATAATGAAATAATGCTATTTGCAGCAACATGGATGGACCCAGAGATTATCATACTAAGTAAGTCAGACAAAGAAAGACAAATTCCATATGATATCACTTATATATGGAAACTAAAATACAACACAAATGACTTATTTACAGAACAGAAACAGACTCACAGACAGAAAACAAACTTATGGGGGACTCCCCTGGTGGTCCATTGGTAAAGAATCCGCCTTACAATGCAGGGGACGCGGGTTTGATCCCTGTCAGGGAACTAAGATTCCACATGCCGCAGGGCAACTAAGCCCACGCACCACAACTACTGAGCCTGCACGCCCTGGAGCCTGTGCACCACAACTAGAGAAGAGAAAACCTGCACAATTAGAGAGAAACCCACACGCGGCAATGAAAGATCCTGCATGCCTCAACGAAGATCCTGCGTGCTGCAACTAAGACCCAACGCAGCCAAAAATAAATAAAAATAAATAAATAATAAATGTAAAAATCTTTAAAAAAGAAAAAATAAAACAAACTTATGGTTACCAAAGGGGAAAGGGGGTGGGGAGAGATAAATTAGGAGTTTGGGATTAGCAGATACAAACTAGTGTATATAAAATAGATAAACAACAAGGTCCTACTGTATAGCACAGGGAACTACATTCAATATCCTGTAATAAACCATAATGGAAAAGAATATATGTATATGTAACTGAATCACTTTGCTGTACACCAGAAACTAATACAACATTGTAAATCAACTATATTTTAATTAAAAAGTTTTTAGGGACTTCCCTGGTGGTCCAGTGGCTAAGACTCTGCAACCCCAATGAAGGGGGCCCGGGTTCGATCCCTGGTCAGGGAACTAGATCCCGCATGCCGCAACGAAGATCCACACACGGCAACAAAGATCCCGCGTGCCGCAACTAAGACCCAGTGTGGCCAAATAAATAAATATTAAAAAAAAATTTTTTTAAATAAATAAATAGAAAGTCCTAATTCAATTATAATTTTGGACAGAAGAGGAATTGCTCTTACCCTTCTGAATCTTCAAAACATTTTTGTAGAGTTCCATCACTTTCCAGTCTGTCTGCAAAATGTTTCAATTCTTCAGAAAGAGAAGATGCTAGAGAGAATAGAATAAAATTTTATGTTATAAAATAAAGAGAATACAAATTTTCACAGTGAGCTGCTGACAAAGATATAACGTACTTAATGTGGTCCCAGCTCTACGGTCCCCTGTTACATTCTCACTCATTTAAAAAAGTGGTAAAAATATGCAGGAAGATTTTATCTTTTCTCTTTGGATAGGTATAGATAAAATGAAAGACAACTCCTCTTTATAACATTTATAATAGTGTTTTTTACACTTGACTGGTGAAAAAAGCAGTTAAAAAGATGTATCTGGGGCTTCCCTTGTGGCGCAGCGGTTGAGAGTCCGCCTGCCGATGCAGGGGACACGGGTTTGTGCCCCAGTCCGGGAAGATCCCACATGCCGCGGAGCGGCTGGGCCCGTGAGCCATGGCCGCTGGGCCTGCGCGTCCGGAGCCTGTGCTCCGCAACGGGAGAGGCCACAACAGTGAGAGGCCCGTGTACCGCAAAAAAAAAAAAAAAAAGAAAGATGTATCTGCATGGACATTTCATTCTTTTCAAGCGATCTGATCTGCTGGCACTGGGTGGAAGAACATTACAGAAGTCAGGCAATGGGCAAGAGTGTAATGAGAAATGTTGGAGACAAATAAAGAATTATGGGCATAAGGTAAAAACAGGTCTCTGCTTAAATTTGGAAGAGTTCACAATTAAATTCAAGTGAGGAATGCAGAGGGGGAAAGATAGGTTAAAACAGCTATCAAAATAACCTGGGCATATCTACTTTAATTATGGTGATAGTGCAGTTCTGAGATAAATAGCTTTAACTGGCAAGTAAGTCTGAGTTCATGTATTTTCTAGGTCTTTTAAGTGGGTAACACTGAGTATTTCTGACCTGGATGATTGTGTAATGACACTGTAAGGAGAATAGCTACTTTTTGGAAAGCTGAAAACTGATTCCAGGAAAGAATATTTGTAACTTACATCACAAACAGCTAATTTCCTTAATATATAAAGAGTTCCTACAAAATCAATACAAAAGAGCCAATATCCCAATTTTTAAAAGTGAACAAAGGATATGGACAGACAATACACAGAAAATAAAGCACAAATGGCTCTCCTCTAAAAATATGAAAAAATTATTATCCTCTTCAAAAGAAAAAGATTAAAAGTACAAAAAAATACCTTTTATCACCAATTAAATAGTAAAAAATCTAAACTTTTAGTTACAGTATAATTACACTAGTTAATTTCCAATCTAGAAATTTATCTTACTTTTACTTGAATATGTGCCAAAAGGTTTGTATAAAAAGGTATTCATTATCCATTCATTGCAACAGTAGAAGACTGAAAACAACTCTAAAAGTCCATCAGTAAAAAACTGGTTAAATCAAATATGGTACATTTATAAAATGGAGTATCATGGAGCTACTAAAATGTCAAGATGGCTCTATAAGTGTGATATAGAATTATCTGCAAGATAAATTAAGTTAAAAAAAACACAAGGTAAAGAACAGTGTAGAGTGGTTTACTCATTTGATTTCAATGGATAAATGTTTAGAAATGCGATAAATCTTTCTGCGAGGATACACAAGAAGCTGGTGACTGCAGTTGCCTCTGGGAGGAAAGAACTGTGATTGGGGTCACGGTGGAAGAGAGGCTCACTTTCTTCACTTTTGGACCTTCTGAACTTCATAAACATATACTCTTATTTTTTTTAATGCAACTCCCCAAAAAAGGAGGGGAGTTGGTTTTGTGAAGCAGCAGTTCCTGTAAATGGGGATCCTGAGAATGGAGCTTCAATTGACCTTCATAGAAGGTACAGACCAAGGTCAAAGCTCACTTGTCTAGTCTTAGTAACTTACCTTTGGCTCTAAAATTTTCAAGACTGAAGCCCTCAGTGCCCCTTAGGAAAGGTTCAAGTTTCTGAACAGAGAACTAAATAAAGAAAAGCATTTTCAGTACAACCAAGATTTCCCAGGCCAGTCCCGAGTTCATGTAATTTTATGATGTTTAATAAATGTGAGTAAACGTGATTTAATTCTACACCTAAGATTTTTCATATAAACAAAACAAAATGAGAAAATCAAAAGGTAAGGGAAAAACTCTTTGTTGCCTAGACTATATGATTTGATTTTTGATTCAGGAAAAACAATGCTCATTTAATTCACACAAATGACTTGCTTATCTAAACTGATGTGATCACCAGTCAGCCATATAACACCAACTTAGAATGCAGTCAGACCTCAAATGACTGCTTAAACTTAGATTTGACCTCCACTCACTGTAAATTCCCATCATTTGCTGCCAGTGAGCAAAATATACTAGATCGGGGAAATCTGACTGTTAAGTGCTCAGCGACAGCAGCACCGATGGGACTGGTAGAGGCTAGTCCAGAGACAGATCAGCTCCTGGGATTAAAGCTGGCTTTTAAATTAATCCCACTAGAGAGAAATATCTTTTACCCTTTACCGATAAATCACACAGTATTTGATCTCTCTTTGGGGATGTCACAGTTAACAGTTTAAAAAAAAAAAAGAAAAGAAAAGAAAAAGAAAGCATTTCCCAATCGTGAGACTCTCACCTGGAAACTGGAAAGCAGGAGACAGCCCAGCCGTTTGCTTTCTGCTATGTTGACACTGATGGATCTGCAGAGCTCTAACATAAAATATCACCGCATTGAAGGAGATGGATACTTACACAGTTAGCAAAGTAAAAAAAACTGAAAAATTCCCTCCCCCTTGATGCAGTCCAACTTAAGAAAACCCAAGCAGCCTTCTCTAATTAAAGGGAGAATTCATATATAGTCACATCTAATTTGTGCAAGATCACCAAAGAATGACATTTACCCATTTGTGCATCCTAACTTTGAAAAGTTATAAGAACCTTTTATGTACTACATTAAAATCTTGTCTTGATAAACAACGTAGAACGTAAAAAAAAATTTAACTCCTTTTATGTTTTATATTCACCATTTGAAGAAAGGAGGTGGGATTATTTCAGTATTTCTATGACAGGCACTGCAGTGTGCTTTAAATACTGTCTTGGGACTTCCCTGGCAGTCCAGTGGCTAAAGACTCCGTGCTCCCAGTGAAGGGGGCGCGGGTTTGATCCCTGGTCGGGGAAGTAAGATCCCACATGCTGTGTGGAGCAGCCATGAATGAATGAATGAATGAATGCATACATACACTGTCTTAAGAATCTTCTTATAAACTATGAGCTCCATTTTACGGATGGGGAAATTGAAGCTCAGAGGGGATATAACTTGTTTGAAGCCGAGACTGGTGGAGCCAGAATTCAACCCCAAGTCCATCACCAAAACCTGTTTTCCCACTAATACCATGCTGCCTCTCCTTAATGACCTAATGATACATTAATAGTAATTTGTTGAACACCTGCTATCTAAAAGGCATTTTATTAAATGCTATACACACCTCATCAAAACTTGAGGCAAGTATCTTATCTGGGTGAATCTTTTTTTATTTTTTTCCCCACACTGCCCGGCATGTGGGATCTTCCAAGACCAGGGATCAAACCACTGCCCCCTGCAGTGGAAGCACGGAGTCTTAACCACTGGACCGCCAGGGAAGTCCCAAGTATCTCATCAACTCCATTTGACAAAGGTTAGGTAATAGGTAACTTGCTCAAGGTCACACAGTGAGTCAGCCAGAACTGAATGGGCATTTTACATAATTATGCCACTGAATCCTCAAACAACTAGAAGACATAGATACTGTTTTTTCGATTATGTTCATTTAAAAACATCAACTATTATACAGCAAAGGAAATTTGCTTTGAGAATTGGGAGAGATACATGTCTTTTTGCCCTCCAGCTTCAGCTGGCTGTGTTTTTAAAGTTCTTTTGTGCCCTCTCTTGATTACTTCTCCTTGCTTTTAGTCATGAAAAACTGGATACCTTCTGCCTATAACCAAAGAAACTTGGCAAGTGGCTGGTAGTGACCAGGAGATAACAAATCTTATTATGCATCAGTAATTTTCTATTACACAGAACTTTAGGCCCACATGCTCTGGAACAGAGATGCAGGTTAGGGCAATCTTAGGAAACTGAAGCTTCTTGGCACGTCCATGGAGTAAAGTGCATGTGCCTAATTGTGGTGGCAATTTTCTGATATGCTACATGGCTGTTTTTACCCAGAATTCCTTCTAAACATGAGACCATCTGGAAGTGAGGTGATGTCTTTAAAATAATCACCACAGCTTAACATTTGAACTATTTCTTTACCATGTGCCAAGTACTGTGCTATATATCGACTCATTTAATTCTCACACAACCCCGTAAAATAGGTATCATTTCATCCTGTTTACTGATGAGGACCGTAAGGCAAAGGAGGTTAAGGGACCTGCTCAAGGTCACACAGCTAGTAAGGTCTTCCTGAAATGTGTTACTTTCCATATTAAATCTTGTACTTCAATGCTTACTGAGATGCTATTATTATAAATTCATACAAAATTACATTCAAATACAGCATGTCTAAAAAACTAGGTTTTTACCCTAGATATTTTTATGTGTCCTTCCCTCTGAGATATTTTCAGTTATAAAGCCTAAAATCAGGTAGCGACCCATCCACCTTCTGTTCTGCTTAAGGATATGAGGCCGAAAGCCACAGGAAGAAATCTTTACTTCTAGCAAAGGCGAATGTTGAACATTCACTTAGCAGAGGTGAGTGTTGAACAACCATAAATCAGATTTTCTGTTCATGGTATAGATTACAGTGGGTAGCTAATAACATGATATCAATAGCAATGATACTGAATACTTACTAGGTGTTTGACATCAGTACTTATAATCTTAGGATACTCCTACAGATGAGGAAACTGAAGCTCAGAGAGATTTGCTCAGTCACATAGCTAGTAAGCAGCAAAGTCAAGTCTATCTGTCTCCCATACCTCACTGCCTCTTATCTGAGCTGGAACTCCATTGTCTTATGTACATGGCACCCCACCTGTGATGCCCTGATGAAAGGGAGGCAGTGACTTCCGCCGGTTCGTTTCTTTCATACTTGCTCGCCGCCAGGATTGCCTCCTGTCTTGATGACGGGCACACTGTTCTTTGGGGGACAAATAAAGGGACCTGGATTGAAGTCCTTCCTGGTGGCTGGGATCACAACTTTCCCCCTTTTTAGGGCTAGAGCCAAGGTGAATCTGTTTCTTTGAAACGCCTTCAGTCATCTCCAGGGAGGTGGACGAATTACCACACGCTTCCGCAGGGTTGGGATCTGATTCCAATTGATGATCATGAGTCTTAGATGCCACTGGTTCCTCTTCTAGCACTTGTTATAAAAAAGTCAAAATACAGAATCAATCCCATCACAGCTAAGTATCTGTGCAAAAAAGTGGAAAAAGGAAATGTATGCCCCAGATCATGGAAACACTGAGGAAGCATCTTTGCAAATACGTGAGTAAGTGCTTTCAAGTCCACCAGGAGCCAGGAAAGTATTTAGGTAAAGCTCAGGAACCTGAACCCAAGAGGTACTGAATGTCACTACAGTACTCACCTTCTACAATCTCTGATCTAGAAGTCATCCTGGGTGGAGAACCCTGAAAACAGGAAAAGGAGGTGATCTGTTCTCCACATTTCAGTCCCAGGCTTGCCGGGGATTTACTACCCCAGAATCGGCCTTGTGCTTTCTAATCTCTTTGAACTGCCCCTCTTTGCCCCATGAAATTCTACCTGCCTGAGAAGGCCCAGTCCAACCCCGCCTCACCCACCTCCTCCGGAGAACATCTGCACAGCTCATCACCCCCTGTTCTCAATTTCTACGGAATTCATCTCTAGAAATACTCACCTTAACACGTAGCCCATCTTATTTCCCAATTATTTTGTGTTTAACAAGCGCCTAAGTGCATAGTTCAGTTGATGGCATTATGATCTACATGGTCTTCAAAACATGAAAAAATCACATTATCCTTGATTAATTCTAAGATCCAAAGGCCTGTTCATTCTACTTCCAACAGTCTCTACAACTCTTCCCCATTTCCGGTTATCGATTTAGTTCAGATCTCATAATTTCTACCACTCTCCCCCACCTCCCTCAAGAATCTAATAGTCTCTCCACTAGTTTTTCCTACATGCAGCATTGCTCCTCTCCAATCCATTCTTATTTATTTTATTTATTTTACTTTTGGCCGCACCGTTTGTGGGATCTTAGTTCCCCCGCCAGGGACTGAACCCTGGCCCTCACAGTGACAGCACGGAGTCCTAACCATCGGACCGCTGGGGAATTCCCTCCAATCCATTCTTTAGACAGCAGCAGAGATTCCTCCAGTGTACTCAACACCTTCCAGAAGTAGTCCTAACTAGTACCCATTCCTGCTTTCTCCTGCCACTCCCATTCCATGCACCACTTTTGACTCTTTGCACACATTGCCTGTAAAGCTTATTCATCCTTCCCAATCGAGCTCAAGTGTGAAGCTTTCACACCACTTCTCTTTGACAGAGTTGGCTGCTCCGCTCCACCCCTAGGTCTCCCTAGCACTGGTTGTAAAGTCCGTTTACATGTCTGCCTCCCCGGCCAGACTGTATTTCTAGAGCCTGTTACAGACAACTAACGGATTGGAAAAGGGCAGGGACACGACTGAGGCATCTCTACATCGTCTATGCTTCCCCCACCCCCATCCCCAACAGAAATCGGTGCGTTGCGGGGTGCTTAGTAAAGAGAAATGAATATATGCGACGGGACAACATGGCAAAGATAACAGAACGAGGGGTAGGTCGAGGATCTACATCACCCCAGTAACGACTGTATCACTCAGTTGAAAGCCTGGATAATAGCAGCAATCACTGTCGCCCGCTAAGCGCTTATTACATGCCAGGACCTGTGTGTGTATGCAAACAATTTACTTGCATCACTATCCCGTTTAATCCTTTCCACAGCTCTGTAAGTACCATCATCAATTCCACGTTGCAGATAGAACTGAGGTTCAGAGGGGGCAAAAGCCTGGCCCAAACTTGTGCGGCCAGCCTGGAGCACAGGCGAAATTCCGACCCCGGCCTGAGACCCACCCCCCAGCCTTCAACCACTGTTCTGGAGTTTAGACCGCTGGCTCGGCAAACAGGCCCCGACCGAGAGGCGCACCCCGGCCTCGGGTCTCCTCTTACCCGGAGGTGGCTGCAGCGCCCCCCTAGTCCCCGCTGTCGGGGGTGACGACGGGTTGGGTCTGGGCTGGGCCGAGGTGTCCGGCCCCAAAGAGGATGGTGCGCGGGTAAGCGGGGCCGCGTACAGGGAGAGGTCTGCGACTTCCTAACCTCAGAGCGACGCCCGTCCAGCCCTAAGCCTCCGTCCCCGAAAAATAAGGCCGCAGGCCACTCTCCGCGGCCCCGGAGACCTCCGCACGCCCTGCGCCAAAGCGTCTGCTCCTTCCGGGTCTGGGCCCGTTTGGCGATCCACCGCCCGCGCCAGCCCCGCCTCCGGTGAAACTCCCGCCAGCCGAGGGCGCATGCGCCGGCGGCGGCCTCCACGGCTCGCGCAAGCGCACACGCAGAACGCCGGCTTCACTCAAGGTGCATGCGCAAACTGGTGTTCAAGGCTCTTGTTGCCCCGCCCGCTTTGTCCAAGTTCTTCCCAGCCCAGACTTTGCCATGTTACACCTCCTCAGCTACGCCACGCCCAGGGAGTCACTAACTGGGTCCCATCACACCAGCGTATCCTTTGCGCCCAGTATGCCTAGAGCCTTTCTAAGAGGGGGAACAGAGGTCCAGGGAGGTACTTGCCAAAGGAATACAGGGCATTAGCGGGTGCGCAGTGATACCTGCTCCGTCGCTAGGCCGTGGTCACCCCTCCTTTTATCTTCTTAACGCTGAAAATGTGGACCATGACTCTCACACTTTTTCCGGTCCTTTTGTAGCACGTATTCTCCCTTTGTGGTCCCTTCTATACTTGGCAAAGTTCAAGATCTCTCCTTTGTAAACTCACTGCAGGCCAGCCCCTCACCAAACTGCTTGCCTCTCCTCTCGTCATCCCCCATTGCTTCTACTCCTTTGCTCAAGCCATTCCCTCTGCCTGGGAAGCCCTTCAAGCCTTTTGTTCTTGGCAAAATTCTCCGATTTTAAGCCTCAGCTGAGGATTCATCTCTCTCAGAGCCTTCTCTGAGGCCCCAGGCTGAAAAGCAGATCCCCCTTCTGTGCTCCCAGAAGCCCAACCTGTGCCTGGTCCACTATCCCTTGCTGGCTTGGGGGCTCCCAGATAGCAGACTGCTGCTTCAGCACCCAGCATGATGCCATCAGAATGTCCCCTTGCAGGTGCAGTCCTTTGGGATCTGAAACCTCCAAGTGTTGAATTACAAGCAGTCCACAGAAACTGAAAGAAGGGTTGGTGAGCAACAGCTGGAACGTGACTGTGATCATCCTTCTATAGCAGCTGTGGTCCTTGGAAAAGTTTTCTGGTGGTAGGCAGAAATCTGCCTTCCTGAAATTTCCACCATGTGGTTCCAGCATGTTGGCTACCAACAGACATCTGAAAGCAGAGGTTTGCTCTTTATTCCTTGAATATCACTTTCTAGAGCCCCGTTCCTTCTCTGCTCACCCTGCTCCTTCAATTACTACTCGCTTGTCAATATCCCAAGAACAGAACACAGCCAGAACTGGCCCTCCTGGGGCACAGTGGGTCTACTGCTTCATGGAATCCAGACCCAGTACATCCTCTATGTCCCTTCTCTGCTTTCAGTTCTTATGTGGCTCCCTACTGTCCACAGGATGTGGACACCCCTTCCCTCCTAAGGCCCTCTGTGATCTGACCCAGCCTCTTTCATCACGCCAGTGACTTCTTTCCGTTCCCCAGTTCTGCTCTTCTTTCTCCTAGGCTTTCACACATGCCGTTCCCTCCACCTGGGACATGTCCTTTCCGTCTCCTGCCTACGACACACCACCATCTCCTTCATCTGGTCCTCTCAAGCTTAGGTATCAGTTCAGATGTCTCTCTGCAGCCTTTGCTGATTCCTCCCAGCTCCCTGAGCACCCTGGGCTCCCCCTGGCCATTGACATTTGCTTTCCTGTTTTTCAGGTCCATATATTGTTATCCTCAATGCCTAGCACAGGCCTGGCTATTGTTAGGCCCTCAAAAAAGAAGAGATCTGTATAATTTTCATGTGGTTGCTGGCTTCCAAGATGCCCCTAATGTTCCCCACTTCCTGGTCTTCATACCCTTGTATAATCCTCTCCCACAAGGAATAGGGCTAATCTGTATAAGCAATAAGATACTGCAGAAATGACAGTGTATGATTTTCAAGGCTTAGTCATAAAAGACATTGTAGCTTCTACCCTCTTTTTCCATATATCACTTGCTCTGGGGGAAGCCAGCTGCCATGTTGTGAGGATGCTCAAGCAGCCATATGGAGAGGGCCACCTGGGGAGGAACTGAGGTCTCTTGCCAACACTGACTTGCCAGGCATGAGTGAGCCACCTTGTGGATCTTCCAGCCCCAATCACGCCTTCACATGATTGCAGCCTGATTGACACTTGACTGCACCCTCAGGAGACCCTGAGTCAGAACTACTCAGCTCCCGAATTCCTGACCCACAGCATCTGTGATATAATAAACGTTTGGGGATAATTAATTCTACTGTAATAGATAATTAATCCATGTCCTTTTTTTATGATAAATTTTTGAAAGTCTTTTGTAGAAAGTTTCAATTCCTTTTTTTTTTGGCCACACTGTGAGGTTTGCAGGATCCTAGTTCCCTGACCAGGGATTCAAACCCATGCCCCCTGCAGTGGATGTGCGGAGTCCTAACCAATGGAGCTCCAGGGAATTCCCTCAATTCCATTTTTGATGACTCTGCATTTATTTCTCAGTGGTCATACCACCCTTCATGGGAGACTCTGAGGTGTCAGCAGTCAGTAGCCAGGAACCCCTGGTGGCTCCTCCCAAGTGACCCCCAAACCAGCCAGCTGGCTGTGGCATTCCCAGGGCTCCTTCCTTCCCAGGCAGCTGGGTGTGGGGTAGACTCAAGTTTCAAATCTGCTGAGCACCCCACCCACCCAAAATGAGAAATCAGAGAAGAGGCCAAGTCCATGGAAACTGTTCATATGACATACTTTATTTCCAATCTACAACCATTAAAAACGCTTTGTAAGTTTACACTGTACAGTTATTCTCATGTCTGAAATAAGACACGGGGGCAAGGAGAGCTGGCGGATTGGACCATGGTTGTCCTAGCACCCAATCCATCCTGGGAAAGAGCCTTCTGAAGACAGGAGTGGGGAGGAGAAACAGCGGACAGGAGAGGTGGACAGTTTGGCCCAAGGATGCCCTTAGTCCCTTCCCTCCCAAAGGCCTTTCCCTGGGGAACCCTTAGGGCCCACAGCTGCAGGGTCCACACCAGGAAACCAGGATGGTCAGAAAGGGGGCTTCACAGTATTGGTGGGGTTTGGGGAGGGAGGCCAGGAGGAGGAGGAGGGACAGCTTCTGGCTCTCTTCCCCAGCCGCTGGGGGTTGGAGCTGCTTTTTGGCCTTGTCTACAAGGTGTCCCTAGAGGTGAGAGGTGAGAGGAGAAGGAACTGGCTGGGGATTTAGGAGTCTTCCTTTGAGGAGTTGTTTCTTTCCATTTGAAGAGAAGCCATAAGCCTATGGTGAGGTTTCCAAGGGATAAACGGTCTCACGGTCTTTTGTCTCCCGCCCCCCCCACCCCAGGATGCCCACCTGCTGCCCAGCTGGCACAACCCTACACAATCTCTTGTAAAACCCAGACAAGTAGGAGAAGTGGGTAGGACTGGAACCAAGCCAGGGGCAGGGAAAGGAAAAACGTATGCCTTCTGCCAGCCCTCCAGTTTCCAGGAAGAGGAGAACATAGTTTTGTTTTGCTTTGGGTAGGGGCAGGGAGGGTTCGCAATCTCTCAGGAGTCCAGATGAGGTTGGTGTTTCCTGTTCCTGGTCAGGGCCAGCCTCAGTCCCTCACCAGGCCACACTATTTGCTGGTCTAGGTCAGCAGGTGGCAAACTCCTGTGTATATCAGAATCACCTGGAGGGCTTGTTAACCCCCCCCCCAGCTTGCTGGCCACCCCCGCCCCCACCCAAGGTTCTGTTCCATAGGTCTTGAGTGGGCCCAATACTTTGCATGTCTATCAAGTGCCCAGGTGTTGCTCCCGCTTCTTTGAGAACCTCCAGGCAACATCCTCAGCAACCTGGTGCCCCAAGACAGTGCCCGGGAGCTGGGCCACAGCTGGCAAGGCCCTGCCTTAGAGGCACCAAGATATCTGGGAAGCTGCTGGGCACAGACTTGTGGTGAGCCCCCTGTGCGGAGAAGTAAACTAAGGCACAGAGATCAGCGGCGGAGCTGAGAGAGGAGCCAGGATACCAGGGCCCAGTGGAGAGAGGATGGTGATGCAGGACTCCAAAACATGAGGGGTGCTCTGGGGCCCTAAGGACCATCCTCGTGCTTATCATAAAATCATACAACCAGACAAACACAGAGAAGTTAAGACATCTCCTGGGCCAGGTCTCCAGACTCCTGGCTGAGGTTCCTTTTCATGGGAGCAGTTTGAGTGGTATCAGAATGGAGAGTGACAAGGTGGCCAAGCCCTGACGACTTCGGCCCTTCAAGGATGCTTAGGGGAAACCAAAGCTCCTTTCCTTAGACCCTGGGGTCCAGGGGGCTGGTGAAGGGCAGGAAGGGAGTGGAGTAGGGCTGATGGGATACACAAGGTAGGGTCCAAGAAGAGTGCAGGAGGGGCGGGGAAGAGCCCTGGGCAGGCGACTCAGGCCCAGCATCATGTCACCAGTCCCCTTCCGTTCTTGGGTCTGTGGACTTTGCAAACCGCAAACACTATTGGGAGGGGTAAGGGGTAGTGCCAGGGTGGGCTACAGGTTCTGCCAAGGGCAAGCTGTCCCAGAGGCTGTGAGGCCCAGGGGAGAGTGGAGAGTATGGGGAATGTCAAATGGACAGACAGATGGACGGATGGCCAGGGAGAGAAGAACCCAAGCTAGGCTGTACCTACTTTCCAAACAAGGCCATGTGGGACAGGGCAGGGCAGAGGAGGCCAAAATGGGGGATCCAAGTTCCCCCCCAATTCCCAGTGGAGAGTGTTGGGGTCTTGCCGGGAGGCTGTGGACAGAAGAAAATGGGGCTCAAGGGTGGGATGGGGGGATGTCTTTCTGGGCTTGGGGGTGGTGGTCACTGAGGCCAAGCCCAGCCTGAGGCATTGGGGAAAGGTTCCCCCTTTGGTGTAAGGAAACACAAAATAAAACAGAACCCAGGGAATACAACCAGATCTGAAAGCAAACCTCCGGAGTTGGGAGACCACAGACATGGGAGGATGGGAATGTGAGGCTGAGGGCGCAGGGAGGGAGTTGCTGAGGTTACAGGGAAATCCACGGGAGACGAGTGGAGCCGGGGAGGCCGTTCTGGGAGGGCTGAGGCATGGGTGCTACAAGGAAGCCTGAGGCTCAGAAGAGGAAAACCTGGCCATGGGTCAGGGCCACTCAGTCTGCTGGTGGGAATCGGCTGGAGAAGAGGAGGCAGGATGAGGGGAAGCTTCGGAGGAAGATATTAAAAGAGAGGATGGGTGGGCAGTGGGGAGCGAACATACAGCCCAGAGAGAGGAAGGGGTTCAACCAAGACCACGGAATGGTAGGTGGGGGGTGTCTCACCACTGGGGATGCAGAACCTGATGGGAGTCAGGAAGCCTGGGTTCTGGTCCTGATTCTGCCTTTAACCTGCTGTCTGACCTTGGGTGAGACACTCTGTCCCTTCTCTGGGCCTGATTCCTCATCCAAAAAAGTGAGGGGGTTCGACACAAAAAGACAAACACTGTATGTATGATTCCACTTATATGAGGTGCTTAGACTAGGCAAATTCATAGACACAGAAAGTAGAACAGAGGTTACAGGGGCTGGGGGAGAGGGATGGGGCGTTATTGTTTAGTGGGTATAGAGTTTCAGCTTGGGATGATAAAAAGTTCTGGAAGTGGAGAGTGGTAATGGTTGTATCAACACAACATTGTGAACGTATTTAAAGCCACTTAAAAATGGCTATGTCTTATGTATGTTTTGCCACAATTTTAAAAAAAGTGAGGGGGTAGGTCCAGTTTATTTTTCTTTCTATTCACTAAGACTAGTGAGGGGTGTATCACCCCTAGGGCCAGGGCACCAGGAGGCTGGTGTGGGGACAATGAGTGTGATCGGACCACTTCCCATGGGTGTAGAACCTTATGTTTTCCCAGGCAGATTCCCAGGCACAGTACTGTATTTGGTCCTCAGCACAGCCATGCAAGGACATTCTCCCACTTTGCAGCTGGAAGAACTGAGGTACAGACTAGCCACATGCTCCGGGGCCAAGGCCATTCAAGTTGGTGGCCGTTTATTATTATTTTAAAAATAGAAACCATCCTTGCATCTTAGGTTCACACTGCAACCGGCTTAGTGGACTTTGAAGGAAGGACACATGCTTGAAATTAGCAGCAGAAGAGTTTGTCTGCTGGGGCAACTATGGTTACATCCCATGACTGGATGATGACATGCTTCCCTTTTTACCGTGATGTGCTTCCCTTTTTACTGTGGCTGCCAGGAAACTCAAGAGTAAAATTTAATTGCAGGATTATGGGAATCATGTCAGATAGATTTGGGGAATGATCATTCCTCTTGCTTTTTGACTTTCTTTGTACTTTTTTTTTTTTGGCTGCGCCGTGAGGCATTCGGGATCTTAGTTCCCCTACCAGGGATCGAACCCGTAACCTCTTCCGTGGAAGCACAGAGTCTTAACCACTGAACCGCCAAGGAAGTTCCTGACTTTCTTTTTTTCTGTTGTCTTACTGATCCTTATGACTAAGACTGTAAATTGCCTCCAGTGCTTTTTGGAAATTCTCAGCATAATTAACCCAAATCAGAGCTGGCTTGAGGACCAGGCCCCCTAATTACCAGCTCAGTGCTCTTTTTAAGATATAACATCATGGTTATCTGGTTAAAAAAAGATGGCCTAACGGTCAGGGCTGTGAACATCAATGGTGTGGCCACTGGTACTCAGGATCTCCCTGGGAATTCGTTAGATACGCAGATTCCTGGCCCAGAGGCTGAAGCGGGTCCCAGGAAGCTGCATTTTGGACATGCCTAAGAGGATTCTGATGCAGGGGGTCCCCACACCACCCTCTGGGACACACGGGTCCAGTGATTCAGAGTGGACTGGTTTTATGTCTGGGTTGGGCAGTGGCATATTCTCGGTGTCCTATACCCACACAAAGCCTCCAGTGGGGCAGTGGGTTGACACAGCAAGCAGGACAGTGTTGGGCTGGGGGATCCAGTGGACCCAAGTTCTAGTCTAAACTTGATGACTTCCCAGTTAGGTGACTCAGGGATGAGACCTGCACTTCAGTTTTGTCATCTGTAAAATGGGAGCACTAACCCCTATCCTACCAAGGTTGCCTCCCAGAGTTGGCCCTTAGAAGTCTGAAGGAGATGTGGCATGGGGAAGCAATTTCTAAATAGCAATGTGCTCTAGGGGGGGTGTACGGGGTCGGGGGAAGGTGATGCTGGTGGGGCTGGAAGGCTGGCAAAGCTAGGGTGGGGAGGACATTCTAGATGGGAGAGGAGAGGGAGGAAGGGCCTGGCAGTTGGATGGGCAAGAGGAGAACAGGCCGGGTGACGAAACCATGAAAGGTGCATGGGGGCAGGCACGAGGGAGCCATGTGGCAATTAGGGTATAAGAGGGTCAAGTCTTGGGTCCTCAACTTTGTCACCTGGGAGAGCAGCTGGTAGAGGAGCGTCCCTGGGGGGGACCAAGGGGAGGGGCCATTTTGAGCAAGACCTCTTGGAGGAGTTTTTACAATTGGTCAGCCTTTGGTGGGGAAAGAATTAGCGGGGGGGGGGGGGGAGAGTGGGGGGAAGGGCTGCCAGGGTGACGGGGACTTGGATACTGATGCTTTGTGCATGCAGGATCTAGGGACCACTGATGTGCCAAAGTGGTTTGACATTCATTTCAAATACAGACATCATTGCCCCCAGGAGGGTTTAATTTGGCTCTGGGAAGAGGTCAGACATAAGAAACACAAGATCGTCCAGTCTGGGGTCAACCATGCCAACTGGTCTCCCATTTCCCCTCAACGAACTGGTGCCAACACAATGGATCCAAACCCAGGGGTCTGTAGGGAACTGGGACCCCAGGGTTCCTTGGGACTTTGGCTGCAGAGAATAGAGATGGGGAAAGGAAAAAGAAGGATAGAGGAGGAGGAGGAAGGGAAGGAAGAAGAAGCTGCTAGGAGTGAAAAGGTAAGGGGCAGCAGGAAGGGGAAGAAAGGGGGAAAGGGCAGTGTTCCTTCCTGGGACCCAATGCTCCAGGGGAGTCCCCACAGAGCGCCAGGCAGTTTTCTGCTTTGGGAATGTTACCAAGACTTAAAAAGGCATTTGAAGAAACAAACTTAGAAATTACATTCCAAAAGAGTAGAGAGTTTTTACAAACCGACCCCCCACCCCAAAAAAGAAAACACAACCGTTACTAATTAAAATGCTAAAAATCAAACCAAACCAATATTTACACGTAACATTTTCAACCCCATCAAGCCCCTCGTCCAGAGGCTTCTGTAGGAACAGTGATGAGTGACCTTGCACAGTGGCATGCAGGAAGCAGAAACTGGGACTTTATTGAAAACCAAGCTCTGGGGTCTCGGACACTGGCTGAGGTCTGGGTGGCCATGCTCTAAGACAATGAGAACGCAAGGACAATCTTGGATGAGAACGACGGTAAGGCTGAGCGGTCCGCAGGGTTCAGGTCTCACGAGGATTTCTCCCCAAGGCTAGAAGCACAGCCTCCCTGGCCCTCTGCAGCTCTGGGAAATGCCAGAGGCCTCTGGTGGCTTGTGGCCTTGTGTGAATCCCCTCACTTGGAGATAACCTCGGAGGGGCCCCCTGACCTCTTGGGTGGGAGCAGTGTCTTCCTAGAGGGGATTGGCCCATGGCTCCATCAGCCTGCCTGCTCTGCCCACACAGGTCGCTATGGTATGAGGAAGTGGCTGCTTGCACCAACGTAGCCCCAAGTTCTACCGATAGGGAATGGCGATGAAGGAATTTGGGTAACTGGTCCAGGTGCCCCAGAAAGGGCAAGACCGGCAGCTGGTAGGTGGGAGCGCAGAGGCATCTCCTGAGTCCTGGGGGCAAATTGGCCACGCTGCTGGCTTTTTGTCTTCCTAATGGCAAATTCACAGATAAGCCACTCTATCCTGGTGTTTCCACTCTGAGCCCCCAGCCCGTTACAGGCAGATGTGTGTAAACAAAACAGGTTCACTGGCACCAAGGGGGAGGCCATCTGAGTATCCCTCCCCCATCACCACACTGCAGTGAGCCACGGTGCAATCCATCCGATGGCTCAGGCAGCTCACATGGGACATGGGGAAGGGCGGGCAGTGGAGCTGGGGCTGGGAGGCGAGCCGGGAGAGCCCATAAGGCTAAGGAGAGAGGCTGGTGAAAAAGCTGGCAGGCTGGTGAGAACTGAGGCAGGCTGGCAGACACTCTCAGATCGATGTGCAAAGCTGCAATAAACAACATTCTTGAAGTTCAGTCCTGTTTTCCTGTGAGTTCTCACTTGGGGAACTTGGAGAGATCTCCATGCTCTTGATAAAGCCTTAGACATCCGTGTTTGACTCATCGAAACAAAAAAGGTTTCAGAGGGAGGGAGGAAGATGAGAAAAAATGGAAAATGTTTGGGAAGCGGTCCAGCCCTCCACCCTGGCTGTGAGCATGTACAGACTCACGTCTGGGGGCTGGGCAAGTACCGGGTGTTGAGTGTAAAGGGGTGCTCTGAGGCCAAAGGGTCAGCAGTTTTGGGGGAGCAGGCTGCAGGGCTCCAGCTTCGCTGTGGGGCCCTCCAAAGCTGACCTGGAGACCAGAGCTCGGCTGCTGAGTTGCCTCATCCACACAGGGGACCCTGCGCCTGTCCATCGTGTTAAAGCCTTGCATTGTCCCAGTGGCGAGAGTACATGTATCAACCTCCAATAAATTACCTTAGGGGCTTTGGGGTAAGTTAAATTATTAAAATAAAGTAAAACCACCTTAAATATTTATAGTAAGAAAAATTCAAATAAACACCCGAGGCAAGAAATATGTTTCCAGGCCCCAGTCTATTGCCACGTCCTGGGGCACTGGCCTCTCGGAATGCTCCTTGGCCTGACCTGGCCATCTGGGAGTCTCTTACTGGGAACGTCTTTGCCCTCCACCAGCTGCAGGATGTAATCACAGTGGAGATGCGGTGCCCCTCCAGGGTGCCAGGGAAAGAGACCCCAGCGATCAAGGCAGTGGGCAATTAGGCATTTATTTATCTGTGCACCAGGTCTTGAGATGGACTTTACCTATTTCTGTCCTCAAGGAGTCTCCTGGGAAGGTTGGGGCCCCCCAGGTCACCTTGGGAAGAAAGGCAGTTCCAGTGGCTCTCCAGCCCTGAGCCCCTCATCTTCTAGTCCTTGCTGCACCCAAGCTACAGGGAGATCCAGGGCTCCAGGATTCCAAGCAGATACTTGACCCTGGTTACCGCCCTCTCATATCCCCTAGAGCCATAGCAATCCAGAGCAGCAGGGCTGGGAGGAGGAGGCGGTGGAGGGAAGAAACGGACGGCGTGACGCCCATTTCAGCTCCACCAAGGACCCGAGGTTGAGCCCTAGAGCAAAGCCTGTTCTTCTCATTGGTGTTTCCTCCCCGTGAAGAGGGATGTGGTTGGCAGGGAATGTCTCTGTGAGCCCTTTTCCCTGAGGGGCATGGCCGGAAGTGTATCCTTTCCTTGGCTCTTCTGAGAAGTGGGTGTGGCTAGAACCAGGCAAGGCTCTCCCTTATGACCCAGGGATCAGCTCCCAACGGATCAGCTCCCAAGGGATCTTTCTGGAGCTGCTTCTGAAGCCCAGCTTTGGTCTTTCTCCCACTCGCTGCCTTCCCCTGGGAAGTCAGAGATCGCCACCCAGCAGTCAGCAGGAGGCCCCGCTTTACCTGGATGGGAAAGCTCTTCTGCGGCGGTGGTGCAGCTGCTGTCCCTCCTGGGCGAGAGATGCAGGGGGCGCGGGCCCTCACCTCGTCTCCTCTCCGCGGGTTCCCTTTGGCTGTCCAGGGACTGGGCTGGTTGAGGTGGGGAGCTCGGCTGCTCTGTCACTCACTGGGAGGGGCGGCCCTCTCCTCCCCACCCCAGGCGCACTCCGAAGGGTGCAGCCTGCACTTGGAAGGAGAGTGGCGGACGGCAGAGCGGGATGGCCGGGCGAAGCAGGAGGCGAGAGACTGGGTGCTACAGTCACACACGGCATCCTGGGAGGAGGGAGGAAGAAGTCGGGAGGAGCCAGGAGGCACTGCCCACCCAGGGACTGGGTGGCCAGGCAAGGAATCTGGACTCAGCTGTGCCCAGGGACCAGTTCCCAGGGGCTGTAGCCCCTCTCCGGACCAATTTTTAAAAATTATTTTCTCCCATTAGAACAGTAATGAATGCTCATAAAGAATCTTCCAGAAGGTAATAAATTCTGGAATATACAGAGAAGAAAGTAGACATTGTCCATGAAAGATAAATTCTCAAAACATTGCTCACATGCATTTACCCAAATGATTTCAACCCCTACAGCTTATTCTGTAATTGCAAAACATGAACCCTTTTTTGTCATGTATGTCCAGATCTCCTTCTTTTTAATGGCCACATACTATTCCACTGCATGGAAGTAGCTTGATTTATTTATCCAATGCATTTTCTATGTGGATATTAGGTAGTTTCTAATTTTTTTTTACTGTTAGCAACACACAGGGATAATGGTTAAAAGTGCTGTGTACATTATTTACAATTGCCAAAACCTAAGTGTCCATCAACAGATGAATGGATAAAGAAGATGTGGTATATATCTACAATAGAATACTACTCAGCCATAAAAAAAGAATGAGATTTTGCCATTTGCAGTAACATGGATAGACCTGGAGGGCATTATGCTGGGTGAAATAAGTTAGATAGAGAAAGACAAATACTGTAGGATATCATTTGTATGTGGAATCTAAAAATTACAACAAACTCGTGAATGTAACAAAAAAGAAGCAGACCCACGTATATAGAGAACAAACTAGTGGTTACCAGCGGTGAGAGGGAAGCGGGGAGGGGCAATATAGAGGTAGGGGATTAAGAGGTACAAACTATCAGGTATAAAATAAGCTATTGTACAAGGACATGTTTTACAGCACAGGGAATATAGCCAATACTTTATAGTAACCATAAATGGACTATATCCTTTAAAAATTATGAATCACTATATTACACACTTGTAACTTACATAATATTGTACAGCAACTATACTTCGAAAAAAAAAAGTGCTGCTGTAAAACTCAATTGCTTGGTTCAATTCCCAGCCCAACTGTCTACCAGCTATGTGAACTTGGATAAGTTATTTAACCTCTTTGAGCCTTGATTTTTCCTGCTCTTAGATGAGGGATGTGATACCTTTGTCAAAGTTGCTGTGAGGGTCACATAAGGTATATGTGAAGCATTTGATAGCGCCTATTAAGTATTCAATAAATCTTAGCAATTTTTATTAATAATGCAATACACTTCTTTACACACGTATCCACCTCTGTGAATATTTCCATAGGCTACGTTCCTAGGAGAACTACTGGGTCAACAGGTAATAAGCACATTTTACATACTGAAAAACATCTGGATCAACTGTGAAACCAACATTCAAAGTACGCCCAGCTTTGTACCTCTGTTTCTTTATGTAGGTGTGGTTATGTGCGTGTGATGATTAATTTCACGTGTCAGCTTGACTGGGCCACAGGTCCAGATATTTGGTCAAATATTATCCTGGGTGCCTCTGCAAGGATGCTTTTGGAAGACAGTAACATTTAAACCAGTAGATTGAGTAAAGCAGATGGCTCTCTCTAATGCGGGTGGGCCTCATCCAATCAGTCAATGTACTGAAAGACCACAAAGGCTGACTCCCCCTGAGTAAGAAAGAATTCTTCCTTCCTGATGACCTTTAGATCGGAACTATATCAGCTACATATGCTGCACTGGAGCTATACCATTGGCTCTTCTGGTTCTCAGACTTTTGGACTTAGGAACTAAACCATTGGCTTTCCTGGGTCTTCAGCTTGCAATATAAATCTCTCTCTCTCTCTCTCTCTCTCTTCTCTCTCCTCTCTCTCTCTCTCCTCTCTCTCTCTCTCTCTCTCTCTCTCTCCCCCCCCTCCCCTCTCTCTCTCTCTCTCCACGCGCACACACACACACACACACACACACACACACACACACACACACACATAACCACAAAGCCTATTGGTTTTGTTTCTCTGGAGAACTCTAATACAATGGGTGTGTTCAGTTTGTGAGAATTCAATAAGCCATATTCTTACAATATGCTCAGTATGTATATTAACCTCACAAAGGGTTTTCTTAAGTTAAAAAAAGAGGAATGAATATTTAAAAGGTTTTTTTTTTTTTTAAATGCAGCCAGAGAGTATAGGGAGGTAAGGCACTCACCATACACTCCTGGGGGTTCTAGAAATTAAGCAAAGTCTTTGGAAAGACAATTTAGCAACATTTATCAAATACCTTTAACAATTTACAGTCTTTTATTCTGGAATCCCATTTCTGCAACTCAAACGTAAGGAAATAATCTGCAATACGGAAAAATGCTTTTGTGTCAAGATGTTCACCACAGCATTACGTGTAATAGGGAAAAACTAGAAACTAGCTAAACATACAATATGTACAAATCACATGGGTCAATCCCACCCCATGCCACCTCTCTGTGCCCCCACCTACAACCCTCCTTCACTCTGTGCACTGCAGACCATGATACCACCCCTGACCACAGCTGACTGGACCAAGGGGGTTACACTGGACTCAAGTTACACTAGTCAGTTTCTTCCTGAAATGTGGAATGGGGACAGAGGGATTTGAGTCAGTCTCCCTTAGGTGCTGGAACTGGAAGATGTTACAAAAGCAGAGTAGGCAGAGCCCACCTGGACCATATTCAAATATAACAGAGACAGAGGGAGGAAGAGGACATCAGAGAAAATGAAGCTCAGGAGAGAGGAGAGGGAGACAGAGCAGCCACTGGGGCCTTTGGGTCCCTGCCCTTGGGTTCCGTGAGATCCTCTGCAATTTCCCTTTCTGCAAAGCTAACTTACATGCGTCGTTTTACTAACATGCACATGATCCCTAACTAAATCTGAAATTGGTATCAGGAGTGGGGTGAGCAGCAAAACAGTCCCAGAGAAAATGGAAGCACTTAGGGATACAGTCTCGGTGAGGGCAGTGGTGTGCTGGTACATGTTTAATGACTAGTTTCCCAGGAGTAAGAGGAGAAGCCCTGATTTGCAGCATTTCCAATTTTCACAGAGTAAATCCTCCCATGCAGTATTTCTAATTTTCAAGGAGTAAATCCTCCCCTGGTGGCCGATCGCAAGGTACTAAGGTGACATCACTAAACACAGAGATGTACACGATTGGCTCTCATGAACCAAAGGAGCTGGCTCCCGCACACCACTGGGTAGCAGGAGGGCAGTGAGCGGCAATGCCTCTTCCCTGCAGGGGATGCTGGCAATGTCTGGGGTGTGGTGGCAAAGCAGGTGGGAATGTCACCATGCTCACCAGTCTCTTGTATTCACACTGTGTGTCCATCAGGTCTGCTGTTCCAGGTCTGGGGCCTTCCAACCCCCATCCCAGAGCAGCACAAGGACCTTTTGAAATACACAAACCACATGCCTGAGTTTGAAAACCAAGAGTGGGAACTTATAAGCCAATCTCACCTCCCAAGAAAAAGGGCAGACCCCACCCACCTACCTCATTGGGAAGGACCGTGGCTCCGTCTCCATCACGAGGGACCCCATCCTTCCCCATCTGGGGGAGCATGGAAAGCCTGGCCTCCTCGCTGCCGCCTGACTTGGCCGCCTTCTTGTTCAGAATCCTGGCCATGCCCTCCGGCTGGTGGTAGCTGGCGGGGGAGATGGGCTCTAGCTTCTTGGCGCCCTCCTCCCCGGGTACGGACGTGGGGCTTGGCGCCCGGCCACACACGTTGCGGAAGAACTCCTGCACGATGCCGTATTTGGGAGGCTCGGGCTTGGCCCGGGCCTCGGACACGCCCAGTTTCCAGACGGACTCGGTGCTCCCCGAGTGTTCCACCACGCTGAATAGGCTGGACAGCCCATCGTTGATGTTCCTCAGCACGGGGCTGTCCCGCGTGGTGGTGGAGCGGGCCCAGGCCGAGCCGTTCTGCTTGCCCTGGTGCAGGTTCCACAGGCTGCGGTCCTTGGCCCCGTCCAGCTTGGACACGGACCGCCGCTGGAGCTTGGGCGAGCCATACTTGGGCGAGCAGCACGGCCGCTCGATGCGCGAGTGCACCTTGTCCAGGGAGGAGGAGATCTGCTTGCTGCGCACGGACACCAGCGAGGAGCTGCGGGGTGACCAGCTCTTGCCGTGCAGGCTGCTGCGGGGCGGGTCAGTCTGCAGGCCCACGCTGACCGTGCGGATTGTCTGCGTGCCCACGCTGGCCAGGCCCACCGTCTGGCTGGACGTGCTCTTCACCTTCCGCTCCAGCGAGCCCGAGCGCATGGCCTGGCGCACGCAGTTGGTGATCTCCTTCATGTCGTCGCTCATGTTGCCCGACATCTCAAAGTCATGCAGGGCCGCTGGGAAGCCGGGCCCGGCCGCCGAGGGGCCGCCCCCGGAGCCCCCGTCCAGGCGCTGCCGGGAGAAGTTGCAGAGCCAGCGGCTGTAGGAGCTTTCCGCCAGCCCGTCCTCCTCGGCGGACTCTTTGGGCTTGGCTGTGGTGAAGAGGAAGCCAGGCTCGATGATGATCTTGCCCTCCCTGTCATGGACCACGGGGACGCCCAGGCGCCGGGCCACCGGGGGGCTGTAGTAGACGCGGATGCCCGTCTTGTCGGGAGCCGTGTAGCTGCGCTGCATCTGCTTCCCTGCTGGCTCCTGGCAGCCCAGGGCACCCAGGCGGTTGCTGTCACGTGGAGAGAGCCCTGGCTGTTCCGGGGCAGCCTTCTCCGGGTCCACTGGCTGGGGGCCCACAAAAGCAAAGGCAGGGCTGTTGGGCAGCTTCTTGCCCCGGGCGGCTTCCCCTGCGAGGTACGGGGAACAGTCCAGCAGACTTTCAAACTCTGACATGGAGGAAACAGATTTGGTCCTGGGAAGCGCAGAGGAGAAAGGGCAGAGTTAGTGGAAGATGCCTCATGCGGAGCAGGTACTCTGGTCTTCCTCCCTGGTCCGTGCACTTCGCGGGCAGGGGACGGTGGGGCAGTGGGGAGACGGACCATGACGGTCCTGCTCACCTCTTGTGGAAGACGCTGTAGGTGCCCTGCCCCTCATCCCCTCCACACTCACACCTACACACGCAGCACTGCATCTCTGAGCACCTGCTGTTCTCCACTGGAGGGCTTTTTTCTGTCTGCAGGAGCACACTTGGCCTCCACCCACAGGAAGCTAGACATTCACATAGTTTATGGCCCTAGACACAGCCCTCAACAAACAATGAGTGGGGTTTGGTGGCTTGGTTCCAGCCTCCCTGTGCCCCAGGTGGGAGAACTAATGTTCAGCTCTGGCTCCCAGAGATGCTGTGAAGCTGACCCACTTGCCCACGTGTATCCTGGTTGATAATACCTCCTTTATGGTGCCTTCCCTACCCTGTCTCACTTCCAGGCTTTTCCTGGAATCCCCTCCCAAATATACCATTTGCACTTAAATCCTTGCCTCAACGTTTACTTTTGAGGGAGCCCAATCTAGGACGCCATTTAATCTCCAGCCCAGACCTGGCACGTGCACTGCCTGATGACTGTAAGTGCCAGGCCTACGTGACAACATTGCACACGTCAGACCATTCAGTCCTCCGACAACTCAAGGGGGCAATTCCTGTTATCCCAGTAGGTAGAAATGGGAAGTATAGCCCAAGGGCACAGAGCTAGAAATGACAGTGCTGGAATGCAAGTCCCACACTACCACTCCAGAGCCACCCTCCTATCCTGGGGCCCGGCCCCTGGGAGGTTCCGTTACCCTGAATCTTTTCATAATGGTTTCCTAATGGTGGAGACACGGTCCTGATAGCCCTAGGGGTTTTCCTGGCTATAGCACAGGGCTGGGCCCAGAGGATGCTGCTCACTAGTCCCAGGAATAGATGTCCAGCTGGACTCTCCCAACTCCAGAGACAGGAAGAACTCCAAGAGGAGCTAAACAGTTTCTTTCCCAGCTAGGATATTCCGGGGCCCCAGTTTTCCACGCCCAGAATCAAAAAAAGCACAGGCTACAGTTTCCATCACCCAAACTTTCCCAGCTCCTAAGTGGCTTGGGGTTCATAAAAACCAGATCCCAGGGGACTTCCCTGGTGGTCCAGGGGTTAAGGCTTCACCCTCCAATGCAGGGGGTGTGGGTTCAATCCCTGGTCAGGGAGCTAAGATCCCACCTGCCTCGCGGCCAAAAAACCACAACATAAAACAGAAGCACTATTGTAACACTATTGTAACAAAAAGCACTATTGTAACAAATTCAATAAAGACTAAAAAAATGGTCCACATCAAAAAAAAAAAAAAAATCTTTAGCAACCATATCCCAGTGTTCTCCCAATTCAGCTGAGGTGCAGTGGTGGGTGCGCAGGGCAGAGGAAGAGAAGAGAGGCAAAGGGGCAGGGCAGCCTGCAGGGTGGGGCTGGGGGCAGAGCAGGGGGAGGGGCTGCAGAGTGGAGCATGGGGAGGGGCTGCTAGCACCTCTTCAAGCCGGTTCCCCCAAGCTCAGCTTCAGAAACAGCCTCCTTGTTGTGGATCTTCTCACTGTGTGTCTGCCATAGAAGAGAGACAGGAAAGGGTCAGTCTGGCCACTAGCACACAGAGGGAAGGTAACAGGGGGTCTGGGTGGGAGCTGGCCCCGAGCCCCACGCATGAGTCTCCTCTTGTAGAGCAGGAGTGATGTCAGCACTGATCCAGAATGCCCATTGGTCAGTTTCTGGCTACAGTGCACCTACCCCCTCTCCACACACACATAGGTACGTGATGCAGGCATGGCCAATCGGCGGTCCAAGAGGGAACCCAAGGAAAGAGACTCTATTTAGAACGTATTCTGAATGTAGTGGCAGCAACAAAGCACCCAGTAGTCGCTGCTCAGCTGAAGGTGAAAGCAGTGACCTGAGGTCCTGCTTGGGGTTTGCCCCACCCTGGTTCAGAGACCTGCACCAGTTTTCTGACCTTGCATCACCATCCCTTTTGAGCCCCTAATGAAATCCTCTCCTGCTTCAGTTCCCCAGAATTGGCTTTTATTGCTTCCTCAGGCTATCATGAGCAAGGGCTCATATGTTCACTCTTTGGTTACTCAGTGTGTGGCTATATGGACAGTGCACCTGAGGCTTAGAAGCAAACTTCACTGATTGATCTCCACAACCAGGGCTGGGCTAAGGCAGAGAAAGTGATTCTCATTTTACCAATGAGGCAACTGGGGCCCAGAGAGGGAGAGTGACTTGCCCAGGATCACACAGCTCTTTGGAGGCTCTGCTTTTGAGAAAGCCACAACTGAAACACAGAGAAACACCTAGCCTTTGTCCCAGGCATGGAAGGACGGAGCTAACAGGGGGCTCTTGACAGGTCCCAAGGCTGGAACCATGAAGTAGAGACCTCAGGATTGAGAAGCCCAAGGGCGTGAGGGTGTGTGACCTGTGGGACAGGATTAGCATCCTCCTTGTCACATTCCCCACAAGTGAGAGACTTTCCAGTGTAGCCAGCAGCACAGCACATGGGCCGCCTGCCACCCCACTCACCTCTTTCCAGCTGTTGTCCTGCTTCTCCAGATCCGAGTGCTTCAGGACCCAAGGGTCAGCAGACTTCTGCAGCTGGGCAAGAGTAAAGAAGACAGTCACGTGCAGGCAGAGACGGTGAGCAGGGCCCTATTCTGCGCAGGGCCATTCCCCAGGCTCCACTCTGCAGCCCAGATGACCCAGATCATGGACTCAGAGCCACCTTCCCAGTGGGCAGCAGCTCTGAACCAACGGAGTGGGTTTGACAAATGATCAGGAAACCAACCACTTACAGGCATCTTTATAAGCGTCATTATATCAAGCACGGTAATAGTTGTTATTACCATGTTAATTCACGCCACAATGCCTGTAACAGCTACATCAGCAGCTGAATGACATCAGAGTGGTATCTCCACCTAGGTATGCTAAGCAGCAATTAAACTGAATGAGAGTGGCCTCTGCATCTGTCATGAACAGCTCTCTATGAAAGAGGCAAAGTGTAAATAATATGTATATTAGGATTCAATTAATGATTTACAAAAAATCTCTGAATGTAAATTTTTTTTTTTTTTTTTTTTTGCGGTACACGGCCTCTCACTGTTGTGGCCTCTCCCGTTGCGGAGCACAGGCTCCGGACGCGTGGGCTCAGCGGCCATGGCTCATGGCCTGCTCCGCGGCATGTGGGACCTTCCCGGACGGGGCACGAACCTGTGTCCCCTGCATCGGCAGGCGGACTCTCAACCACTGCGCCACCAGGGAAGCCCCCTCCCCTTTTTTTTAAAAGGGCTTCAAATGCTTGGCTTTTATTTAATTAATTAATTTATTTATTTTTGGCTGTGTTGGGTCTTCATTTCTGTGCAAGGGCTTTCTCTAGTTGTGGCAAGTGGGGGCCACTCTTCATCGCGGCGCGCGGGCCTCTCACTATCGCGGTCTCTCTTGTTGTGGAGCGCAGGCTCCAGACGCGCAGGCTCAGTAGTTGTGGCTCATGGGCCTAGTTGCTCCGTGGCATGTGGGATCTTCCCAGACCAGGGCTCGAACCCGTGTCCCCTGCATTAGCAGGCAGATTCTCAACCACTGTGCCACCAGGGAAGCCCTGAATGTAAATTTAAACAGCAAGAAAGGGAGGGAGTGGGTTGGAGTATGCTTTTGTAATATTTGAGTCTTATATAAACATGAAGTCCTGACTTATACAATTGCAATAAAAAATAAACAAAGGAAAAAGTCACAGTGGAGCATAGCAGCTTGATAAGATAGGTGCATGTTAACTGTAGTGGGGTTGTAATGGTCAATGATTGTTTTTCCTATTTCCCCCTTTTGGTCAGAGGACTCTAATTTTCATGGGAAACCTGGCAGATCAGAGCCCTGTGGAAAAGGAAAACTCTTTCCATTGAAACTGCTAAGCTGTGAGGATATGAATACAACACTAACAGAGGCCATATTTGAGAACGGCTTGCTTCAGAATAAAACACAGAGGAAAGCAAGCCTGTGAGCCTGGCAGAGAGGAAGGCCTGGTCCCTACTGCAGTCTCTGAGCATACAGATCCATCTCTACCTGAAGGAGTCTTCCCCCTGGTCTGTGCCTATAGCAACTTCCCCCTTGTGGCTTAAGCCATCTTGGGCTGGGACAGACCTCACCTGGCTCAGGCGATTCTGCAGCTCCTTTACCTGCTGCTCCACCTGCTGCTTCTCACCCTGAAGCCGCTCCACCAGCTGCAGCTTCTCCTGGCCCCAGTTGTGCTCACTGATCTGCAGCTGCCGTGTCAGCTCCATGACTGCACTGTAGGACTCAGCCAGGAGGTGCTGCTGTTCCTCCCGTTCCCTCTGCAGGGCTGCCTTCCAGTCGGGCCCTATCCGATCTCCAGCCCCCTTCCCAGCCTTCAGCTCCATCTGCAGAAAGAAGAGCAACCCGGGTGGCTGGCACCAGGAGGACCCTCCTCTCTGCCCTCCCTCGTCCCTCCCCGGGCACCAGCAGGGGGCAGGGGGAGGGTGCTCTCCTCAGAGGACCCCTCACCCAGGAACCTCCACTGACCTCCTCAGTTAGAACTAAACGTTTCTCACAGTCAAGGCTTGTGTAGCACGGCTTCTACACACCAAGCTCTGTGCTAAGGGCCTTTCAGGCATTATCTATGCCCTCAAGAAAACTCAGCAAGATAACCACCATTGTCGATACTTTACAGAGGAGGAAGAGGTTCACAGAGGTTATTTGTCCCTGGTCACATAGCTACAGAATGGCAGAGGCTCCTAGTTATTGCTTCTCATGATATTTCATCAACACTTACCCATGTTTACCAGGGTTTACGGTTAGTGGGGGACATGCACAGTCACATAAAGAATGTGGGCAGGAATCACCTGAGCGTGATGGCTGTCTTGGCCCAAATCTTGGGGTGCAGGAGGGAAACGTGCAATCTATAGAATCAATGTACCCCACACCCCCAAGCTGTGGTCAGGTTCCCATGGCGGGAGGGACACCTGGAACGCCTGGGGTTGGGGGGGCAGTGGGAGCAGGGGACACTGTGGAAGGTGCAGGTGGGGCGGGACCTGTGAGATCAGCAGGGAGGGTTGGGAGGAGAGAACGGTGGCACCAGGAAGCCAGAAGTCTGAGAACTGGGAAGAAGGTGGGATCACGGTCATGAGGAGCCAGGAGGGCAGAGGTTTGGGGAGTGAGGGTCAGGTCTGCCACTGACTAGCTGGGTGACCTTGGGAAAGAAGCTTAACTCCTCTGTGCCTGCTTTGTCACTTGCCCAACAAAGATAATCAGGGTACCCACCTCTGAGGGGCCCGTGATACCTGGGAGGGCAGACTGCAGCAGGGGCAGCGGGGAGGAAGCTGGGCCCCGCAGAGTTCTGGCGTGGGGTAGGGGTTGGGGTGGTGAGAGCATTCTTTCTGAGCGGGAGGAAGCCCATCCCCTCACTTCTCGGCCAGAGTGGGGGGCAGCACCTTGCCTCCAGGCACACAGCAAAGACCAAATATCCAGGACTCCTGGTTAAGGCTCCTTTGATCATCTGAGTTGTAGGGAGGGGAGTTCCCCAGTTCGGGTGGAGGGAGCAAAACAGAGTCAGGTAGCAGGGGCCTAAGGGGATCCTTATGAGGACAGCAGGCAGCAGAAGTCTGGGTGTGAGGATGAAGGATGTCTCCAGGTGCAGACAGGCATTTAAGTGTTCCGGCCTCACCTGTGAGCTCATGGTGCGGCGGAGGCGCCTGTGATGTCCCCATGGCTCCTTTGCCAGTCCCTCACCTGCTTTCCCTAGCCCAGGGACCTTCAGTTCCCACTGTTTCTGGTACCCTTGCTGTGTGACTCTAGGCAAGTGTCTTGCCCTCTCTGGGCCACAAGGTAAGTGAAGGGGTTCCTATGCTTCTAGGAGCATGGCTTGGCCATCCTCCTCCCCAGTCTGACAGCTGAGGCCTTCGCAGAGAGGGGAACAAGGAGGGGGATGTCTCTGACAGGTGGGAGACTCACCAGGGCAGTATGGCTCTTGAGCTCTGCCCGCTCTGTCTCCCAGGTGGCCTTGGCCTTGGCAAACTGTTGCTGAAGCTCAGTCAGACCACGGCGTTCATCCCGAAGCAGCCAGCATAGCTCCTTCAGTGTCACCTTCATGTCGGCCAGTGTCTTGATGTACTCGTTGGGCTGCAGATGGGGGCAAGGCCTGGGTCAGGAGCTTTCGGAGCGGCAAGGAGGAGAGGCTGGGCTGGGAACTCATCCAGAGTCCAGCCTGGGGCTCTACCAGGCCTCAGGCAAGTCCCACGACCTCTTCGGGTCATCTCCCCGTAAAACAGGCATACCAAGCCCAGCCCTGGCCACCTCTTAGACTGACACATGACCCAGTCTCACAAAAACACAAAATTCTGTAGTTACAGCAATTATTCAACCTAAATCTGAGCTGGGCCCTGGCTTCTCTGAGGCTCTGCAGCATCTAGGCCTCCGTCTTTCTCCTTGCCCAAGATCTGCCTTCTCTGACCCACCGTAGGCCAGATGGGGAGTCTGAACCATGGAAGCTCCCTGACTGCACGACTTGGACCCAGTCTTCTCTCCTGGGTCCATGACCTGTTTCCCACCTATAACCCAGCTTACTGTGGGTGCCCCTGGGAGCCTGACCCTACTGCTCTATACTACCCCGTGGCTTGATTTGATGGTTCCTGATCCTAGGCCACAAGGCCCTTCTTCATACAACTCACTCAAGCCTGATGTCCTTACCCCCACTATGCACATCCCAAGCTGCAGCCAGACTCAGAATACCTTGCCACATCTCTGTATATACAATTCTCTTGGTACCGAATGGCCTTTTCCCTATTCTCTATTAGGCAAGCTCCTATTCATCCTTCAAAACCCACCACCTATGACCCCTTCTCTGTAATACCATCCTCTATACTCCAAACAGAATTAACTGCTCTCTCACCTGAGACTCCACAGTCCATCATCTGACCCTCTGTCACTGCCCTGGGGTGACTTACATACCCCATAGCACTGAGCATCTGGGGCCAGTGACCAAGCAATAACCCTCTGCCACTCCGGTGCCTGGTGTAGGACTGGGGTCAGAAAGCAGCAAGATGTGATCACTAAACAGACAAAGGAACAAATGGACAGGGCAGGACTGGAAATGGGCTGAGAACGCACCGTGTTTTGGGTCCAGCTGTCCCCCGTGCAGGTCTTGTTATCAGAATGCTGGGCGTTTAATTCTTCTTCCTCCATTAGCAGGTACAGCTCCTTCATGCTATTTACCTGTTTTTTAAAAACCACACTCAATAGCGGGTAGGAGGGCATCATGCCTGGGGGGTCTGACCCTCAGGGAGAGGGGATACAGGCTAGTGGCCCAGATAGAAAGTGGGCTGCACAGCCAGGCAGGAATAAAGAAAGGGGGTTTATGGACCAAAAGTACCCCAGCTGGGCACTGATTTCCCAGATTTTAACTTTGAGCCCTGGGCACTGTCCAGGTCAAGGAGCACAGCTGGAAAGTCAGACCCTTCTACTCCCCACACCATCTCTTCTGCCCCAAGGACCATGAGGCATCCCTGAGAGCTACTCTGAAATAGCTATGCTGTCAAGGTAGGCACTGTGGTTGGAATAAAGGGCCACAAGGCACCCTCATAATTATAGATAAGGGCAATCAGAGGCTTGGGTGGGCAGAAGGGACCCTTTCTGGGAGCACAGGGGTTTGCTGTTGATGGACTCTGGGCAGGAGTCGAGAGCCAGCCCAGGAGACCAGGGTCTAGTTTATGATGGGAGTGAAGCAGAAGAAGTGGGTGCTCATTCACTATTCATTTCATTCATTCATTCATTCATTTGACAAATATTTATTGAACATCTACCACGCACCAGGCCCTATGTTCAGAGCTGGGAATACATCAGTGAGCAAGACAGACAGAAGCCCTGGTCCCCTTGAGCTTCCATTCCAGTAGCAGGAAAACAAACAAATATGTGAAATATTGATACATGAAACATCATTAAATATATGGAATGTTCCATAATAATAAGTGCTATGGAGAAAAAGAGAGCTGGGAGAGGAGCTAGGATGTGCTGCACTGGGTGGTCAAGGAAGGCCTTAGAGAGAAGGTGATATTTGGGCAAAATCCTGAAGGAGGTAAAAAAAATAAGCCACGTGAATACGTGCAGGTTGAGAATTCCAGGTTAAGGTCACAGCAAATGCAAAGGCCCTGAGATGGGAACACATCTATTTGAGGAAGAGCAAGAGAGCCAGGGAGGAAGTGAGAGGTACGGGGACCAAGGCCGGTGGAACAAGCTTTGTAGGGACTTCGGCTTCTACTCTGGGTGACGTGGGAGCCAGGGGAGGACTGTGCTGAGGAGTGACCCTGGCCTGGCTTTCAGTTTTACGAGATCACTCTAGCTGCTGTGTTGAGATACACAGAGCTCCATACTGCACAACACCAGGGGGCACCATCCACGTGGAGTACACGTGGCCTGGTACCTCCCTGCTTTGACTAGAAGATGCTCGGTAGAAGGGTGCAAGGGCAGAGGCAGGGAGACCAGCTAGGAGGCTACGGTGATAATCCAGGCAAGAAGTGGTGATGGCTCAGATGGGGGTGGTGAGGGGGTAGGCAGTGCAGCTGGGTCAGATTCTGTAGATTCTAGATAGATTGGCAATGTGCAAGAAAGGCCATGTAAGCCAAGTGCCTGGACAAGCTCCCCAAGGAGGCAGGTGAAGGTCAAGGAGAGACGCGGCCTGAGGGCTGAGCCCTCAGGACTGTTGACGTTAAGGGGTCAGTTCAGGGAGAAAAGGAAGCGTCCAGCCAAGGAGACTGAGGAGGAGCAACGAGTGAGGTGGAAGGAAAACCAAGAGAGTGTGGTGAAATCAAATGAAGAGGGTTTCTGGGGTTCAGGGCAGGCACTGAGCCTGGAAATATGTGGGGTGGAGCAGGGCCTGTGTGAATAAATACCCAGTTCCCTCCCTGGTCAGAATCTAAACATACTGACTTTTGATTATCTGTATTATCTGTATACACAGGTGCACAATTCTTTCTCCGAAATTCTTTGGGTCGGGTGTGCTTGGAATTCAGAAGTAATCGGGATTTAGAAAGATGATATGGTACCTACACTGTATATTGTAAAACAGCCCCGTCTGGTGAGATACCCTATGCTCGTGGACACCAATATTTCCCCTTCAAACATGTGAGTACTAATAGGAAATGGGGTAAATAAAGGTTCTGCTGCCAAATGAATGTCAGGTCAATATTTTCCAACTGAGTTAGACCCAACAAAACACAGTTCTCAGAGCTTCTGGATTTCAGAATTGAGGACAAGGAATCAAAGATCTTTATCTGCAGTAGAATGGGGATAATAATCGTTTCCACATCATAGGGTATGTGTAAAAGTGAAATGCAATTATCCAAATAGAGCATTTAACACAGTGCCCACGACACTATAAATACTCAATATATGAGGGTTATCATTCATATATATAGTTTTTTTTTTTTTTTTTTTGCGGTACGCGGGCCTCTCACTGCTGTGGCCCCTCCCGTTGCGGAGCGCAGGCTCAGCGGCCATGGCTCACGGGCCCAGCCGCTCCGAGGCATGTGGGATCTTCCCAGACCTGGGCGCGAACCCGCGTCCCCTGCATCGGCAGGCGGACTCTCAACTACTGCGCCACCAGGGAGGCCCTCATATATATAGTTTTAATTCTACATGCGTGGACACACATATTCTTTAAAAGTATGAATGTACATCAAGTTTGTTATTTATACGGTTATCTGTATTTTATTATGTACTTGTTTATATGTATTTTATACACATGGGCTTTATATCATTATATCTATGTATATATGTATTTTTTACAATGTGGGTGGTTATGTTTCTTATCATGTCTATCTCAGTAAGTATGTATATTTCTATTTATTATAGGCACGTATATTACTTTATTTTCTATGGTTACACCTTATTTTTATCCTGAAGTAAGTTTCTGTTTCTCTCTGTTATCCCAGTACATTGAAATGGCTAGAAAGATTTTCACCAAATATGGAGAGTTTGCCTGAGACAACCTGATTTAAAATCAGGCTACGTGGCCTGAAAGCAATTCATTTTTTTTGGTGGAGGGGGAAACATCTTCCCTAGCAGCCAAAAGTGGGCTTCAGCTATGGAAAACAGTATAGAAGTTTCCCCCCAAATTAAAAATAGATCTCCCATACGATCTAGCAATCCCACTTGTGGGTATATATCCAAAGAAAATGAAATCTGGATCTCTCCATGTTCACTGTGGCATTATTCACAGTAGCCAAGATATGGAAACAACCTAAGTGTGTGTCTATGAATGAACGGGTAAAGAAAAAGTGATAGATACATACAAGGAAATATTATTCAGTCTTAAAAAAGAAGGCAATCCTGCCATTTGTGACAACATGGACATGGATGAACCTGGAAGACATTATGCTAAGCAAAATAAGCCAGAGACAGGAAGAGAAATACTACAAGATCTCACTTATATGTGGAATCTAATGAAGTCAAACTCATACAAGCAGAGAGCTGAATAGTGGTTGCCAGGGCAGGCGGAGGGGGGAATAAGGAGTGAATGGGTAAGAGTTTCAGTTTTACAAGATGAAGAGTTCTGGAGATGGACAGTGGTGATGGTTACACAGCAATGTGAATGTACTTAATGCCAGTGAACTCTAAACTTAAAAATGGTTAAAATGGTAAAATTTATGTTATGTACAATATATTTTACTATAATATAAAAAAATAAAATTTAAAAAAGTTATTGTATAACTGATTCACTTTGTTATAAAGCAGAAGCTAACACACCATTGTAAAGCAATTATACCCCAATAAAGATGTTAAAAAAAAAAAAGTTATTAAGAAAAACAAACTGGGCTTCATCCAGAGGCTTGTGTGGGACTTCCAAACAGGAGGGACAGTCCTAAAGCAGACAGTGGCTTCAAATAGGAGTCCCCAGGTGTCACTAAGAGTGATGCTCGAGGGGCAGCCATGCTGGGCTTTCCAGGTGCTTCTCATAGGGGTGCCTCCATGTCAGACATTCCTGGGAGAGGGCAGCGGGGAGTATGTTCATCTAAAGATGGTAGCAACTCTCTCTAGAGTCCCTTGGGGAGGAGGCGGGTGGCCTATGAGCCCCACTGGGGATGGGGGGAGGAAACTCCTGCTACAGACTCAGGTCTAACCACCATCCCCTGCTCCTGGGACATTCAGGCTACTCTGGGGGACCCCTGACAGGGGTACATGGGGACTGCCACTGGTCCCCATTGGCTCTGGAATGAGTAGCTTGAACTGGAGAAGGGCCAAGCCTGGGCTAGGGCAGAGGTACCTGTACCTAAAAGGCCAAGGCCAAGGTGAGCAGTGCCAACTCAGGTGGGTGTGACTGAGGTATGACGTCCTTACATGCCCCCTTCTCCTAGCAATGTCAGCGTGCTGATCGTGACAGGAGGAAGGGGATTTGAGGACAAAGGGTCCTGCACAGGCTGAGGGACAAATGGGCCACGTGAGTCCTTCCCAAGCTTCACACATTCCCAAAGCTCCACTCGTCACGTTTCCTGCCACACCCATATACTATCTGTACTATCAGTAATGCTTTTAAGTCAACGTACTCTTTCTAGTTAAATAAACGTATCTAAAATAGGAAGTTGATATTACTAAAAATGGAAAGCCAGTGTCCATTATCATTGTCAAAGGTAACATTAAAAATAAAATATATTCATAAGTGAAAAATAAGCAGCAATAAAGAACCAACTACTTTTATAGGTAAAATGTGGATGAATCTCAAAGAATTATATTAAGCAAAAGCCAGACACAAAAGACTACACGCACTTGTATGAAGTTCTAGAATAGGCAAGATTGATGCATGGTGTAAGAAGTCAGAAGAGTGCTGACTGCTGGGGTGGGCATATCCCCTGCGGCACCCGGGAGCCTTCTGGAGCACTGGAAATGTGCTCACTGTGATCTGGGCGATGCTATACTATGTCTCTGCAGGGTGTACACTATAAAACTTCATCAGCTGTACACTTAAGGTGTGTGCACCTTACCGTATATAAATTGCACCTTAAAAGAGTAAAGAACATTCATATGTACTATATGTGCCTATAATGCAAAAACAACGAAACCAGATCATTAAACGCATCTATATCCTATTGCCAGCTCAAGACTCAGGTCTGTTAAAAAGGGAAACCAACAAATACCAGAGAAGTGTGGAAGACCTACTGGCCCCCTGGCAAGGCCGGGACAGAGTCTGTCGTCTTCACCACGGTCTCCCCGGCATCTGCCACAGCACTCAGTAAAGAGCTGGGTCTCAGCAAACCGATGCTGAAGGAGTGAATGAATGAATGAATGCAAGGATGGACGCTGCAAGCTGATGCTTCATATCTGAGCCCCAGGGCTAAGTCCCTCCTGTCCTCTCTCCTCTACCCCACCCCACCCCAGTCCCAGTCCCAGGGGAACCATACCTCAAGGAAGTCATCTCCCTCGCTGGGCAAAACCTTGCCCTGCCGCCAGCGCTTGAGGAACCACCTGAGCTTCATGAAGAGCAGGAGGAAGTTGTGCTTGAACTGCTGGGACTCCTGAACCAACATGTTCTTCTCCTGGCTCCAGAATTTCTGCTCCAGCCTCCGCTGCAGGCTCAGACTCTGCAGCTCAAACTCCCGCCGCAGGAGTGCCCTCTGCTGGTCCTCCTTCAGCTGCAAGGGGGACAAGAGGGTGAGCTACCCCAGCTGTCTAGGGGACCCTAACTCATCCCGTTCCAGGCCTCACACAAGGGCCGAGAGGAAATTTCAGGGGGTGCCCGGTGGTGACCCCCGACAGGGATTCCACCACTAGCAGTTCACTGTGTTGAAATAAACAGTTCCCTCAGCTCCTCCAGGGGAGAGAGACTCATAAAAACAGCAGCAATCACAGTAACAATCAGCGAAAGAGCTGGGATCTGAATCCGGCTCTGTCTGATTGTAAAAACCATGACATCAGCTAATGAGCCCATACCAGGAACCAACATGAACTCTCACATTCATTGAGGCACCTGGGAGGGTGAGCAGTGATGGCAGGGAGGGGTGACCCACATGCAGAGCAAAGGGCATTCTCGGGGTGAGGAAGGCTGACAGCATTAATACCCTAGTAAGCAACACGGGGTAATGGCTCCGAGAGAGCCAATAACCTGGATTAGAATCCCAGTCCCAAGGACTTCCCTGGTGGTCCAGTGGGTAAGACTCCACGTTCCCAATGCAGGGGGCCCCAGGTTCGATCCCTGGTCAGGGAACTAGACCCCGCATGCATGCCACAACTAAGAGTTTGCATGCCGCAACTAAAGATCCTGCATGCCACAATGAAGATCTTGCGTGTTGCAGCTAAGACCCGGCGCAGCCAAAGAAATAAAATAAATAATAAAAAAATATTAAAAACAAAGGAAAAAAAGAATCCCAGCCCCACCTTGCCCTGCAAGTGCAACCCTGGGCAAAGCACTTCAGCACTCTGGGCATCAGTTTCCCCACCTGTAAAATGGGGACACACTTCACAGGGGAAAACATGAGGATTAAAGGACATGATGTGTGGCAAGTGCCCTGACATAGAGTAAGGGCTTAATAAATGCTGTCTACTAGCAGAGCTACCATCTTGATTACCAGCCAGGCCTACGGCCTTTCTAATACAGATTTTCAACTCTGACGGGGCAATATTTCATAGATGGGAAACTGAAGCACAGAGAGGCGACAGAATGGGCCTGAGGTCACACAGACAGTCAACGACAAGCCCAGGATTCCAGCCCAGCACAGCTAATGCATAAGCACCAGTGCAGCACGGGGCGAGAAGACACAGGTTTCCCCTGACATTCCTGCCTCTGAAGACCCATGGACCGCTAAGGTTTGGTTCAGGGAAGACAGGTTGCAGTAGGTGCAGGAGAGCACTGGGCACCACCCACCTGCACCACTTTCTGGTTGAAGTTTTCAGCCTCCTCCTTCCGCAGCTGCCGCTCCTGGGAGAGCTGCTCTTGCAGGCCCCGGAGGCTGTCATGTGCTTCGGCCAGCACGAGCTGCAGCTCCTTGATCTGGGGTCGAGATGAGGGACACAGATAAGGAGGAGGGAGAGAGCAGGAGGAGGACAGAAGCTGCAGTCAAAGGACGAGAGTCCTTTGCAGTAAGTCAGGCCCAAGCTGTCCTTCCAGTATAAACCAGGCACGGCAGCTGTCCCTGCCTCCGTGGGTTGTCATGACGATGAAATGAAACAGTGCACATCAAACCTAGCTATTGTTATAATTTTAGCTTGATAATTTCTTGCAGAAATTTGTAGAAAATAAATACTATGAAAACTCAGTTTAATTCACAAAGATGTTCGTCTCGTTTACAATTGCAGTAATTTACAAACAACTAAGATAAGTTGGGGATCAACCATATGTGTTTAATGGGTGTATACTTATGTTAAAATCCATACAACTGCACACTTAAGGATAGTGCCCTTGGGAATTCTCTGGTGGTCCAGTGGTTAGGACTCCATACTTTCACTGCCGAGGGTGAGGGTTCGATCCCTGGTCGGGGGAACTAAGATTCTGCAAGCCGCGTGGCATGACCAAAAATAAAATTAAATTAAAAAAAAAAAGGATAGTGCCCTTTACTGTATGTATATTATTAGGTTATACTTCAGTAAAAAGTAAAAAATATATATACTCAATAGAAAAACATGAAGGACATGGACACACACAAACTAAATGTTCACAGTGGTTAATTATGTGATAATCTTGTGATCTTGACTTTCTTCTTTATATCCTTATGCAATGCTGCTTAGAGACTTTATTATAGTTATTTGTTGTTTATAATGACTATATAATAAAACCTTACAAAAAAGACAATAAAACTCTGCCTTTGGTGTGGGGAGGGGCGGGGGGGATTGGGTTTATAAGGATTTGTAGCTAAACAGGCAAAAAAACTCTATTTTGTTAGAAGTCAGTATGGTGACTAGATGGGGAGTAGAAGGGAGGCTTCCAGGGCCAGGTCATGTTCTGTTCATTGATTTGCTTACACAGTAGTGTTCAGTTTATGAAAATTATTTGAGCTGTACACTTACAATATGAGTGCTTTACTGCATGTATGTTATACTTCACTTAAGATTTCTAAAAGTATTTCTACTAATAAAGGGAAATTTTTATGCTGTCATGTTAAGCAGGAAAACAGAAAAGGGAAATGTCAGCTCCAACGCCTACATAAAAGGTTTCCAGGTATGGCAAGATGTCCCTCTGTGAAAAAGCCAAACACTCGTTATCTGGCCAATAATGTAAAAGTTTGGCAATGGAAGGCACTCTGGCTTGAGGTATATCCTGTATGCCTGTTTTTGTTTTTTTGTTTTTAATATTTATTTGGCTGCATCGGGTCTTAGTTGCGGCACACAGAATCTTTTGTTGCGGTGCATGGGCTTCTCTCTAGTTGTGGTGCATGGGCTCCAGAGCACATAGCCTCAGTAGTTGCGGCACGTGGGCTCTCTAGCTGTGGCGTGAGGGCTCAGTAGTTGCAGCATGCAGGCTTAGTTGTCCTGAGGCATGTGGGATCTTAGTTCCCCGACCAGGGATCGAACCCGCGTCCCCTGCATTGGCAGGCAGATTCTCAACCACTGGACCACCAGGGAAGTCCTGTGTATGCCTGTTTTTTATTAAAAATCCTTAAAGGGCTCAACACTACCTATCTCTGGTGTTTTCCTTAAACTCAGTGCCCAACGCGGTGCCTGGCAACTTGTGACTTCTCAGTAAAGAGTGGCTGAAGGAAACAATAATTGAGGGCAGGTAGGAAATTATTTTCTCTGCAGGTGAGCTGGCCTATCTCTTTTTCTCAAAAAATAAGAACTAAGTATCTCATGATTCCTGCCCCCTCCCGTCCTCTTTTGCCATGGCTGCTAGGACACTCAGACCACTTCAAGAGTTTGATTCATCAGCTTCAAGGGAGCTTCTCCCCCTTCACAGTTGCAGACTGGCCTCCCTGGGACCAAAAGTTGCCTTCCTAGGGAAGCTGAGAAGAAAAGGACGCTCAGGTTGGGGCACACATGAGACTCTCCACGGTTCAGGAGTCTCAGGGAAGCCCCATCCAGCCCATAGGAGCCTTTTCCTGTTTCAGGTTCATTATGAAGTGCTGGGGAGAGGCTCAGTAGGCTTGGGAGGAGCTCAGAACCATCCAGAATTGCTCAAGGACCAGGGAATCCTGGAAATTCTACAGCCACCACCCACTCTAATCCTCCCATATTACAGGTGAGGATCTGCAGCCAGAGAGTGGGAACATGCCTGAGGCCACACAGCCTGCAGGTCTCCTGAGGCCAGTGATGTGTCGTCGTCCTCTTCACCCAACATGGACCAGGCCTTACGCTAAGGCTTTTCATGTATTTAATCCTTTCAACAACCCTATGACACATTACCTTTATTTTAAAGGTGAGAAAACTGAGGATCAGAGAAGTAAAGTGACACTTTTACAATCTTACAGCTAGTATACATAGATCCACAATTTGTACCCAGTCAGCCTGACTGTAGAGATTGTTGCCTTCCTGCTAAACTAATTACTGTTTCCATTAAATGACATAAATTATTAACTTCCCTGTGGAATTCAGTAGTATAGGAGAACAAGATCGATTTCCTCAGATAAGTTTATAAACTTCCTTTCATCAGGCCCTGAGAATGGCCCAAACTTCCTTGTCTCCCTCTCAGCCCTTGCTGTCAGGAAGCTTGGAACCAAAGGAAATACTCAAAACCCGTATCATCACCAGCTAAGATTCTCCACAGATCACTCTGCTCTTCAGCGGCCTCAGCCATTCTCCTCCCACCCTCCCCGCTGCCTGCTCAGGCCTATGCCCACCTCAGAGGCATAGGAATCACTGTCTTCAGCTCGGTAAGGCCTGAAGCTCCGGCTGGGGTCGGGCTTGGAGTCCAGGTCGCCGCTGCGGAAGGCCTCTCGTATCCTGGGCTCCCATTCCGGCAGGTCCCTGAGGTCAGGTGGCTGCACCTAGAGGCACAGGCAGAAGAGACTAAAGGTGAGCATGGGGAGGGGACACGGGGGCGCTAGAAACTGTACCCACCCAGGCCTCTGGCTCTGAAAGAGGCCTCTGACCGCACACCTGAGGGCAGGGGCCTAGGTGGATTTACCTCCGAGGCTCAGCCCCAGCCCTGGTTGGCACACTGCGACTGCCCCACGAATGTCTGCTGAAAGGCTGAATGGCTAGTGGTGAGTGAAAACACTGATTCTGTGAATGCCTGTCTTGTGCACAAACCTTCTGAGCCAGCTTCAACTGTCCTCCCACACATGCGGCCCCAGCTCATTCCTACCCCAAGGAGAACCAAGAGGGAGACCCAACATAGGGCAGTCTGCTTGCTTAAGAAAAGCAAGATCGAGGGCTTCCCTGGTGGCGCAGTGGTTGAGAGTCTGCCTGCCAATGCAGGCACACGGGTTCATGCCCCGGTCCGGGAGGATCCCACATGCCGTGGAACGGCTGGGCCCGTGAGCCATGGCCGCTGAGCCTGCACGTCCGGAGCCTGTGCTCCGCAACGGGAGAGGCCACAGCAGTGAGAGGCCCACGTACCACAAAAAAAAAAAAAAAAAAAAGAAAGAGCTAAACCTCCCTGTACAGACATGGGAAGACGCCCCTCCCCCAGTGCTCTCAGGATGAAGATCAAACCTCCCGACACTGAGGTCCAGCCGCACTCTTTCCCTTAGTCCTTGGACACATCCTGCTCCTTCTGGCCGTATGCCTTTGCACAGGCTGTTCCCTCTGCTTAGAACACTCTTCCCCTGGTGATCCATCCTTCTGATCTCAGCTCAGATCAGAGGTCCTCCCTGACCCAGGGTCTAGGTCAAGCTTCTCATTCACAGAAGCCAGCACCTTTCCTAGCGAGCCCTCATCTCAGTTTGTGATTTCCCATTCAATGGCATGATGTTTTGATGAACATCTCTTTCCCCACTAGATGATGCAGGCTAGGGGGCAGGAATCATAACTGTTTATTTGCTTACCATGGCACCTCCAGCACTAAGAACAAAAAGCATACGAACCATAAATACAGCATCGTAAATAAATGAACAAATAGATACATTACACAAGAAAAACAAGTTGTGCGGTAGCAGGAGGTATAACATAAAGCAATTTGAGGCAAAAACAAATATATGAGAGTACATGGAGAGAAAGAGTTAGAAGGGCATGCTGTGATGATGGAATGTTCTAGACCTGCACCACTTGACACACGCAGCTACCGAGCCCTTGAAATGTGGCTGAACTGAAGAAGTGAACTGTCAATTATATGTATCGTACCTTTTATTAATTTAATTTTAAGCAGCCCACATGTGCCTATGACAGCACTGCTCCAAAACCAGTGTTAATAGCAAAACCTTGAAGGAGTAAGAAGCAGGGGGGAGGAGGCTTCATCTTTTTACCAGAGGCACTTCTGAAGCTCTTCGCATGTTTATGGATTACTCTTGCAGTGATGCTTTTTGGGGGGACAAGTGCTTTTGCTATTTTAATTTTTCTAACTAGTAGTTTATAGATATCAAGGCTGGAAGTTCATTACCTTTAGAAAGCCAAGTTTCTGGCCTTTGCACAGGATCTGACCAAAGCTTTTTTTTTTTTAAATAATACTCGTTTTAAAATACAGCGTTGCAAAAGAAACATGAGGAGAAGAAAGGGCGACCTGGCATAAAAGATAGGGCTTTGGAATGAATTCCTTTATCAACAGCAAATAGCTAAGAGAACTGTGGTATATTCACCCCATGAGATCATATTCAGTCATGAGAACACACAAATTATTGCCACCTGAGACAACAAACATAATGATGAGTGAAAAGTCAGGCACAGGTGAGTGTGTTCTGTGTGATTCAATTTATGCAAAGTTCAAAGACAGGCAAAACTGAATCGAGAGGGGTTACCCTTGGGAGTGGGGATAGTGGCTAAAAGGGGACCTGAGGAGGGCCTTCTGGGGTGCTGGTCACATTCTAGTTCTTGTCCTGGGTGACGCTTACACAGGTGTGCTCACTTTGGGAAAATTCATTAAGCTGTGTACTTGTGCTTTGCGTGCCTCTCTGTACGTATGGTTCAGTAAAAAAAAAACCGTACATACATATATAAAAAAAGTAATAGGGCCTGTGACTGGGACATCTTACCTGGAAGTCTGAGCCAAGGTCTTTGGCCAGAAGAATCTCCTTGGAGGGTCCCTGGGAGCCCAAGGCGGGCAGCGTCGAGAAGGGCTCTGGCTGCTCCTTGTTGGGGTCCCCGAGGACCGAGTCCGCCTTCCGCGTGAAGGCGTGGAGCTCCTGCTGGAGCAAGCTCAGCCGCACCAGGAGGGCGTGGATCAGCTTGGTGTCCCTGGGGCCCTCGCTGTTGTTGCCGGGGGCCTCGTGCAGCCGAAAGTCGGCACACTCGTTGTCCAGATACGGGCGGAGGCCGCCCGTGAAGCCGTTGGCATCGGCCACCAGGACGTCGATGGCCTTGCTGACCAGGACGGCCTGCTCCCTCAGCCCCGGCAGCGCCTCGGCCTCCCGGGCCCTGCAGAGCCGGGCGGTGTGGGGTCCGTGGGCCTCGCCGAGGGCCGCGGGCACACACTGGGCCGAGTCCCCGGCCTCGGCGTCCGTCTCCAGCATCGGCCGCGTGCTCTGGCAGGAGGCGAGGTCACAGCGCTGGAGGTTGGAGAGGAGCACCCGGTTCTCGTACTGCAGCTTCTTGACCTTGCCGCTGAGCTCGCCGATCTGCAGCTTGGCGGCTGCCAGCTCCTCCTGCGAGGGCTCGCTGAGCACGGAGCAGCTGTCCTCCGACAGCGTCACGTCCAGCTCGTGCTCCGAGCGGTACTTGGCCAGCTCGCTCAGCAGCAGCTTGTTCTGGTCCTCCAGCTCGGCTGAGGAGCGCCGGAGCAGCTCAGCCTCCTCCTCCACGAACTGCAGGTGTCGCCGCAGCTCCGCCAAGCTCTCCCCGCACTCGCCGCCGCTGCCGCCCAGAGCGGAGAAAGCCAGGCGGGCCTCGGGGCCCCCGCAGCCGCCGCCGTGGTCCTTCATGTCGTCCATCTCGGCCCGCAGGCCGCGGTTTTCCACCTCCAGCTCCACGATGCGGCGGCTCAGCAGGTTGGCTTCCTCCTCCACCAGCTTCAGATGAACCTTGAGCTCGGTCTCCCGCGAGTGGGGTGCGTCCGCCAGCTCCTCGGCCGACAGGGCGCCATCCAGGTCCCCGTAGAGCGAGCGGTACTTGAGCAGCTCCTCCTTCATGCTGTCATTCTCCTTGGCCAGCTTGGTGAGCTTCTTGCACATGAGGGCCGACTCCTCCTTTGCAAAGTGCAGCTGGCACTTCAGGTCGGCACTGTCCTCCTGTGGCCCGAGGGGGAACAGGGACAGGCACAACCCAGCAAGGTTAGTGTTGGGAGGCTCGGCCACAGCATTTCAGGGAGCACTAACTACGTGCTGGGGACACAGCCCTGACCCTCAAGGAGCTGTGGGTCCAGAGGGGAAGCAGAGAGGGGGACATGCATATTGCAGCACAGATGGGGCACTGCATGTAGCCTGGGGAGTCCAGGAGGGCTTCCTGGAGTAGGCAACATTCTGCCAGGGTCAGTGTTGCTGCTACTACTACTACCATTACTACTGCAGTTTTCTCATCTGTAAAATGGGGCAATAACATTCCCTCCCTCACAGACCATGAAGAAAATTAAATGAGACAATATATAAAAAGTGCCTGCCACCCTGACCATCCAGGACCACTAGAAACTAACTATATTCTATGCCTGACCTGTGCTACATATAGCACTTTCTCTAGCAGAGCATGTGAGAACCATGGGCTCAGGGTGTAGTTTGGGGAAGTAAAGTACACAGCGAAGCTAAGAAAGTGAACAAGGGGAGGATGGAGTAGAAACTGGGGCAGGGTGGGCACCTCTGGGGACTCCCCGAGCTACATGGAGTTAGGCCTGGGGCCTTCAGACTGAAAGCTACTGCTGGGGGCTGCACAGAGGCTGTGGAGGCTGACGGGAGGTACCTGCATGGAAGGTTTCTTGTCCGTCTTCCCAAGGGAGCGGGTTCCTCTTTTCTTCAAGGAATGCTGGAGCGAGATTAAAAAAAACTGAACTGAAAGCTCACAGGGTGAGGCACATCCAAAGAGCAGTCACAGTGCCTAGGGTTCCGCTGAGGGCCCCTGCCCTCCCTGGCCAGCGCAGCCCAGCCATGTCCAGCCTTGACCAGCATCAACTGCTGAGCCAGAGAAGTCTCAAGACCACCCAATGGGTTGCAAATGGGGAACAGGACAGAAGCACTTGAGACGATTCTGAACCCACCTGCCCAGGGTTCCTCCCCTCTCTCACCCTGAAATTGTGATCCAGTTGGGTTGAGCCCAAGACCCAGAAATCTGGGTTTCTGTTCTTGTTTGTCTTTCATTCATTCACCAAAGACTCCCTGAGCACCTATCACGTGCCAGGCATAGTTAGGCATGAAGAATACAGCAGGGACCATGACAGACAGGGTACTTGAGGGGGATGCTGGAGTGTTATGCCTTTAGGACTGGGGCACGCATTCCCCTGGCTAAGACCTCGAAGTTGAGTCCTTCCCCCAGCGATGGCCATTGGCTGAGGGCAACCACCTCATCCAAGGTCATGTGCCCTCCCTGGGTGGGGGTACTGGGGGGGCGGGGAACCCACATCCAGCGACTGGTCCGTGCCCCCTTCCCACTTCAGCTCCAGAGCTCCGCATGGGATCAGCTGAGGCCATTGGTGTGAATGCTCTGCAGCCCAGCTTCTCCCTCTGCCTCGATCCCTGATGGTGTTATTCCAAGGGGACGTTTCCAGAAGCCTCTTGTATGCAAATCTCCATCTCGGGGGAATCCTGAGCTCATGGAACTGACGTCCTAGTGAGGACTTTAATTCAGCATGGATACTAATAAACAAAATGAATATGGAAAACAGATCATAACTACACAAGACGCTTAGAAATGACGAGGAACTGATCATTTTTTACAATTTAAATGGTAGGTTTTCATGCAGATTAAAGCAAAATAAGCCTATAATAATCATCACGATGCAAAACTACAGAAGCAATAGGGGAAGAAATAGATACATTTGATTAGATAAGCAAATTCGACATGGGAAAAAAAATACCCGAAGAAAAGCAAAAATAGAAATAATTAACTGGGAAAAAATATTTGCAATGTATTACACTGACAAAGGGTTAATATCTTAAATATGTAAAGAGATTCACAAAATAGAGGAAAAAATCCAACACACCTATAGAAAAACGGGCTAGAGATATGAAAACCGGTTCACATGCAAAAAAAGATAGATGGCTCCAACCATAGGAAGATGCTCAACCCTAATCATGGTAGAGAAATGTGAATTAAAACTATACTGAGATACAATTTCTCACCTATCAGATTGGCAAAAATCCAAACACCTGACAACACATTCTATTGATGAAACTATGGAGAAACAGGATCACTCATATTTCACTGGCAAGAATGCAAAATGGCACAAGCCCAGTGGAGGGGAATTTGAGGAATTGTTATAAAAATCATTTCTGAACTTTCTCAACGTTTAAAAAAGTCACTCAGATGCATGAGTCCACTGAACACTTCTTCCCAAGAGAGGGGTGATTCATGTTAGTGGCATATAAAATCACCCTTGGGTTACATTTGACTTTTCAAGTCAGGCAGGTAATTGTCAAGCATGCTCCCAGGTAGTCCAAATACATGGGCTCCTGGTCCCCCACGTCTCACACCCAGTCGCTGAAGGTGAGAACCACTGATCTAATCTAAGCCCCCAGTTTACTGAAGGCTAGAGAGAGGTCCCACAGCAAAACCAGAGCTGACCTGGAACCAGTTCTTTTTTTTTTTTTTATGTCTTTATTGAATTTGTTACAATATTGCTTCTGTTTTATGTTTTGTTTTTTGGCCATGAGGCATGTGGGATCTTAGCTCCCGGACCAGGGATCGAACCTGCACCTCCTGCATTGGAAGGTGAAGTCTTAACCACTGGACCGCCAGAGAAGTCCCTGGGACCAGTTCTTGACAGAGCTCTTGTTCTAGCTCCAAAGACCTGGAAGGAGAAAATGTGCCTTCTTGGACAAGGGACAGAGTGGAGCCAGCACAGTGGTTCTCAACCTGGGTGCACGTCAGAATTACCTAGGGAAACTTAAAAAGAAAAAAAAGATGCCCAAGGTCCCAACCCCAGAGAGTCTCACATCATTGGTCTGGGTAGGTCCCAGGCATCAGTATTTTTAAATAGCTTCCAAGGTGATTCTAATGTGCAGCTAAGCTTGGAACCACAGAGCCAGGGAGATGAACCCCAGACAGGCTCTTAAGTTCATCTCAGAGCCGAATCAATTCCTAAAGAGACCTTTTGAAATGCAAATGAGGCAAGAAGGCAGAGGCTGATATTTCAGACGCTGGGTGCCAAGAGCAGGGAGCCAGTATTTGAGAAGGACTGATGGAGGATCTTGCCAGGCAAGGAGGAAAGAGTAGGGAAGGCAGGGGTGAGGGCCACAAAACAAGTCCTTCCCCAAAGACCCCCTCCTACAAAAGGGGCCTGGGAAGGGGATGCTCAGAGACCCCTGCTGGAGTGGTGAGGTGGGGGCCCAGGAGCCAGGTGGTCAGGCTTGCAGATCTGGGCCCGCCCATCACAAGCTGATGGGAGGGGCTGTGACCTCAGCTGGGACCCCGTCAACACTGAGTTTATGATCCTGGGTGAACCCCTTCCTCTCTCTGAAACTCCATTTCATCATCTATCAATACACAACTGAGCCATGGATTAGGTGACCACTGTAGACTTTCTGGAGGAGGGAAGTGGGGTGACAGTAAGGGGAACCAGGGGTCTCCAGGGGCACTGAGAGGTCCCAGCCATCACATATAAAGGAGTGAGATAGCACAAAGCCTAAAGCCATGAAAAAGGACAGAGGGAGGGTGAGATTCACGGACATGGTAAAATCTCTGAGACCGCTTGGTGAGCGAAAGGAAACTAACTGCAAAACAAAACCCGCAACCCTAACGTCCACCGACTGATGAATGGATGAACAAAACGTGGCAGAGCCACACAAGGCAGTATCAGCCACGGAAGAGAATGAAGCCTTGCTCGATGCTACAACATGCTTGAAAACATGCTGAGTGAGAGAAGCCCGCCACAAAAAGCCACACAGCGTATGAATCCATTTACATGAAGTGTTGAGAGGAGGCAAAGCCACAAAGGCAGAAAGTAGATGAGTGGCTGCCAGGGAGGAAGAGGAAGAGGGAATGGGGAGTGACTTGGGGTTTCTTTCTAGGGCGAGGAAAATGTCCTGGAATTAGAGAGTGGTGATGGCTGTAAACTCTGAGTATTCTAAAAACCACTGAACTGTATCCTTTAAAAAGCAAACTATATGGTATGTGAATTACATCTCAGTAAAGCTGTTATTTAAAAAAAAGCCAGAACATGTTACCATTTTTATAAAGATAAGACGTGTGTGTGTGTGTGTATACACGTGTGCACATGTGCATGGTGGGGGAATATGGTCTAAAGAACAAGCACCAGGCTAATAACGATGAGAGTACAGGGAACTTGCACTTTGCACTTTTCTTCCCCCACATTTTTTCAGGAGGGAAGACTTGGTCCTCCAGCGTTTTCTCTTTAAAGTTTTTAAAAATTATACAATATTTTAAAAAATAAATTAATATATAAAGACACATTCTCACTGTAAATCTGTACTCTTCTGACAAAGCAAAAGCCCCCCTGTTTACACCCCCATCCCTTCTCCTCCTGAGGGTGACCACAGCTGAGGGTCAGCTGGAGCTCCTTCTAGATCCCTGGCTCTGTGTTTAAAATACTGAAATAGATGGTGTTCTTTTAGACTTTCCTTCCTATGTTTACTCGACTCTGTGATCTTTGACTTTTATAATAAGCACCTTAAAGCAGAAGAAAACCCCAAAACATCCAGCCTTTAAAAAGACAGTCTGTGTTCATGCTATATTATTCTGTATGTTACAGAAACTGTGCATGTAACATAATCCCATCTTTATGAAAAAAAATACATAGAGGAATATACATCACATAAGCACAGAGAAAGGCCTGAAAAGACACAAACCAAACCAAATCACAGGTTAGGCTGAGTCAGGCTTCGAATTGAGGGAAGTGGTTAGGGGAGCCTTTCTTCTTTTATTTTATGTATCATTATTATTTCTTACATTTTGGAGGACACACTCACATACTTCAAACTTCAAAAAACCCAAAAAGGGGGCTTCACCTGGTGGCGCAGTGGTTGAGGGTCCGCCTGCCGATGCAGGGGACACGGGTTCGTGCCCCGGTCTGGGAAGATCCCACATGCCGCAGAGCGGCTGGGCCCGTGAGCCATGGCCACTGAGCCTGCGCGTCCGGAGCCTGTGCTCCGCAACGGGAGAGGCCACGGCAGTGAGAGGCCCGCGTACCGCAAAAAAAAACAAAAAAAAGAAACAAACCAAAAAGGAACACAGTGAACCCTGTGACCAGCTCTCTTGCCCGAGGCAAGCAGTGCAACCAGAGTCTGATGTGTCCACCCTTAGAGGTATGCTAGGCATGCATTTAGATGTTTTTGTAATGAAATGTTTGCTTCACTGAGCTTATATTGCTTTTTTAGTAAAAAAAATGCACATATACATTTCAATATGTGTGTGCGCATACGTAGAAAAACGTATTGGAAGTACAACATACTGGGAAGTACTCCCACCCAAATAGTAATTTGGTAATTACTCGGAGGAACTCCCTCTGAATACTGGGTGAAACTTTTTCTCCTTATGGCTTACTTGTATTTCCTAGTCTTTCTCTACTACGCATATATTACCTGTTGGGTGGGAGGGGAAAGTTATAGTAAAATGTTTTTAAAATGTACTTCCCCAAGAAAAGTCATGAACACCATTCCAACACATTTTCAGAGGGTGAGTTCTGAGTGCCCACCAGAAAGGGAGGGCAGTGGGCAGAGAAGAGGGGCTGAAGCAGCAAACCTTTTCAGGACCAAAGTGGTTCCAGCCTTTTCTGGATGGAACTGCCCCTGTCCCTGCCCCCCACCTCATCTAAGCCATTTGGGCTCCCACACTGCTCTGCGGCTCTGGAGGGAAAACAAGGCAGGCTCACAGAGCACAAAGACCTTCCTCCTCTCTGCAGGGCAGCAGCTGGCCAGGCGGCCTGGGGGACCGCATTGCCCCTCAGGGAGCCAAGGCCCGTCACAGCCCCTCTGTCAAGCCCCCAGGGGCAGATGCTCTGGCCCTGGGCCTCAGGTGGGCGGGCTGGGGCAGGGCAGGACAGCACCCGGGCACCAACAAGAATGCCAGTCACAAGTGCCGGACCCCGAGGGCACAGTCCTTGGCCTGGCACGCAGCAGGGGCTTCCCCACCCACCAGCAACTCACAAGGCCGCTTTTGAGCAGCCGGGGCGGTGCCTCTAAGCATCCTTGGTCTAACGGCTCCTAGTAGGAGCAGAAGCTCTGCCCTCCTTGCCCTTCTCCAGGAGATTAGAAGAGGGCACTTCCGCCCCTCCAGCCCACACGGACAGGCTGCCTGAGCACAGCTCTGGAGAGGTCCCCTGTCTTCTAACACCTTCCATGCTTCCATGCTGCCAGGAAACAAAGACCAACCTTCAAGGAATAAAACAAGCCTTCTGCCAAAACAGTTGGGTAGATTTTCATCCAATTTACAGGGGATGTTTGAAAAGGTCTCACTGAAAACACAGACTGTGCTGTGTGTACCAGCTTTACTCCAGGGGGGAGCCTGGGGTAGGGGTGCATCTCAAAGACTGAGGAATTCTTCCTCCAAAGTGGCTGAAGCAGCTAGAGAGTCGGTGTGGCTCCGGGCTGAGGGAGATCATTTGAGTGGAGGAAACAGAGTGGTTTGACACGGACCCCAAATCAAAGTACAGGGGCAGACGCTGCCAAGTGCAGGCGTTGATTTGCTGCCTAACTGCTCCTTCCACGGGCACCTGGCAGTTAGATATGGAGAGCTCCTTGCTAGAGGCAGCAGAAGGATATGTATTGAACTAAGGCCCACAGGTGATGACACTGATAACCAGTATTTGCCGAGTTCTTATTCTCCACTAAGCATTTTACCTGCTTGTCTTGATTAATTCTCATAAACACCTCTGAGATGTAGGGATTCACGTTTTTTTTTTTTTTTTGCAGTATGCGGGCCTCCCACTGCTGTGGCCTCTCCCGTTGCGGAGCACAGGCTCCGGACGCACAGGCTCAGTGGCCATGGCTCACGGGCCCAGCCGCTCCGCGGCATGTGGGATCTTCCCGGACCGGGGCACGAACCCGTGTCCCCTGCATCGGCAGGCGGACTCTCAACCACTGTGCCAACAGGGAAGCCCCCCATTTTAAAAAAATCTATCATTTATTTATTTTGGCTGTGCTGGGTCTTAGTTGCAGCACGTGGTATCTTTAGTTGCAGCATGCGGACTCTGAGTTGCAGTATGCATGCGGGATCCAGTTTCCCGACCAGGGATCGAACCTGGGTCCCTTGCATTGGGAGCGTGGAGTCTTACCCACAGACCACCAGGGAAGTCCCCATATTCCCATTTTATAAAGGAACAAACTGAGCACTGGAGCGGTTACATGATTTGCCCAACACTACAGTTATTTGCAAATAAGTGGCAAAGCCAGGATTCAAACTCAGGCCCGTGTAACTCCAAGTTCGAGTTTGCCCTGCAGCACACAGGCCACGGCCAGGCTGCATCAGATGACAACGCCAGCAGAACTGAGATTTGAACCCAGGTGAACTGATACTATGGTGAGTGCCCTTCCTCCCCCATGAGAGTGGGAATCAGGCCAAGAAGCCTGGGCCAGAGAAGGAAGTACTTGGAGTGAGTGGCCTCTTCAGAGGTTCCAAAACACAGCTGGGTTCTAGGAAGGCCCCTGGATGGGGCAAGGAGGGCACGGGCATCACCGTAAGAGTCAGTGTGGCTTTGGGAGATGGGGAGTCCTGGGTTAGGATTCCATCCTTGTCTTTCCCCTGTCCCAACTATATACAGCAAGTCCATGCTTTCACTGCTGAGGACCTGGGTTCAATCCCTGGTCCCGCAAGCTGTGTGACGCAGCCAAAAAAATAAATAAACAAAATAAAATAAAATGGGGACAAAATCACGATGTACCTTGGGAGGCTGCTGGCTACACAACGTGAAGACACACATAAAATGCTTAGTGTAGTGCCTGGCACAGAGCAAGCACTCAGACACAGCAGCTATGTTATAATAAATCCCATCGACGCTGAGATTGGCTTTCTGCCTAAAATAGAAAGACGGGGAATGATACTGGATTGGGGGTGGCGGTGGCTCGTGTTACGATTTTTGAGCTGCAGCCCAGCTGGCAACGGTGCCACTGCAGAACACAGCTGGGGCAGGCCACCCTCCCTTCTCTCTAGCGAAGAGCCATCTCCATAGCAACCACATCAGCTCAGGCCAGGGGCTCCTGTTCCCAGCCGGGTGACAGCATCGCCACAGCAACCTGTCAGCATGGCAAAGGCAGATCTCGATGATGGGACTGGAACAGCTCTGGCAGAAGAATTGCTAAGGGACCCTCGTCTCCATAGAAACCATATCAGGAAGGAGAGGGAGGAGAGAGGGCAATCAGCAAATAAACACAGGGCCACGCCTCCTTCCGCAGATCCTAAGACACTGAGGGGCACATCAGGGAGGGCTAGGCCAGCCTCACTGACGTGGCCTTCAAGAGGAAGTGAACCAGTGTTTCCTGAGCACCAACTGTGTGCCAGGCACCACAAAGGGCTCTTTACATGCTTGACTTTATTTAAAAGTTCACTAATAATAACCACGCGCCCCCCCCCAAAAACCCCTAAATACAGCAATCATAGAATAAAAAGCAAAAGCCACTGCCTACCATCTCCTACCATTTCTAATGCCTCAGTTCAGTGGGTTTTCCTCCAGACTTTCCTCCAGCCTATGCATTTGCACATATAGACACATGCTTCAAAATCAGTTCATTCTGTATGACTTTCCAAAATAATTAGTGGGATTGCACAATACGTATGGTTCTATAGCTTTCTCTCCCCGCTTAACAATGTATCTTAGAGATCTTTCCACATCAGTGCATATGTATCTGCCTTTTTTCTTAAATCGTGGGAAAGTACACCTAATATAAAATTTACTATTTTAACCATCTTTTTCTTTTTGATGGCAGTAAAATATACATAACATAAGATCTGCTATTTTTAGCCATTTTCAAGGGTACGATCCAGTGGCATTATCACCATTCACCTCCAGAACTTCGTCATCATCCCAAACTGAAATGCTGTCCCTATTAAACAGTATCTCCCTATACCCTCCTCCCTCCAGGCTCTGGTAACCTCTAACCTACTTTCTGTCTCTATGAATTTGACTACTCTCAGTATCTCATCTGAGTGGAATCATATAATACTTGTCCTGTTGTGTCTGGCTTAGTTTACTGAGCACAGTGTCCTCGAGGTTCACCCACGTTGTAGCCTGTTTCAGAATCACGTTCCTGCTTAAGATTATACATACATTGTAGGTATATACTACATTTCTGTTGGTTCATTGATGGACATTGGGGTTGCTTACACCTTCTGGCTACCGTGAATAATGCTGCTATGAACATGAGGGTACAAATATCTGTTCGTGTCCCGGCTTTCAATTTTGCTATATACCCAGAAGTGGAATTGGCTTATTTGGAAATTCTGTTTAACTTTCTCAGGAACTGCTATACTACCTTATTCTTTTTAACTTCTTCACAGTGTTTTATGGTTACCCAATCTTATGAATGATCATGAACAACTTCATAAACTGGGTACTGTTATTATCCTGATGTCACAGATGAAGAAACTGAAACTTAGGGGAGGTGGCTTCAGGGTCTCAGCCCCATCTCAGGCAAGGAAAGGCTGGGTGAGCTCAGGCAGGCTCTCCCTCTCTGGACCTCTGTTCCCTCTCCTTTACAATGGGAACAGGCTGACATCCAAGGCACCTTCTGAAACTGTCTCTCCTTTTCACTATCAAGGGTGGCGGCGATGAGATGTGTGAAGATGGTTCCCTGTTATTGGCCAGGCCATGGAGGGCAGGAGCCCTGGGCAGCCCTGAGTAGCAAACACCTCCCATCTCCACACCGAGAAGCCTTTGGCACGTCACACCAACACACCCAGTGGGGAGGGCAGCAGAAGGATTGTTATGGCCTCAGGGCTGTGGTGTCTGTCCTGGAATGCTGGCACGCCTGCCCTTGGGAAGGTGAGAACTGTGCCCCGGAACAACGTTCGATCCTAGCATGCCTCATGCGCAGCCAGACAGCTGAGGCCCAGCTGTGCCTCTGGGGGCAGAAGGCACCGGGGCCGCCTGGGACACAGACCCCTGGATTCTGGAGGATTCCAGCCCTTAGGCATCACCTGGGCTGATGGTTTCCAATCTGCACAGCCCACTGGGCCCTACGTGACCTGGAGGACATCGCTCCCTCCCTCAGGGCTGTGTTTTCATCCATAAAACTGGTACAATCACAACCTCATCAGGCCTTTCTGAAAATCATGGAAAGTGTCTAGCATGGTGTTTAACATGCTGTACACCTAACACACAGCAGAAGGAAGAATGGGATGCCAGGTGGAAGGACTCTCATGACCAAAGACAGAGAAGCTGGTGCCTGGGGTCACACTCAAGAAGCATCTGGGGCTTCCCTGGTGGCGCAGTGGTTAAGAATCCGCCTGCCAATGCAGGGGACAAGGGTTCAAGCCCTGGTCCGGGAAGATCCCACATGCCGCGGAGCAACTAAGCCCGTGCGCCACAGCTACTGAGCCTGCGCTCTAGAGCCCGCGAGCCACAACTACTGAAGCCCATGCGCTCTAGAGCCCGTGCTCTTCAACAAGAGAAGCCACCGCAATGAAAAGCCCGCGCACTGCCATGAAGAGTAGCCCTCATTCGCCGCAACTAGAGAAAGTCCGAGTGCAGCAACGAAGACCCAACGTAGCCAAAATAAGTTAATTAATTAAATTTAAAAAAAGAAAAGCATCTGTGTCCTGGAAATGTGTTGAGACACCAGCCAGAGGCTGCCCAGACCCGGCAGTGACTTTATACCGAGTGGCAATGCCAGGCAGTCCCTAAAGCGTGTCCACAAAATCTATACCACTTAGTCCTTGCAATGATTTGAAGTATTACTATCCCATTTTATACATGAGGAAATTGAGGCGCAGAGGGCTGGGTCCCCTGCTCAGCACTGTTGCATGTTTTCGCAGGCAATCCTCTCCCAGCTGTGGTCCTCTGATGGCTGACTGTCTCCTTCGTTAGCCTGTGGGCTCCTGGAGGACAGGAACCAGGTGTCTCTCACGCACCCCTGTGTCCTTAGTATCCAGCACACAGTGAACACAGTAGGTGCTCAGGGAACGCGTGCTGGAGCAGTGAATGAATAGACAGCTCTGCCAGGGAGGCATAACTGTGCAGAGACAGAGGCTCAGAGACACTGGCTGGATGGGGTTGGCACATGCCTGTCCAGCCCAGGCCTGGCCCTGCCGGGGTGGACGGGGGCCTCACCTCTCTCGGCCGCTCCAGCTCTGTCTGCAGCACCTGCTTGGCCAGCTCGGTCTCAATGAGCCGCTGCCGCAGCTCCTCATTCTCCTCCTCCAGCCTCGCCCGTTTCTTCTCCACCGCCTCGAGCTCTTTATGCAGCCGCACGGAGATGTCCTTAGAGACCTGAGCAAAGGTGGGTGATGAGCAGGGCATGAGCAGGCCATCCTACCTCTACCACAGAGCAACCCCAGCGTAGGCAGGTACTCTCATCACCCCCACTTACAGAAGAGGAAACTGAGGCACAGAGAGGTCAAGTAACTCACCAAGGGTTGCACAGCCAGGAAGTGGTAGAACCAAAACCCAAACCCAGGCACCCTGTGTTTCCCATGTCCACATCATAGTTCAGCTCCCAGAAAGCCTGTTCTTAGCAATGCCTTTACTTTTATCTGAGCCTTTTGATGCTTCCAAAAGCCTCTCCTGTCCACCCTCTTGCCCAGTTCTCACCAGAGCTTAAGACAGGGCCAGAAGATCGTTTTATTTATTTTTTTAAATTTAATTTTATTTATTTATTTTCATACAGCGGGTTCTTATTAGTTATCTACTTTATACAAATTAGTGTATATATGTCAGTCCCTATCTCCCAGTTCATCCCACCACCACTACCCTCCAAGAAGATCATTTTAAAGAGAGGTGAAACCCAGAGCAAGATGGGCATCCCCAGAGACATCTGAACCCCATCTCTGCCAGTGACCAGCATACGTTCCTGGGCAAATTATTTCCCTACTCTGGGTCTTTCCTTTAACTACAAAATGGGTGCAATAATAACAGCACCAACCTCACGGGCCGACAGGAGGACTGAATCAGCTATTGCACAAAGGCCTGGCTGAGTGCCTGCACAGTGAGCGTTGGGTAAGTGGTAGCTGCTGTTGGGAGGCGCTGAGCCCAGAGCGGGCATGACTTGCTGGGGGTCACAGTGTGACACAGACCATGAGGCCTATTTCCAGTTGTCTGGGATACAGAACATGCCCCCAGTGACAAAGGCTGGGCAGATGTCCAAGTCATCCCTACAGAAGGAGTTAATGGAGCTGCAAACTCCAATCCCGGTTCCAGGACTCTGCTGCAAGAGCACCCCGTTTCCTTGAGGACCCTTCTGTCCTGTCCCCTGCTGGCTGGGGTGAAAGGTAGGAAAGGGGGTCTCTTCTCTGGGGATGAGGAAGGCCCTTCTGAGCTGGTAAATCACAACTAGCCCCCATCCCCAAGTGGACTAAGTACTAGCACTTGTTGAATACCTGCTATGTGCCAGATTCATTCCTCTTCACCCCAACTCTGCCCCCATTTTACTGGCAAGGAAACTGAGGCTCAGAGGGCAAATGACTTGCTCAGAGTCAAACAGAGCTAGTGTGGGCCAAGCTGGAGGGAGCTCAGGGGCTTTGGCTGAAGGGCCAGCGTGGCCCAGGCTCCACAAGGGGTGTGAGGGCTTTGCCAGCAAGAGGTATGTGTGGGGCAGACAGCCCAGTGCCTCGTGCCTGCCAGTCTCGGAAATGGCTGTGGCACCTCCTCCCTGCCGGAAGGGAAGAGGGCCCTCCCTGGCTCTGCCTTCTGCGGGCCCAGGCCCAACTCGGCACGGACCCCTTGGCAGTGTGCAAGGCAGGCCAGGAAGAACAACGGCCAGAAAGGAAATCGAGCCCTGCCTCCCCCTCCTCCCTCCGTTGCCCACTGCCTCTCTCAGCCCCCTGAAGACCTCCTAGGACAGCTGGAAGCTGGCCCACGAGGCTCCTCCCACAGTCTCTCTAGGCCACCAAACCCTCCTCATCCACGAAGTGGGGGGAGCAATCCCTCACCAGCAGAACGAGGACTTCGCAGGTGGGAAGACTAGATTCAAGCCTGATTCCAGCCCTCACTGGGTGTGTGACCCAGGACAGGTTATTTAACCATTTGAAGCCTCGGTTTCGTCATCAGTAAAAGGGTGTTGATATAGCCTAGTCACGAGGCCTGCTGTGAGGAATAAAAGACATAGCGCTTGGAATCCCACTACTGGGCATATACCCAGAGAAAACCATAATTCAAAAAGACACATGCACCCCAATGTTCATTGCAGCACCACTTACAATAGCCAGGTCATGGAAGCAACCTAAACGCCCATGGACAGACGAATGGATAAAGAGGACGTGGTACATATATTACAATGGAATATTACTCAGCCATAAAAAGGAATGAAATTGGGTCATTTGTAGAGATGTGGATGGATCTAGAGACTGTCATACAGAGTGAAGTAAGTCAGAAAGAGAAAAACAAATATCGTATGTTAACGCGTATATGTGGAACCTAGAAAAATGGCACAGATGAACCGGTTTGCAGGGCAGAAATAGGGACACAGATGTAGATGACAAATGTATGGACACCAAGCGGGGAAAGCGGCGGGGGGTGGGGTGGGGGGGTGGTGGGATGAACTGGGAGATTGGGATTGACATATATACACTGATGTGTATAAAATAGATAACTAACAAGAACCTGCTGTAAAAAAAATAAATAAAATAAAATTCAAAAATTAAAAAAAAAAGACATAGTGCTTGGGCTGGTGGCTGGAACATAGCAGGTGCTCAAAAGTATGATTTTTAATGCATTGTCAAGATTACTGCTTCACCTCTGTGCACTGATTTTAATCCAGGTTGGCCCAACACCCCACAACCTCACTCTTGAGTTTAGTGTCTGGGTGTTCAGCCCCAGGTCCCAGGTTTTAGGCTATTAGGTCACCCAGTGAGTCCCTGTCCTGACCAATACTCCATTCATTCATTCATTTATTCATTCATTCATCTGCGTAGCCCCTGGGGGCAGGAGTGGTAGAGCACAGAGGTCCAGGCCCCAGGCCATGCCGGGGCTCCTTCATATCTCGCAGGGTCTGGCACACACTAAGTGCCTAATAAATGCTTGTTGGATGAACAAACAAATCCAAGACCCCAGCAAGCAAAAAGGGAGGGGAATGAAGGAGTGAATGACTGAAACATGGGGAGCTGCACATGCCCTAGTTTGGCGGGGGGTGCTCCCCCCAACTGCCCACACCCCCAGATGTCCAGAGAGGGCTGTGTCCCTGACTGGGATGCGGGATCAGCTGCTGGGAGGAGTGGGGGCTTCTCTCCTAACTATGCTCCCACCTGGGCCAGCTCCTCTCCACCTGGGGTTCACTCCGTCCCCACCATGGCCTTGACCTGGGCAGGTGACCCACTCCCCACCAAGAAGTCATGATCCATGTGGATTCCTGGATCCTCTTGGGTTCATGAGTGACTCTATGGATTTCATCCCTTCCGTGAGTCCCCAGTTGCCTTCTGCCCCATCATCCATGGAACCCCCTTCTCCAACTGCTTTCTACCCCCAGGGGTGCTCTGTTAAGAAGGCCTAGCCCCAGGCAGCTTACAGAATTCCAGTGTGGACAAAAGAGCCCTTAATCTCAGATCCCCACAGAGCCCTGTGCCCCTGATGGAGGTCCACAGAGCAAAGAGCATGCATGCCTGGAGGGCAGGAGCCTGGTTGCCTGCGCCTCTCCCTTTCTCTCTCTGAGCCTCAGTGGTCCTGGGCCCCCTGGCTCTCCCAGGTAATCAGGCAGAATCAGCTGTCGCTCCCCATGCACCCACCACATGCCTTTCATCCCCTGGGAACGTGCTTTGAATATCATCCCCACCCTGAGGCTCAGAAAGAAAAGGTCATTTGCCTGAGGCCACACAGCCAGGAAGCTACAGAACCAAGGTCTGAAAGCAGGTGGGTCAACTCTGGAGTCTTGCTCTCAGTCTGAGCCGCTGTTGGCCTGAAGCCTGAAGACACATTATATTAATATCAATAATAAGAGTATTAAAAATAAGTGCAACAGTGGGCTCACTGTGTCAGGGGCTCACGGGGCCCCACCTGCCTGTCGCATTTGATCCCCTCATGATCCTTCCAACTACCCCCAAGGTTGGGGGGCTGAGATACTACAGGAGGTGAAGCAGCTGCAGCTTCTGGAAACCAGGGCAAATCCCCAAAGCACAAACAAATGCTGTCAGCCATGAGGTCACTGTTACAGCGCTGGGGTCTGGCTCCTGCCAAATGCAGCCAGCAGCCTCCAGGCCACAGCCACCTCGCTCATGGGCCCCTTGGCTCCTGGGCCTAAAGCTTTAAGGGGTCTCTGTCACTCTGAATCCCCAGGGTGTGGGATAGGAACCGTCACTAAGGAGCACCCCCTGTCCAGGCAGCATCTGGGTCCTGTGTGGCGAAATCCTCCCAGGAACCCCGGGAGGGTGGGAATGTCACCTGCATTGTACAGATGAGGAAACTGAGGATCAAAGAGAGAAAGTGACCTGCTCAGGTCACCCAGGGATTAAACCCAAAGCCAGAACTTTTTCTCCAGCAACATCTATTTCTAAGAATTGTTTTACCTGTGTGTCCTCGGGCCTCCCACAAGAGTCCCTTCAGGTGGGAATTTTCATCCCTGATTCCCGGGACCTGACGCCCTCCTACAGGATCCCAAGCCCTGAGGGTGGGGCCTGGGAATCTCCATGGTGAACAAACCTCCAGGCTACACTTATCTACCCAGGGAGGTAGAGATTCTGGCCCCCTTCTCCACCGTGGTCCAGCCATTTGTCCCACTAGTGCCTTGTAAGTTCTTCTCCTGAACAGTAACACGCCAAGCAACATCTGCTCATTTGCTGAGGGAGCATCCCGAGCCGGACTCCGTGCTCAGCACGCTCTTTACTTGAGCTATTTCATTTTAGCCTCACAAAAATCTCTACAGGTAGAGACTTGTTGCATCTCCATTTTCCACATGGGGAAACTGAGGCTCAGGGCTGTCAAGGAGCTTTCCCAAAGCCACACAGCAAGCAAGTGGTAGAGCAGGTCTCTCCCCTTCCCCACCCCTGCCCTCCTCATGCTGGACAATGTTCCTGCTGAGCGTCTGTGGGTCCTGCCGGCTGTGAGAACCAGCAGACAGTGAGAGAGCCTGGGGGTGGGGGTGAGGGAGAGGGAGGGCCGAGGCCTGAGGTTTCTTTCATGGCACCCTCACCAGTAATCTACCTGCTTGCTTAAACCACTGGGGCTGCAAAAGCCCCGGAGATTCAGCTGCTCGAAGCGCTCCTTTTAACAGAAGGGGAAACTGAGACTCCAAGAGGCGGCCTCACGCCTGTCTACTCTTGCTGGCACGGCGAGTCGGAGGGCCCCCGGGGATACCCTCCCAGGCAGCCTCCAGCTCCCTCCACACTTGGGTCTCTCAAGCCCTCCCAGGCGACGCCAGGGAAGTCAGCGTTCTGAAAGCCTCCAAAAAATGCCCCAGAACATCCCCAGCACCTGGGACACAGAGAGGCGGCCAAAGCTGTCCAGCCCAGGCCAGTGCGGATGAGCTCAGCGCTCCAGCTGCAGGCGCGGGGACAGGAGGGAGGGAAGGGGCCAAGCCAGCTGCTGATTGGCTAGTTCAAATCCCAACAGAAGGGGCCGCTCCCTTCCGCCCAGACTCCAGAGGGTCTCCCCCCCTCCCCATTCTACACACACACACCAGCTGCTCTCAGCTCCTCCCACAGAGCAAGCCAGCTAGTCTGCTCCCAGCTCCAGCCTTCCTCCACCCCTTCCTCATCTAAGGCTGACTTTTCGGTGTCTTCGCCCCAAAGCCCCAAACTCAGATTCCTCTAAGCTTCCAGGGCTCTCCCTCACCCCACACCCTCTCGATCTGGTACCTGGAATTTGAATATTTGTAGAACAATTTATCTCAAGAGCTGCCTTCTTAGGTACAGGTACACTTTGGCCTTGGAGATACAACCTTTCTGAGCTGTTTCCTCACTTGTACAGCAGACCTACAATCCCAATGTGCCCACAGCGCATGCAAGACAATGGGAGGCGCAAAGGCCGGTGTGGATCTGGTGCTCACTCTTCACCTCCCCTTACAGGGGCCCTCTTCCTTCAACATTCCTTCTTCCACCTCAGGCCTCACCTCGGAGGTCACCCCTGCAGGAAGACTCCACAGTCCCCCAGGCTGTGCCAGAGGCCCCTCCCCCCAGCTCCTACATCCCTGGATAACACTGGGCTGAGTTCTGAGAGCAGGGTGCCGGGCCAGGTCCCCTGGAGTTCTCAGCCCCCAGACCAGGGCTCATACAGACAGGCAGGGCAGACTTCTCTTCTGGAAGCCCCATCTGCCGGCCTCCAGGCCGTCCCTTTCCTGCTCTCTGAGGCCAAGATCAACAAGGTCAGGCAGCAAGCATGGGAGGCTGATAAGTCTGCGTCTGCCAGCTCCATGGAGGGTCACGTGAACTTGGACAGGTACTTCCTTTCTCTGAGACTCACTTTCCTCATCCGGAAAATGAGAAGAAGAAGAAGAATTACTAGCTAACCTTTTCCAGTGCCTACAGTGACCTCTTACCTACCTGATCTCATTTGATCCTCATAGAACCCTGTGAGGCAGGGGCTGCCGTTACACGTGTTTTACAAATGAGGAAACTGAAACAGGTGACTTGCTCAAAAGCATAAAATTAGGGCATATTGGAGCCAAGATTTAAACCAGCCTTATTCAACTCCAGACCTTCACTACTCTCCATCAGCACAAGAAAGAAACCTCCGTGGAACTATGCACGGATAACTTGGAGCCCAGCACCAGGTGTGTGGCTCGTACTCACACAGCAGCTGCTGTTAGTAGGTATCATCTTATGATACCACTTTGGGACAACCGTGGTAGACGGCCTGTCAGTTCCTAGGGATCCCCATTTTACAGATGAGGATGCTGAGGCCCAAAGAGATGATGGAACTTGCCCAAGGACACATGAGGAGGGAGCTGACCTGGGCACTCAGGCTCATGGTCCGACCCCCCAGAAAGGGCACCTGTGAGGGTTGGGAGGGCCCTGGGCTTACCTTGACGTCCTGCTCCAGGCCACGGATGAGCTCGCCGTCCACCTGGCCAGTCTGGGCAGCGCGGAGGCTGCGGCGCTCAGCCTTGCGCAGCCGGTACTGCAGGATGCGACAGGTCTTGCTGGCCTGGTCCAGCTGCTGCCGCAGCTCCTGCAGCTGGTACACATCCTCCTCCATATAGACGTCCCGCATCTCCAGCATCTCTGCCCGCAGCTCCTCAATCTCGTCCTGCAGAGGGAAGGAGAGGTCAGGTCGCTGGGCCCTATGGCAGTGGCCAGGGTACTCGAGTGCAGGGCACACTCGATGCTGTCCTAGGCACACCTCAGGGGGTCTGGGTGTGGCAGACTGCGTAATGGGCCCCCAAGATGCCCATGTCCTAATTCCCAGAATCTGTGAGTATGTTACCTTACATGGCAAAGGGATTTTGCAAATGTGATTAAGTTAAGGATCTTGAGATTGGGAAATTTTGCTGGATTATCTGGGTGGGCCCAGTGTAATTACCAGCATCCGTATAAGAGGGAGGCAAGGGGCTCAGAGCGGGAGAAGGCGATGTGGCAGAGGTTGGGGTGATGTACGTTGAAGATGGAGAAAGGGCCATGAACCGGGGAATGCAGGCAGCCTCTAGAAGCAGGAAAGAGAATGGATTCTCCCCAGAGCCTTTACAGGGATGGAGCCCTGACAACACCTTGGCTTTCAGACTTCTGACCTCCAGAATTATAAGATAATAATCTGGGATTGTTTTTTTTTTTTTTTTGCTGTACGCGGGACTCTCACTGTTGTGGCCTCTCCCGTTGCGGAGCACAGGCTCCGGACGCGCAGGCTCAGCGGCCATGGCTCACGGGCCCAGCCGCTCCGCGGCATGTGGGATCTTCCCGGACCGGGGCACGAACCCGTGTCCCCTGCATCGGCAGGCGGACTCTCAACCACTGCGCCACCAGGGAAGCCCTGGGATTGTTTTAAGTCAAATTCGCGGTAACTTATTATAGCAGCAATAGGGAAGTAATACACTGGGGAAGCAGAAGAGGCTCATTCAACAAGCACTTATGAACACCAACTGTGTACCAGGCTCTGTGCAGGCACAGGGGGTGGGTAAGGAGAGTGGTGACCAAGACAAACGTGGCCCTTTCTGTATTGTCTGCATGGAGCCCCAAGTCTCATTGGCAAGACACACAGTAAACTGAAAGATAAAAAAACCCCTCAGATACTGTTAAGAGCTGGGAAGACAAAAAACCAAAAAACCAGAACCAAAACACCTGGGTAATATGAACGAGTAATGGGGGAAGGTGCTATGTTAGAGGACAAGGTCGGGGAGGCCGCCTCTCAAGGGACATTTGAGCTGAGGCAAGAAGGAACAGCCATGCAGAGAGAGAGGCAGGGAGCAGTGTGTGCAAAGGCTCAGAGGCAGGAAAGAGCTCAGTGTGTCAAGATACAGCAAGGCAGCCAGGGTAGCTACAGGGGTCAGTTGAGGCTGGGGAAACTGACAGGGGTCAGCCATCCAGGGCCTTGAAGGGTTGAGTAAAGAATCTGAGTCTGGGTTTTAAGTGGAGGGGGTTGAGGGGGATGACCTCACTTCCTCAGGGCAGCTCCTGACCACCTCTGTCATCAACTCCCAGATGTCCTTCACTTCCCCTTTGTTATCATGGGTATATCAGCAATTCTTCATTTAAGAGTTTGTCTCCCAGAGAGACCGTGAGTGCCTGGGGGGCTTCGCCACGTCTACCTCACTCCCCGCTGTATGCCCCACACCCAGCACAGGGCCCAGCATCCTGCAGGCTCCCAACAAATACTGAGTGCATGGAGGCATGTCTTGTTATGTAAACAATCACAAAAAGACATACCGACGTGAAACAACCATTAGACACAAAGTGGAGGGGGATGAGTGGGGAGACCCAGGAGAAGAAACGGATGATTACTATGTCTAACAGCAGGTACGAAAGCTGAGTCACAAATGGAAATAATAATATCTGCCCTTAGTGTGATTGAACGGATTAAATAAAATTGTACACTAAAAAGAGAAACCGATGGGCTTCCCTGGTGGCGCAGTGGTTGAGAGTCCGCAGGCCGATGCAGGGGACACGGGTTCGTGCCCCGGTCCGGGAAGATCCCACATGCCGCGGAGCGGCTGGGCCTGTGAGCCACGGCCGCTGAGCCTGCGCGTCCAGAGCCTGTGCTCCGCAACGGGAGAGGCCAGAACAGTGAGAGGCCCACGTACCGCAAAAGAAAAAAAAAAAAAAAGAGAAACCGAGTCACAGGAGATGAATGACCTGCCAAAGGCATCCCAAAGGAGTCACAGAAAGCACCTAGAAATGGTGCTGATGGGAAAGCGGGGTGGGTCCAAGAAGCAAACAAACCAACCACTGTGCAGGTTCTGGAGAGGGACCACATCTGGAGAGCTGGGTTCACCAGCCCTCTGAGCCTCCCTTTCCCCAAAGAAAATGGGTGGTTCCCTACGGAGGAATGGCCTGCGGTTCCCAGCGCCCCTGAGACTGGATGGGTTGGCTTAATTCAGGGTTAGGAAGTGGCACCTTCAGGCTGGTTTTTAGTATGAAAGTTCATGGAGGTTTTTATATCCATCTGCACCCAGTTACTCCTGGGACTATTTCTCAAATGGTTATGAACACAGGAAAGGAAGACAGAGGGGATGACAGGGTATCTGCTTCTCTCAACCACAACAGATACTGTCCCATTCCCACCAGCAACTGAAGGGTTTGATTCCCACCTGGCACCACAGCCTCGCTCCTAGTTGGGGGTGGGGGGGGGTGGTTCAGCAGCACCCCGCAAAGTGAATGATTCTGCCTACATCAAGCTGCAGAGGAATGGTCCCCTCATCAGGAACCCCACCTCTACCCCAATATATACACAGACGCAGCCTCCCCCACATGCCAAGCAGACAGAACTAAAAGTGGAGAAGGAGGAAGTGGGACAGTCAATGATCACACCAGTTAAAGGAATGAGGAAGTGAGGGGTCCACACGCATTTCAGCTGGCGAGATTAAGGGAGCATAAAGGAAACGGCACTAAGGAAGGGTGGGCCAGTTGGCTAAATCCAAGCTAAACCAGCCTCCAGATGGGCCTATGTCCAAATCCTCACCATACTATTTACAGAACATGTTGACAGGGAGGATTTGGGGGTCGGAGTGGACCCAAAGTGCAGGGTGAGCCAAAGGGAAGTGCAGGGGATGCACAAGCTAATGATGCTGGGTTACATTAAAAGATGTATGAGGGCTTCCCTGGTGGCGCAGTGGTTGAGAGTCCGCCTGCCGATGCAGGGGACACGGGTTCATGCCCCGGTCCGGGAAGATCCCACATGCCGCGGAGCGGCTGGGCCCGTGAGCCATGGCCATTGAGCCTGTGCGTCCGGAGCCTGTGCTTCGCAACGGGGGAGGCCACAACAGTGAGAGGCCCGCGTACGGCAAAAAAAAAAAAAAAAAAAAAAAGATGTATGACATTTAGATCATGGGAGGTGACAGCCCACAACACAGGACCACACCCAGGGCACTGGAGTCATTTTTGGCGACCGCTTATTTTTCTAACTTTTAAATAACTGATTTTTTCGGGACTTCCCTGGTAGTCCCGTGGTTAAGAAGCCGCCTTCCAATGCAGGGGATGCAGGTTCGATCCCTGGTTGGGGAACATGCCGCGGGGCAATTAAACCCATGTGCCACAATTAGAGAGTCCGTGCACCGCAACTACTGAGGCCGCGCACTCTAGAGCCCGAGTGCCACAACTAGAGAGAAGCCCATGTGCCGCAACGAAGAGCCCGCGTGCGCAAAAAAAGAAAAGATCCTGCATGCTGCAACAAGGATCCCGCGTGCCGTAACTTAGACCCGATGCAGCCAAATAAATATTTTTTTTAAAAACTGATTTTTCTGTTTATAAAAATAAATGACGGGACTTCCCCGGTGGCGCAGTGGTTAAGAATCCACCTGCCAATGCAGGGGGCACAGGTTAGAGCCCTGGTCCGGGAAGATCCCACATGCCGCAGAGCAACTAAGCCCGTGCGCCACAGCTACTGAGCCTGCGCTCTAGAGCCCATGCGCCACAACTACTGAGCCCACGTGCCACTACTACTGAAGCCCGCGCACCTGGAGCCCATGCTCCGCAACAAGAGAAGCCACCGCAATGTGAAGCCCGTGAACCGCAACGAAGAGTAGCCCCTGCTCACTGCAACTAGAGAAAGCCTGCATGCAGCAATGAAGACCCAACGCAGCCAAAAATAACTAAATAAATAAATTTTTAAAAATGTTAATCATAAAAAAAATTATTAAAAAAAGTAAATGACGGTCATAAAGACAGTTTTGAAAACAGAAAACATAAACCATTCATCAGAACCACTGAATCACAGTGGTTCTCAAGGTGTGGTCCCTGGACCAGCAGCATTAGCAACACTGGTGGGGGACTTGCCAGAAATCCTCACGCCCTGACTGAGAACTCCTGAATCCAAAACCCTGGAAATGGGGGCCCCCGAGTGACTCTAATGCAGGGTGTTTCCTTCCAGTCTTTTTTTTTTTTTTTTTAATTTATTTTTTGGCTGCATTGGGTCTTCTTTGCTGCATGCAGGCTTTCTCTAGTTGCAGCGAGAGGGGGCTACTCTTCGTTGCGGTGCACGGGCTTCACATTGCGGTGGCTTCTCTTGTTTCGGAGCACGGGCTCTAGGCACACAGGCTTCGGTAGTTGTGGCTCACAGGCTCTAGAGCTCAGTCTCAGTGGTTGTGGCGCAAGGGCTTAGTTGTTCCACGGCGTGTGGGATCTTCCCGGACCAGGGCTCGAACCTGCGTCCCCTGCATTGGCAGGCAGGTTCTTAACCATTGCGCCACCAGGGAAGTCCCTTCCTTCCAGTCTCTTTCCTTAAATGGGCAAGAGTCACATGTCTCAGCACACAAGTCCTCAGCCCAGAGCCTGGCACAGAGCGGGGTCTCAATAAGCATCTATTGAAGAAGTGAATGAATGAATGACCTTTCTCACATGAGCAGCTGTCTCTCCAGGCCTGCCCTTCACCACAGTCCATTTCTGCAAATGCAGGATGTTGCATTCATGCCAGCTCCATCTCTCCGTGGAGGCCAAGGGGGGCCCAGGCCTCTCGGGGGCTTGTCCCAGCTGCAGGCAGAATGCGGTCAGCCCCTCCTGGCACCGTCCACGTGAGAGGGTGAGTCCACAAAGGCTGAATTGTGGCCCGCACGCCTGGGTCTGCTGGGATGTGTGCAGCAGAAGCTGAGCTTTCGGGGTCTGAGGTGGGGGCTGGGAAAGGGGCTGCTGGGACATGGGGAGGGGGCTGAAGGTAGGACTCTGCTTCCCTCCAGAGGCTCTTGGACCTCACTGAGCCTCCCAGTCTCCCAGGACTTCATCCAGGGTCTGATCCAACCGAGGGAGCTGGTAGGGAATCGCCAGCGGGTAGTGGGTGGGGAGCTCATGCTTCCCTTCAAAGACAGCTCAGTAGGGCTTCCCTGGTGGCGCAATGGCTAAGAGTCCGCCTGCCAATGCAGGGGACGTGGGTTTGAGCCCTGGTCCGGGAAGATCCCACGTGACACGGAACAACTAAGCCCTCGTGCCATAACTACTGAGTCTGTGCTCTACAGCCCTCAAGCCACAACTACTGAAGCCCGCGTGCCACAACTACTGAAGCCCGTACGCCTAGAGCCCATGCTCCGCAACAAGAGAAGCCACCACAATGAGAAGCCCGTGCACGGCAACAAAGAGTAGCCCCCGCTCACCGCAACTAGAGAAGAGCCCGTGTGCAGCAACAAAGACCAAACGCAGCCAAAAATTTTTTAAAAATTAATTAATTAAAAAAAAAGTTTCCTCCTTAAAAAAAAAAAAAAAAAAGACAGCTCAGTGTCCGCTGAGCCTCTCACCCCAGCCGCGGGGAAATGCGGAGAGAGGGGGCCAACACCACTGAACTACGCCAGCCCAGTGGCTATACAACAAGGTTGTCGGAGACCCCCCAACGTTGGTGGGGCAACCCAGACTTCATCCCCCACTGCAGACAGGAAGAGGCCACACTGCCCAGCAGTGCCCACCTCAGAGCCCAGGGGCCCCCGATTCTCAAACCGCACCCCCCCGCCACAGTCAGAAAGTCTGGACTGAAGAAGCTGAGCAAAGGTGCTCAGATGAGGCACAGCCTGCCAGGCCTCCAAACCCATCCCCTCCGGCCGCTCCTTCAAGGAAACCTCTCCTCCCCTTGAAGCTTAACCTGATTATTTAACCTGGACTGAGAACGGGGAGTGGAGCGGGGAGGACGGGGGACAGGATCGGGCACCCACGCTGCTGCCAGGGTAGTCAGCCTTTCCCTTTACAGAGAATGTTTATTTTGCTCTGATTATAGAGGTAATACCTGTTTATTGGAAAAAAAAAAAAAAGCAGATAGCTTTCTATCTCCTCCACTTTCCCACTGGTCTCTGCGTTAGGTACAAGCTTCTTACCCTGGAATCTGAGCACACCCCTCTTCCACCGCCCCCACCCCCACCCCGGGTCTCCTCCCCACTTCTGTCTTGCCTCTGCCCTCCATGTCCAGGTACACCACGACGAAGAAATAGCCACCACCTATTGGGAAGCTCACTAATTACCAGGCCCAGTCCAAGCACAGTATGTGCACAATAGTTTGACCCCTTACCAGCTCTGTGAGGTAGGTAGGGAAAATGTTCCCACTTTGCAGATGAGGAAACTGAGGCTCAGAAGTTTTCCAGAGCTGCTCAAGCAAAGGAGCGGTGGAGCTGGAATCCAAACAAGCCCTGTAACCCTGGGCCAGTGCATCTTAACTGTGTGTTCTACTCCCAGGGTTGCTTGAGCTATTCCCTCTGCTAGAGAGCCTTTGCCAGGCTAACTGCTAACTTTCTCATCCTTCCAGAGTATTCCCTCCTCCCCCAATCTGATTCAAACCCCACGCTCTGAACTCCATTCTTCTTGTGCTAACAACTTGAGGTCGCATTTGCTCGTCTTCAAGTCTATCTTCCCCAGGAGCTGGCGGGGAGGGCAGGTGCTGGGTCTGACTCATGTCTGGTCCCCAGCACAGCCCTGGACAGGACATGGGACGGAGCAGGCACCCGTCACTGTCTATGGGTGGGTAGATGAATGAATGAAAGGAGTATGGCTTCTGCCCTGCCCGGCCTCTCTCACAGCCCAGAGAGGACAGGCCCTCCTGATCCCAGCCCCAGGTCAGCTGCAAAGAGTCAGGGAGAGCCTAGGCTGCTCCAGGGCTGGCCTCAGACCCCCATGCCACCTCAGGAGGATGGGCAGGGTCTCTCGAACCTCAGCTCACCCACCCACTCCCTGCCCACAAGTACACCTCTGTCCATCCTCCCTCACATCCTCTAATGACCCATGAGGTCAGCCTGCAGGAATCAGCCTCTCAGGGGCAGACCCGCTCCCTGAAATGGATTGGTTCCCAGGAATCCTGAGGGAATTGGCCAGGAAGAGACTTTTGGTCCACGCTGGGCCGGAGGGCCAGACATGAGCTCACACTACCGCTAATAATAGTGTGGCATTGCATGGCAGCACGGGGCTTCACAGTTTACAAAGACATTCCATGTGAGTCATCTCACGGGTCCTCACAGAAGCCCCATGGACAGGCAGGACAGGAATCACCATCTCTGTTCTAGAGGCAAAGAACTGCAGAGGAGCATAGGGGAGGTGGGCTGTGTCCAGGATCACACAGAGACACCTCCAAGCGGGACTTGGGTTGCAGACTTCACGCTCTTTCACCTGCACCAGAATGCAGGGAGTCCATGAACTTGGATGGGAAGGGAAAAAAAAAAATCACGTCTTTACTTTCACTAATGCTAACTAAAAATTAACGTTTCCTTCTATTCTGGACAAGCCACGGTTGTATCAGCAGTACTTACAGTTTCGGCACCAAAAGAAACCACAGATATTTTCATATCCCATAACAGCTGTTGCAGAAATGTCAGAGTATTGTATACACTCATCAGTACTTTGAAATTACAGTAGTTAACAGACCTGTTTCCAGATCTTATGAGTTAATAAACACACATATTACTATATCATAATTTAAAAATATACTTTGATAACTATATTTCAATATGCTTGCTTTCCTTTATATTTTGTTTCAAACATTTAAAAACATTATTCTGAGAATTACTCTCAGCACATGGCGCAAAATAAGATGGAGTCTGTGTTCCCTCTGGAGCCGCCTCATCTGTGGGGTCTGGGTCGCCACCCCAGACCCTTGCTCTCCACCATCAGGGCATAAAGCTGGTGAAGCAGAGCTCCGCTTTCGCGCCACATTTAAAATGTTCCAGGAGGGACGTCCCTGGTGGCGCAGTGGTTAAGAATCCGCCTGCCAATGCAGGGGACACGGGTTCGAGCCCTGGTCCGGGAAGATCCCACATGCCGCGGAGCAACTAAGCCCGTGCGCCACAACCACTTAGCCTGCGCTCTAGAGCCCGCGAGCCACAACTACTGAGCCCCAGAGCCACAAATACTGAAGCCCGCACACCTGGAGCCCGTGCTCCGCAACAAGAGAAGCCCCCGCGATGAGAAGCCCGCGCACTGCAATGAAGAGTAGCCCCCGCTCGCCACAGCTAGAGGAAAGCCCGCGCACGGCAATAAAGACCTAACGCAGCCAAAATAAATAAATAAAAATAAGATTTAAATAAATAAATAAAGTGTTCCAGGGAATTCCATGGCAGTCCAGTGGTTAGGACTCAGTGCTTCCACTGCCATGGACCCCGGTTCGACTCCGGGTGGGGGAACTAAGCTCCTGGAGGCCTTTCGGTGCAGCCAAAACAAAATAAAATGTTCCAGGAAAGAATGCTTTCTTCAGGAAACCTACAGGAATGTAAGATGATTAATCTCTGCACAATGAGGACAGAAGGGGGCGGGGGTGAGATGTGGGGCTACTGGAACACTCGCAGTGACTCCAGATGCCTGAGTCTGATGGAACTGGTCTGGAAAAGTAGATGGTGAGGTCTCCCGACCCATGGGGCTGGAGGTGAAAGCGACCAAACACGAAGCCCCTCTGCAGAAACACAGCAAGCAGCAATGGGTGGGCGAGCCTCAGCAACAGCTCCCAGCTGGCCCACAGGGGACAGGAGGCTCCTGAAGGCGTGAGGAGGCAGCCTCTTACCAGCCACCAAGGAAGAGACTGTTCCAGCGCAGAGGTCCCCTGGCCAACTCCCTCCCAAGAGAATCAGCCCCCACAGGGCTAGGGTGGACCCTGGGAGGGGCCTGTTCACCCAGCGTCCCCAGGGAGCTCTGATCTGGGCCCTGCACACCACATTCTAGAAACCCTGGGATACTAAGGCTAGGTCAGGAGCAGGGAGCCGGGGTCTCAGCCCACCCAGCTCCAACGGGGACTCTGCACTGCCTGGGCCTCCTTCCATTCTGCATCTGTCTCCCACCTCCTCACTGCTCCACCTCAAATGCCACCTCCACCAAGAAGCCTCCCTGGCTACCTCGGAGCACAGCCGTTTTGTATGAACAATTAGTGAGTATCTCTGGTGGGCCCGATTCATCACCAAATCACTGGATTTAGTCCCCATGATGGTCAGTCTGCTCCCCCCTAATCTGTTCTTCACTTAGTACATGGAGTGATTTTTTGTAAACTGTTACTCTCCTGTTTAAAACCCTCCAACAATCGCCAAAATCTGGAAACAACCTAAATGTTCCTCAACTGGTGAATGGCTAAATGGTGGTACATCCATATAATGGAATACAACTCGGCAAGAAAAAGGAAGGAAATGCGAATACCCACAACCACGTGATCGGAGCCCAAACGCATTATACTAAGTGAAGGAAGTCAGACTCCGTTGGCTACGTACTGTATTAAGCCATTTCCATGACACTCTGGAACAGGCAAGACTACAGGGACAGGAAACAGATCAGTGGTTGCCAGGGGCTGGGGGAGGAGGGAGGAACTGACTACAAAGGGGCACGGGGGAATTTTGGAGGTCGATGGTTCTCTGTCTTGATTGTGGTGGTGGTGAACAGAGCTGTGTGCATTTGTCAAAACTCATTTCACGGTATGTAAATCGCCGGACTTGAAAGCAAAACAGAAGGCTGATCCCGCCTACCTGTCCATCTTCATCTCCCCCCATTCCTCCTCTTGTTGGCCACACTCTAGCCACTCGGGTCTTCTCCCCGCAGCCAGAAGACACCTTGCCTGTCCTACCTCTAAGCCTCTGCCTGGATTCCCCTCCCCTGCATCTCCCACTACCGGCTCCCCGTCCTGCTTGAAGCCTCCACTTAAATGCCACCTCCTCAGAGAAGCCTTCCAGACCCTTCTAAGCCCACTGTGTTCATCTCAACCCCGTGTTTCTTTCAAGGAGCGTATCACAGGTCCCAGCCCAACTGCGTCCCTGCCCAATTTCAAACCTTACCCAAATTTATCACCTCCTGCCCAGGTTCTAGGGACCCAACCCATCAATGGGCAACAGACCCAGGAAGAATGACAGCTGAGCTAAGGGACCCAGAACCTTCACTCTGCGGGAGCCTCTGCCTGGCCTGCCTTCTCCCACACCACCCTGCCCCCCACGGTCCCTCCCTCAGGCCAAAGTCCAGGCTGCCTGCCCATCTGCCACCCTGGCTCTGGCCCGGGCCACTCACCCTAGCCCGGAAGGGCTGACCTGCAGTTTGGGCCAGCAGTGGCCACAAGGGCGGCATGCCAGACCCCCGAGAGGCCAGGGCAGCCATCTGCTGTCCCTTCTGCCTGTCCTCCAGGGTGTGTCAAGGCTCCAGATGAGATCTTCACACTTGGACCCCAAGGAGGGCAGAAGGCTCTGCAGAGCTCCACTTTCCTCCCAGCTCAAAAGCCAAGACTGTGGGAGTAGCAGCAGGCAGAGGGGAACCCAGAGACACCATCCCTTCACAAGCAGGGACACTGAGGCCTAGAGAGGGACTGGGGACAACCCCATAGTTCCCCAGACTGAACAGAGTCAAGCAGGGAGGGACTCGGGGTTCCTGCCTCCCAGCTTAGCCTCATTGCCTGGAGGCTGGGCTCTAGTTTTAGGGGAGTCAGGGTCAAGGGTCCTGGAAGAGGAGGGCCAGGACCCCAGCCAGGCACGGCCATGCTACGCAATGCCCCCTCCCACTGGCATGGAGGCTGCCTGGCCCCAGTGACACACAGGCCATGAGGGAAGACAGGGTCCTGAACTTACCTCTCCAACAGCAATAAACAGTAACAGGCACGGAGCTCACTGAGCGCTCCCCCTGTGCCACGCACGCGCCAGGTAGCACACACTACCTCACTGCATCCCCAGCCACCCCACTGACTGGTGAGGAGCTGAGGTCAGACAGGTCTACTCGAGGTCCCAGTTCGATGGCACAGCCAGGATTTGAGTCCAATTTGAGCTCCAGTAAACGAGACTAGACAGTCTCTATAATGGGACAACAGTGAGAATCGTAATAGCTAACGTTTACAAGGGTTTACCATGTGCCAGACACCTGGCTGAGATCTGAGTGAATGTCCGTTATCTCAATGACAGTCCCTTTGAGGAAAGTGCTATTACTTTATGCCCATTCTACAGATAAGTAAACAGAGGCTCAGGAAGATGAAGGCTCCAAAGGCAATCAGGAGTGAGCCTCCCAGATGTGGCACAGCTCTGTGCGTGAGACCACAGACACTCTCTCTGGTGGGGAGCTGTGTGTGTGTGTGCGTGTGTGGAAGGGGTGGGCAGGGAGGAGATGCCCGGAGAACACTGCCCACCAAGGCCAGGCCTGGCTTGTCACTGCCCCATTCCAGGCCTCACCCGCCAGAGCAGGGAGACCTCTGCAGTCCCTGATGCCTCTGGGGAAGGCACTCACAGCGGGGACACCCGACAGCATCCCTCCTGTCCTTTCTCTGTTGACAGGAAGGAAGGCAGCTTTTGGATCTGGATGTGTTTAAAACATCCCCCAAAGGGCCTCTGGGCCACAGCCAAATCTCTGAGCAAAGAGCATCACGAGATCCCAGTCCTTCTGCCTCTTGCCACTTGCAGGCTGTGTGACCTCTGGCAAGCCCTTTAACCTCTCTGAGCCTCAGTTTACTTACACTTGTGTGAAAGGAAGGGGTTAAGTCCCACCCTGGTAAGATCCCTGCCCTCATGCAGAGCACATAGGGGGAGGGGCTGGAGTGAAACCTGTAATTATCCAATTAATAATCTAATTACTGTAGAGGTAAATGCCCCAAAGGAGCCTATAGGAAGCCCCTTCATGTCTAACACAGGAGCCTGGCCTGGAGCTGAACACATGAAGGTGGAGGAGGAAACCAAGGGAGGCGGGAGGGAACTACAGTAAAAAGGCCCCCGCAGTGGGAAGAATGCAGGGATAGAGGCTTGGGGTGCATGGAGCGCTCAGAACTGGGGTGGAGCAGGGGTGAGGTGAGGCTGAGAAAGGCAGGACCACACAGGCCACCCAGGCAACTGGGCAGGGCCCAGGAGGGGTGTGGAGGGGAGAGGCTGATGCAACTGACCCAGAAGATCCCATGTGGATCTGGGGCAAAACCACGGGAAAGATGTTTAACTGGTCCAGCCTAGCCACAGGACCCAAAACAGTTTTTCTATTGGAGCCCGAGCTTCTCTTTGCGGTGCAGGCCATGGGAGATTATTCACCCCAGTCTTAGAATGTGGGACCCCAAAGGCAGCCCTCCATCAGCAAAGGAGTATCAGCATCCCCATTTTACAGAGGAGGAGACTGAAGCTTATAAAGGCAAAGCTCATAGAGGAAAAGGCGGAACCAGGATTCAAGCCCAGGTGGGCTCGGCTCTAGACCACAGTGCTCTTCACCACCTTGGACCCCAGAGAAGGGAAAGGCTGGCCTGCTGCTCTCACCTTCTCTGACTCCCTGCCATTCCTCAGGGAGGCCAGTGCCATCCGCTGACCTGTGGGCCTCCAGTGAATGCCAGGGCCAGCCTGGCCCAGAACACCCCAGCGTCTCTAGCTCTTTCCCCACCCCAGCTCCAAGTTCCTTCTGGCACCAGAAGGAAGAGAATGTGACTGCAGATGAGGTCACGCCTATGGGGCATCCGGGGCAATGACCTTAGTAATAACCTTGGCTGCTGGTCAGGCCTCTGCTTAGAACTTAGCCGAGCCCCTCCCCTGGGGAACTCTCTCTGCCCCAGAGGCTACACAGGACATGGGGATCCCTCCCTTCTGCTGTGCCCAGGACAGTGCTGGATGTGCCATATACCTGAATACTAATCCTCCCAAGTGCTCTGCAAGAAAGGGATTAAGTTCCCATTTTACAGATAGGAAGACTGAGGCTTGATGGGGGGGGCCTTGCACATGGGGTTCATGTACAGGGAGGAGGTGACAAAGCAAGGTTTGGCCCCAGACCTGATCCCAAAGGTGGAATTTGTCCACCTTCCTCCCGAGAGGCCCTGGGGCCTTGTGTCCGGTGCTACAGACACATGGAAAGGAGGCAGCTCCTAGCTCTGCTATAGGTCAACACGGCCCCCTCCCAGCAAGGTGTTCACAATGCCTCGGCTCAGTTCGGCATCCAGTGCCCTTCCCCAGCAGGCCCAACTCCCCTTCCCAGCCTCTCCCTCACCACTGCCACCCCCAACTCCCTCCAGCTCTTCTGTTTTAAGCCTGCAGCCGGCCTGCAGCCCACCTGCAGACCCTGATCACTGCCTTTCCTTCAACCATGCAACAAATATTTATTGAGTCCCTATGATGTGCCAGGCACGGTCCCAGCAGCTGGACACAGAGGCAGTCATTCAAGGCTAACGCCTCAACTCTAATGCCTCCTCCTCCAGGAAGTCTTCCAGGTCCCTCCTCTGAGTGCCCACATGTCCTCCAACCTTCTCTATCCTGGCCTCCTTTTCCCAGGCAGAATCAGGCACCCTTTAGGGATGGCAGTGGCATGGCCCTCCACAGTCCCCAGCAAAGGGGGAGGGGGAGGAGGCGGGAGATGAGGGCAAGCAGGAAATTCCGAGGAAATTAGAAGGGAGTTGCCCCTGGGCGCTGGCAGGCCTGACAATTGCTCCATTTCACTCAGCTCATTGGGCCCAGGCCCAAGTGCTGCGTGTCCGGGGCCTGAGGGCCTTTGGTGCCTCTTCTCCACCTTGGTGACCTGCCAGCCCCTTATCTGCCTACATACCACTCAGCCCCAGCCAGGCTCCTAGGACCCCCAGATCCAGAAGACTGCAAAGTCAAGCCCCGGCCACACTCCTCACTGTTCCCAGCAGCCTAGTGGAAGGAAGCCTCGTGGAGGAGCTAAAAACAGTAGTTTGTACACATGAGCTCCAGGGAGACACGGGCCAGGATTTCCTGTGTTTCTGTGTAGCTGAAGTGTCACAGCCAGTTTGCGTGTGTGTGTGCGTCTGGGGAACCTGGTCTGTGGGTCTTTGGCTCCCGTTAGCAAATGCTACAGGCCTGACATCTGAGTGCCCTGTGCTCGTGTCCTGCTTCTATGTACGTGGCTACATGTCTTGCTCATGCGTGTCTCTTGGGTGTGTGTCTGTGAGCCCCAGGTGTGCAAGGACCTCTGCTGCTTGCTCTCTGTGGAAGAGGCAGCGGGGGTGGCTGGGTGATGAGCTGTGTCTGTGCCCGCTGGGCAGGGGCGTATCCGTGGATTTCCGCGGATGCGAGCACCTGTGTGTAATGACTCTGTGTGGGTTTGTGTGTGCGCCCGCATATGCGTGTGTGCTTCCGATATGTCTGAGGGTGTCTCCAGGGTGTGTCCATCTCTGGGACATGGCCAAGTGTGTCTGGGGGTGTGTAAGGGTGTGTTTCTGAGCCAGCAGTCTCCTAGGTGGTGTGAGTCTCTGTTGTGTCTGTTTGATAACTGCGGGTGTGATGAGACAGGAGGTGGTGTATCTTGCATGGGTTTGTGTACTTCTCTGAGCAGGTATCCTCCCTGATAAGTCTGGAGGTGTGCTTCTGCAAACAGACAGCACAAGCATGTCCCTGGATGTGTACGTGAGACGTGTGAGTAGTCGTGGATCTCTGAGCACACGCTGTGACTATGTGTACCTGTGTTTGTGTGTGCAAGAAAGAGTGTGCCCAGGGACACAGGCCAAACCCCTCGGTAAGGAATGCTGGGAGCCCTGGTAGCTTCGTGGTCCCCCTAAGGCCTCAGCAGCAGCCACCTCACCTTCTGCATCTCATTCTCCATCTCGCTGGAGCTGCCCCCCACCCCCCATGACAGGCGACCAGCTAAGGATCCTTAAAGACCCAGTTCTCAGAGCAGCTTCTTTCAGGCCACCTCTCAGCTGCCACAGGGAGGGCTGGGACTAGCCAGGAGCGTTGCTGACCATGGTGACCACTCCTCTCCCCCCCACAGTGACAGATATACTGGAGTCCTCCCCCTATAGCTCCCAGGAACTGAGAGCTTCACAACTTGTGGGTTACTGCCCCAGACACCTGGCACAGGGCCTAGAAGCAGGTATGGGAATGGTGACAACCAAGACAGGCACTAACATTTACTGTGCACTCGATCTATATCATCACTCGGAAAAGGGCCCCCATGACCCTGGGGCAGACATGCTTACCTCCCATTTTTCAGAAGGAAAACCAGACTCTGAAAGACTGAGAATCTCACCCAGAGTCACAAAGCTTATAACTGGCAACACCAGGTGAGAACCCTGCTCTGTGAAACTTGGAGGCACAAGCCGCCTCTGGGAGAGGGTGGAAGAGAGCCTGGGGAAGGGAGCTCCTTGGGGTTGTCTAGTGAGGTTCCCAAGTATACCAGCTGTGCAATCTCAGGCACATTACATAACCTCTCGGTTTCCTCATCTGTCAAATGGGTCTGATATCAGAACCCTCCACACAGGATTGCTGTGAGGACTAAAGGACTTACCTAACCCAGAGCCTGGCACACTGGAAATGATCTAATTGTTGATAGCATTTGTGAGCAAGTACCACAGAAGGCGGGGGATCAGTGGTCTGGGGGTGTCCAGGCCAGCTCTAACATTCCAGCACTCTGGATTCCAACCTAACCATTATCTAACCCTTAAGTCTCGATCCAAACCCCCATCACTTCCTCCAAGACCTCAGATCCCTGGTCCCAATCACACTTTCTACTGGTGCAGGGTCATGTACACACACGCAGGCACATGTCCCCCGCTCACCGCCTGCAGGCTCCAGGTCCTCGGCCCCAGCAGATGTCATTCTCTACTTGCTCCCAACAAGTCTTAGCCTGGAGCCCTGCACACAACAGAATTCCTCTCAACAATTTATGTCCCAGACTAGACACGCTGTTAGCAACCACAAGCTCATGCTCCAGTCGGACTGTAGAAAGAACAGGACCCAGGGTTAGACCAACCAGGTTGGAATCCTGGCTGTGTGACCAGGAGCCTCCATTTGCCCAAGTGTACAATGGGAACTGGAGGGGAATTAGATGCTTCCTCTGGGCCCTTCTGGCTGACATCTAGATTGGCTACACTTCAAACACTCACACGTAGACCCTCCAAGGAGGTGGGGAGGCCTCGCTTCATGAAGCCCACTCAGCATGGAATGTGATCACTCCTTCCTGCCCTCCTCGGAGCAGCTCCTGATTTATCAACATCCTAAAGCTAGGGGAATCCACCCTCCTGGCTTCTCCCAGCTCCCTCAAGAATGAAGGCTTTGACATCCTAACTGCTCATTGGCTAACAATAATAACAATTCCCTAAACGATGCGGGGTTTCGGGCTTCCCTGGTGGCACGGTGGTTGAGAGTCCGCCTGCCAATGCAGGGGACACGGGTTCGTGCCCCGGTCTGGGAAGATCCCACATGCCGCGGAGCGGCTGGGCCCGTGAGCCATGGCCGCTGAGCCTGCGCGTCCGGAGCCTGTGCTCCGCAACGGGAGAGGCCACAACAGTGAGAGGCCTCCGTACCGCAAAAAAAAAAAAAAAAAAAAAAAAAAGATGCGGGATTTCACTGCTTGCAAAATGTCTTATCTATTCACACCTCCCTGATTCCTGAAAACAATCCTATGAAGTTGCCCAGGCAGGTTCCATCATCTTCATTTTATAGATAAAAAAAAAAAAAAAAAAAAGAGCTCAGAGAGGCCAAGTGACTTGCTCATGGCCACACAGTAAACAGCAGAGTCAGGTCTCTAGACCAGGTCTTTGGGCTCCAACGCTCAGATTCTTCCATCCACATCAGGTGGGTTCCCAGCATGTCCTCAAAAGGTGCATGGGCAACAGTTAGTGGTGATGGGGAGATGGAAGACTTCAGACCACCAGGGTTTTGAAGGTCAAACAGTCCATGTGTCTGCCCTGCAGCCAAAGCTGTCTCTTAGAATCCTGGAACCTTAAAAGTTAATAACCTTCAGACTTCCTTGGCTGAGGTCAGGCAACTCAACTACAGCCTCCACATAAATATCCTCCTCAAGTAATCACAACCACCACATTTCGTGCCGTTTACCAGCTGCTTTCCACAAACCCCATGTCTTTATCCAACATGCAAGGTTGAATAACTCTGAATAACTCAACGGACAGCAAGCTCACTCCCTTCTCTGTAGCAGCTCCTTCTGTCGTCTCACTGAGAGAGAGCTGCCCCATTTCCACTTTTTCCACTCGGGCCCCAGAGTAAGCCTCATGCCACAGGAGATCTGCCGTCACCCGCAAGGTCTTCCCCAGTTGATGGTTCCCAGGGCCGCCCGCCAGCTGGGCGGTGAGCTCGAGCAGGGCCCCACTGGACTCAGTGGGACTCAGCCCAAGGCAGCACGAGGCCTGCTGGGAACACACTGGGGATCTGAAGTCCTTCTCCTGGTAACTCAGATCCTGCATCTTAGAAGCAAAGTGGCCCAGAGGGGCAGGAAACACATCAAGAGTACAAGGTACTCTTACTCCAAGCCTGGCTGCCTGGAGAACTGGCTCTGGGACCTGGAACAAGTCCCCTCCCCGCTGTGGCCACAGTTTACCCATCTGTAGAATGAACAAAACAACACCTCCCGTAACAGCCTCTACATCTATGGCCCACATTCAGGGCTCTAGATTTTCATCTTGCCTCTGTGAGGCTGGCAGCTGGAGAGAAGTTCAGGGACTGACCCATGTATACACAGTGTAACTGCACAATCTGGTCCTGCTCTCCTCTCCATCCAATCTCCTTCCTCTCTCCAGCCTTGGCACTGATCCTCGAAATCCACGAGCTTTTTCCTACTTCCCTGGGCCTGGAATGGTCTTACTCCAGCTCCTTATTCAGCTGGCGCCATCTCATCCTTCAGCCCCTGGCTTCCCTTAGCACCCCCAGCCCCAGCTTCATGTGCTCTCGGCACACTGTGTCCTTCCCCACCCTTATCACGATCCGTACTGTGACGTAGTGTATGACTTGTTTAATCCCAGTCTCCCCCACTAGATGAACAGCTCCATGAAAACAGACACTTCGTCCTCGCCCATGGCCGTCTCCTCAGATCTGCTCTAGTGTCTGGTACACAGTAGGCCTTAAATAAGTAGTTGGTGAATGAATGAACGAGGGGCCGGGACTGCGTCAGGTGGGGAGGAGGATCTATTCTGCCCCCATGGAGTCCACAGGAGAACATGATAAGCGCCCACAGAAATGTGTCTCATACCACCTGAGAACAGCAGTGATCGAAATTACCCTCATCTGAGGCTCGCTACATGCCAGGCGCTCTAGTGGTGTTTGCACACATAACTCATTTAACCCTTAAGGCTGGAAGACGTGTGATGTCCCTTTATACAACGAGGAAACTGAGGTCCAGAGACATTAAGTAACTGGCCCAAGATCACACAGCCAAGAAGGCACAGACCCCAGATCTAACAGTGGCCTAAGACCTGCACGTGAAGCCAGAAACACTGCGTGAATGGGGGAAATTGAGGCTGCACCCTGACCCAGGCAGTGGGAGGTCCCCAGCCTGGCCCTGGCCCCTGTGAGACCTTAGGCTCAATCCCCAGGTTTCTGGAACTATTTTCCATCTTAACAGTCATGGGTGGCTCATAGGGACTCCAGAGCTCCGCCTGCTGACTTCCTGGAATGAACAGGAGCCCACAGGGGTGGGTGCGTGAGACCCTAAAGCAGAGCTCTATGGCCCATCTTCCCTTGCCAAGGGGAGCAGTTGGGGCCAGGAGGCAGGAGTGAGGAGCTCGGGGTCCAAGTTTAGAGCAGCTCAGGCAAGGAGTACTGGAAGCAGCTCAGAGCACCAACTGGGCAGGGCCAGGCCTCCTTCTGGCTTGTCTCCCTCCTCTTACCCCCCCTCCACTTGTCTTCTCCTCACCACTGGCTTTTGAATACTATAGGAGCTGACTGAACCTCTGATTGTCAACAGCAAATGGGGTCTTTAGGAAGGCTTACCCTCTCAATTAACAGATGAGAAAACTAAGCCCTGGCCTGAGGAAAGGTTAGAGGCTAAAGGGGGAGATTATTCTGATTCAGACAGACCCTGTCCTTCTATTCTATTTAGTGACAACAGTCACTAAACGTACGCTGGATAGCAGATGCTGGGGAAAATAGGGAAGGGGAAACACAGTTAAGTAAGATCTTACAGACTCTAATGAGAGAGAAACCCTTTTGGCCAGAAGAGCTACAATGCGAAGCTAAGTGCTGCTGGGCAGACGTAAATTAGCAGAGTGCCGTGAACTCGGCGGCTCCTGGCCAGGGGTGCTCTGGGTACTGTGCCAGGACATCAACTAATAAGAGTAGGTACATTTCAGCCTCTTCCAAACCACGCCCAGCCAGTGGTGGCAGAACCCATGAAGCTTCCCAGGCCAATATCGACACACAGGGCTGGGCTGTCCCTAAAGCTGCCTCGGTGCCAGGCAGTGGGCAGACAGAGCCTGGCCTGCACCCAGCAGGTGCTAATGTCCACTGAAAGCGTGAAGGCCAAGCCTGCTCTCCCGGGGAAACTCTCAGGTCCCCACTGCGCCCCCCCAGAGGAAAGGCCCCTTTCAGATGTCAGTTTCCCTCCTCTCACTGGCAACATGGGAAGGAGATGGGCACTGCCGTGGGGCACCAGTGCAGCTGCTGCGTGCACAGGGCCTGTCCCAAACTGGGCAGAAGACAATACCCTGGGATTTAGGAAGCTGCCTCTGAACCGGTTCTCCCACGACATCATCCTCCCAGGCTGTGGGACCGTTAGGGCGGAAGTCGGACTCTAGCCAAGGGGATGTTCCCAGATGTCAATGCTTTCAAACCGGACCCGCCCTGAAAGGCAGGCAGGGACAGGCCTGAGCCAGGAAAGCCCTGGGTAGAGACTCAGGATGGTGTTCTGGCCTCTCCTTGGCAGGGGATGGCCACAGGTCTCCCTGGCAGCACCGCACAGCAGTGCCTGTCCCAGAAAGGAGAGCCGCCAGAGGCCTAGCCTCTGGCTTGGGGGTGGAGGCTCCGAGCAGCTGCATCAGAGGTCCAGTCCCTCGCTGAGTACCCACCCCCATCCCAAGTACCGCATCTAGGCATCCTCCAAAGTACTTTTCTCAAGCTCCCCTTCCCAAATCAGGGTCCTTTGGGCAGTCTCCTCTTCCAGGTTCCTTCCTCAGGAGACGGTGTCCCAGATACAACAGGAAGCGGGATGTGAGGGAGCCCCTGAGGGTTTAGGCCCCTTTCCCAGTTCGTGCGGTGGGACAGCGGGCCGGCTGGTGCCTCAGGCCGGTGGGGCTGACACCCGCGCCTCCCCGCGGCCTCCCTTTCCCGCACCAGCGCCCTCACCTTGAGATAGTCGTTTTCTGAGCGCAGCTCCTCCAGCTCTCGCACGAAGCCGCCGGGCCCGCAGTCCAGCATCTCCTCGGTGAGGTCGGAGAAGGCGAGCGAGGCACTGAGTGGCAGGCGGCTGCTCCCCACCGACGACGCGGCCACCGACGGCTCCTCGGGGGAGGCGGGGGGCCGCGGAGGCTGTTGTGCGGACGGCGCAGGCTGGGACGGCTGCCCGGTGCGGGCCCCCGCCGGGCCCCCGGCCGCCGACTCAGCGTCGCTGCTCAGCGCCAGCTCCAGGCCCAGCAGGCGCGCCTCCTCCGACGCGCAGTCCGACACCTCCGAGCTGCTGTCGGTGAGGCTGGGCGGCGGTGGCGGCGGTCGCGGCCCGGTACCCGGGCGCGGACGGCCCTTGGCGCGGACCCCAGTGCGGACACCGGCCACCCGGGTCCCTGAGCCCCGCGCCCCGGACGCCACCGCACGCCCCTTCTTGTCGGGCCGCGCCGAGGACGCGGCGCTGCAGGCGGCCGCTGAGCCCGGGCCTGGGCCGCGGCGGCCCTTGGCCAGCGACCAGCCGGCCACGTCCTTGGGCCGGGCCGGCGACGGCGCGCGGTGGCTCTTCTTCCTCTCCGGAGCGGGAGCAGGCGGGGGGCCGCAGCCCCGAGCCGGGGACTCCCCCGCCGGCACCTCCATCGCGGCCTCCCTCGGCCTTAGCGAGCGGCGCGCATGGCCCGGGCCCGCCCGGCCTCCGCGCCCCGTGGGAGGCTCCTGGCGCCCCTCCGGCCGCTGGGGCCGCGGCTCCTCTCGGCCCACCTCAGCCCCCCGGCTGCGCTCCGGCCCCGACCCCCGCCGTACTGTCTCTCCGCTGCCCTGGGCTCGGAGAGACCGGCCCGATCGCCTCCAGGCGCCCCGGCTCCGGCTCCGGCTCCGCCCGGCGCCCGCCCCTTCGGCCTCGCCGCGCCCCCGGAGCGCGCCCGGGCCCCGGCTGCCTGCACGCCGATCGCTCTCTCGGGCTCCGAGTCCGGCTGCGGCCCGGGCCCCGGCTCCGCCCGGCGCGGCCCGCCCCCCGCGCAGCCCCGCCAGCTCCCCGCCCAGCCGCCTCGGCTCGGGGGCGCGCGGCTCCGCGAACAAAAGGCGGACGCGGCGGGAGCGGCAGGGAGGGACACAGGCAGCGAGCGAGGGAGGGATCTGCGAAGCAACAGCGACCCCCTCGAGGGTCAGGCGGGCCGGGGCCGCTGTGGCCCGGACTCCCTTCCCCTCCGCTCCGCCGCCGCCCCCTCCCCTGCTGGCCTGGGGAACGCACCCGGCGGAGGCGCCCCTGCTCCCCTCGTCCGCGCAGGGGTCGCGCGAGCGGCGAGAGGGGGGACTCCTAGGTAGAGGCCGGGTGGACCTCAGATCGCGGGAGCCAGCATCCATATACACGCCGAGCACCTCGCCCCTCGAGGCTGTGCAGAGCGTGCGCGAACTCCGCCCCCCTGAACCTCGCAGAGCAAGACCGATTATCCCAATGTACAGATGGGTAAACTGAAGCCAAGGGAAGACAGGCGATCAGCCCACGGTTAGCGGCAGAGCCGGGATGGAAGCCAGACCTCGCCCCTCCAGGGCGTGCTCCGCATCTTCTGGCTTGGCTTCCCTCTCACAGTCGTGGGGAGCGTCGGGCCCTGGGTGCATGCCCGGCTCTGCACGCCGTGAGCGGCTTGTGATCCCAGGCGTACTCCCTCCTCCCCTGACCCCGGTCTCAGGTTCTGCGGGGCTAAAATGGAGGCGACCCGTTCTCAGGAGTCAGACCAGCGAATGCTTTGGGAATAGGTTTTGGCTCCGGTGGGGGCTGGTCCGAGCTGGACACGGTTGCCCTGATCCCCACACGTCCCCCACAGGAACAACTCCGGATAACCCCGGAGCCCCGGCTCTTGTGGGTGTCGTTTCTTTCCTTCCAGAACTGTGCTCCTGTGTTGTTGATTTTCCCTTGTGTCTGTCACGCCTTCCCCGCCCCCGCTCCTCGCTGCTACTTCCCATCGCCACCGAGCCGCAGCTGGGCAGAGCCACTTGAAGTCCTTTGGCTGCCCGGCAGGCAGGCGCTCACTCTCCGGGTAGCACCCCCTGGCGGGCTTGGGGGGCAAGGCTGGTGTTTACCGGTCTGCAGCCTCTTCTTCCTCCCTCTATTCCCCTTCCTTTCCTTTTCCTCCTCCTTCTCCCCCTTTCCTCCTTCCGTTTCCATTTCTCTCTTTCCCTCCTCTTCCTTTTCCCCCAAACCTGTTGCTTCACCTCCTCCTGCCCTTGACACAGCTGGGCCCGCAGCTGGCTCAGGTCCACTCTGTTTCTGTGCCACCTGGTGAATACACTCCTGGGGTATGCCCTCTCCCAGTGGCACGGCTTCATCCCCATCTAGGTGTGTCTAGGTGTGTAAGTGCCCCCTCTATCCTCGGATCCTTCCTCTGGGTGCCCCCCACGGAGCCAGGTAAGGAACAGGGCCACTCAGCAGGTTCTCTGCAAACACTTCTTCAGGGGCATTTCCACCCCCATCCTGGCAAGGCACCTGCTCCCCTGCCCCCACTAACTGTCCACTCACCCAGACCAGGCACCAGGCGGGACCCTGAGGGACACAGTGGTGGACTTGTCAATGGTGAGTTCCCGACCTCATGGAGCACACAGTAAAGCGAGGAGATGAGCCACAATAGACTCACCACAAACAGTGTGGCATGGCATTTCACAGGGGCAAGGGCCAGGGTAAGCCCTCCTGCTTCCCGGGCCTCAGAAGACACCACTTAGTTTAGTCTGATGTAACAGATGACAGGGTCCTTCTAGCTCTGATGTCCCCGTTTCTTGTAGACTGGTTCTGGCCTGGCACAGAGAGATGCTGTGTGGCTCTCGGAAATTGTTTACCCTCTCTGAACTTCAGTTTCTTCATCTATGCAGAATGTGGGCTTGGAGATGTTGGATGGTGGGAATCCCAGCAGGGGATGTGCTACATAGAGCAGGTTGCTCAGCCACTCCTGACACACCCATGGCCACACCAGCGGTGGCCTGGATCTCCCCATGTGGGCCTGGGCCCGAGTCCTGGCTCTACCACAAACCCTGACTGGGTCCCAACACTCATGGCTGAGCAGGGGGCTGATGGCCCTTCCTGCTTTGAAGGTCTTCGGATTTGGGGAGCCACGAATCTACATTGCAGCCCCAGAAGAGCCCGGGGAGCAGCAAGGTCCTGGTGGGGAGGGACCCAGGGGTTGGGTCAAGGTGAGGCTCTGGACTCAGGTCAGACCAGGGCAACAGCGAAAGGAGTAAGACTAGCCAGGGGCCCAGAATTGGCTCCATGCAAGCGGGGAGGCCACCTGGGTTTTCCTGAGCCCTGGGCACTCATGCCAGGCTGTGTGCTCAACACTTCAGCAGGATCTCAGAAAGGGTAGGAACTTCTTGTGGCTGATTATATTTTCCAAAGATAGGCTCAGCAATATATAGCTCATCCCAATTATTCTTTTTTACAGTGTGGCATTGACACTCTTCCAGTTGAGTGACGTGGTCTATGTTCCCTCTCCTTGAACCTGAGCAGACGTTTGTGACTGCCTCAACCAATAGAGAATGGCAGAAGCGACAGTGTGAAACTAGGTCATAAAAGGCAATATGGCTCTTACAGCTCAGTTTCTCTCTGCCCTCTGTTTCTCTGTGTCTCTCAGTCTCTGTCTCTCTGGCTCTCTCTCAATCCACTCTCCCTTGGGACGCAGCCACCATGTTGGGAGCAAACCCAGGCCTCATGCAGAGGCCACGTGAAGGTGCTCCAGCCAACAACTCCAGCTCCGGTCCCCGCTAAGCCCCGGACATGTGAGAGAAGGAACTTTCATATGATTCAGCCCCTAGCCTTGGAGCTGCCCCAGCTGATGCCAAGTGGAGCAGAAATGAGCTGTCCCAAACTGCAAAATATTGTTGTTCTAAGCCACTAATTTAGGGGGTAGTTTGTTACGCAGCAATGGATAACTGGAATGCTTGTTCAAGGTCATACAGCTTGGAAGTGGCAGGGCTGGGGTTGATTGGAACCCAGGGCCATCCAGCTTCAGAGCCTGTTGTGCTGCACTGTTGGGTGGTGTCCAGCTCAGGCACACAGTGTGTGCCATGTGAAGCTCTACTCCAGAAGGCATGAAGCGTTAAATGATTGTAAGAATTATATATCAGATTGTACAAAATGAAGATGCTGATCACCCAGCGGAAAAACAGTTTATGTTCTCCCATTCAAGTGGCTAAACTGACCAACATGATGGAAACTGAATGGAGAGTAAATCCTGGAAGGCTCCAAAGAGGAGGTGATTTTTTTTAAAAAATAAAGGTTATATTCCTTATACAAACCACTGGCTGAAGGACAATTAGAAGAATTAGTAGGGAAACCTGCTTTTGTTGTTGTTGTTGTTTTTGGCCGTACCACGTAGCATGCGGGAAGGATCTTAGTTCCCTGACCAGGGTTCGAACCCATGTCCTCTGCAGTGGAAGCATAGATTCTTAACCACTGGGCCACCAGGGAAGTCCCAGAACCTGCTTTAAATAGGGTAGTCAGGGAGGCCTCTCTTAGGAGGTGACCTTTAAACTGAGTTATTCAAAGAGCCAGAATAAGAGAATTCCAGGCAGAGAGAACAGCAAGGGCGAAGGCTGAAGGAGGAATAAGCTTGATAGATGTTCAAGGAAGTAAGAAGGTCAGAATGACTGGCACTTGATGGGTGATAGAGGAAGGACAAAACAGAGCATGACTGGACAGCGGGAGCCTCAGCAGCCCTGGGCAGGGCTTTATTGTTTGTTTGTTTTTAAAATATCTTTCATATATATATTTTTTAAATTTTTGTTTATTTTTGGCTCCATTGAGGTTTCGTTGCTGTGCAGCTTTCTCTAGTTGCAGTAAGCGGGGGCTACTCTTCATTGCAGCGTGCGGGCTTCTCATTGCGGTGGCTTCTCCTCTTGCGGAGCACGGGATCTAGGTGCACGGGCTTCAGTAGTTGTGGCACATGGGCTCAGTAGTTGTGGCTCATGGGCTTAGTTGCTCTGTGGCATGTAGGATCTTCCTGGACCAGGGCTCGAACCCATGTCCCCTGCATTGGCAGGCAGATTCTTAACCACTGCGCCACCAGGGAAGCCCGGGGCTTTATTGTTGATGCAGTGACAAGCCACCGGGGACTTTGGAGTAAGCAGGGGTGAGATGTAATCTAATTTGTGTTTTAAATAGATCACTCTAGCTGATGGCAAGAAGATGCTAGAAGATGGGTAAAGGGCCTATTGAACCAGCCTCTGAGAGGTAACGGTGGCTTGGATGAGGGTGGAGGCAGTGGAGAGGGAAGAAGAGGGGTAGTTTTGACATCTGTTCTGGAGCTTTGAAGAGTTAGACACCCTTGGTTGGAGGTGAGGAATCAGAGAAATGAAGTCAAGTTCAACTCCCAGGTTACTGGCTTTCGTTACAGGATGAGTGACAGTGCCATTTAACAAGACAGGGAAAACAGCTTAAATGTGGTCGGGGGTAGAGAGACCAGGTTTAGAGGGGGAAATGGAGAGTTCTTTCTGGACCCTATCAGTTTGAGGTGTCTGTGGAGACATCCAAGTCATATAGGCAAGAGACCTATGAGTTTGGAGCCCAGGGTAGCAGTTAGTCCGGAGTCATGAAGAGTCATCCGCATTTAGACAATATTTAAATCCATGAGACCAGATAGGGTCACATAGAGAAAGGGTCTACAGAGAGAAGAAAAACCAAGAAGTTAAGAATTCCTGGTTCTACATTTGTAGAGACATGGATGGACCTAGAGCCTGTCATACAGAGTGAAGTAAGTCAGAAAGAGGAAAACAAATATTGTATCTTAACACATATACGTGGGATCTAGAAAAATGGTACAGATGAACCAGTTTGCAGGGCAGAAATAGAGACACAGATGTAGATGACAAATGTATGGACACCAAGCGGGGAAAGCGGGGAGGGGAGTGGTGGTGGGATGAACTGGGAGATTGGGATTGACATATATACACTAATATGTATAAAATAGATAACTAGTAAGAACCTGCTGTATAATAAAATAAAATAAAATATTGAAAATAAATAAAATAAAGAATTTCTGGTTCTATCACAGATACAGGGAACAAACTAGTGGTTACCAGTGGGGAGAGGGAAGGAGGGAGGGGCAACATAGGGGTAGGGGAGTATGGGGTACAAACTATTCTGTGTAAAATAAGCTACAAGGACATATTGTACAATAGAGGGAATATAGCCAATTTTTTTTTTTTTTTGCGGTACGCGGGCTTCTCACTGCTGTGGCCTCTCCCATTGCAGAGCACAGGCTCTGGACGCGCAGGCTCAGCGGCCATGGCTCACGGGCCCAGCCGCTCTGCTATAGCCAATATTTTATAATAACTATAAATGGAGTATAACCTTTAAAAATTGTGAATCACTATTCTGTACACCTGTAACTTATATAATGTTGTAATCAAGTATACTTCAATTTAAAAAATAAAATAAAATTTAAAAATTAAAAAAAAAAAGATTGATAGTTGTTACCTCTAGGAGTGGATGAGATTGGGAGAGGACAGATGAAGAGGGCCTTTAATAATTGCTCCCAAAACATCTATCATGAATTGTTTGAATCTTATTAAATAAAACTGTATCCATGTATTATTTCTTTCATAAAGTAGAAAATTGAAAAAAAAAAGGGTTGGGGGGGGAATTCCTGGTTCTAGAAAGTGGTTAAGAGAGGAGAAGCCAGCCACAAAAGACAGAGAGGGAGTGGCCGAGGAGGGCGGAGGGAAATGAAGACAGCGTGTTGTCTGGGAGAATCGCTCTGTCAAGCGGCATAGGAGCTGAAGGAAGATGAGAGCAGTGTCCCCTTCCTAGGGCGACACGGAAGCTGCTGGGGACCTTGCAAGAGCAGGCGTGGTAGGGACAGATGCCAAAGGCAGGGGGTTGAAGAGCGAAGAAGAGGTAGAGGTGGAGTGTAGGGAGAAGAGGATAGAGCAGTCGTGGCGGGGACGGTTGTGTCGAGAGGGGCAGGCGAGAGATGGGTGAGGCCGAGAGAAGCCGGGCAGGAGAAGCGGAGCGCGACAGAGCCAGGGAGGCCCAGGGGACTGGCTTTCGAAAGCAGCAGGGGCCCTTCCTCCGTTGTCCTGGAGGGAAGGCGGAAGAGATGGGTGAGATGCAGGTGGGTCCGTCGGGAAGGTGAGGGAGTGACTGATGGCTTCTGTTTTCTCGGTGAAGAATAAAGTTGCCGGCTGAGTGAGCAGCCGAAGGAGTGGAGCTTGTGTGAGGAGGGCAAAGACCGTCTGTCACAGCGACCAGAGGAGAAATCAGACCTCTCAGGATGTGTGAAGGGGTATGTCATGCACCCATCCGAGGATCAGAGTGAAGCCAGTCGACTCAGCAAAGCACAGAGCTGAAACTGTGCCGCCTATCCAGTTTTATATCCAGCTTTTTTCACTTTACAGAGTAGCAGAAGCATTTCCCCGTGCATTATGAACTCTTGGCAAACATCACTTTTAATACTTAGAAATAATCCACAGAGGGGATATTCCATGGGTCGCTTAAACTTTTCCCCTTTTACTGGACATGGAAATTGTTTCCTGGCTCTGACTGTTGCAGTTCTCAGAGAGGCGGCCTGTGGTCTGGTGGAGAAAGGACAAGACAGGCTGCAAGGCAGAGCTGGGACATTCAACACGCTGGTGCCTAGAATCTCATCGTGGAAGCTTTTTAGGGGCCAATTACATGGCAACTGGCTTTCCTGCCAGGTCACATTCCTAGACTTGAGGATGAAGAATGGGACAGCAAGGCACACCTCACTGGCCTCCCAAAGTGCCCAAAAGTTCGGGAATTGAGTGTGGAGGAAATAGATTTGGGAGAGGGGCCCTGAGAGAAGGGAAGGCCAGACGTGTGACTCCCGAGCTGTTGACAGCTCAAACACATATAGCAACAGCCATGTTTGAGGTAGCGACAGGGCTCCTCACTTGAATGTTTTCCCCATAATACAAGTCCTTTTGGTATCCCACCTTCCCGGAGCGGGCACTGCCCCAGGAGACCTGGTCATGGGGAGAGGATCTGGGGACCCGAGTCTTTTCCACCAAAGCCAGCAGGAGGGGGTCTCTTTCAGGTCTGTGAAGCTGGAGTAAGCCACCCGAGAGAGTGGGCTTACCCACCCAACACGCTGGGGGACCCTTGGTGGACATAATTTTTCAGGAGTTCCTGCCCTGGGTGGAGGCCGCTAGTTCTGGGACTGGCTGAAGCCCCTTCCAAATCTGAGGTTCTGTGTTTCAACAACAACGTTCACTTAAGTCCCCTTATGAGCCAGGGATAGAGAAGTGCCCCACTGACAGTGTGCCTACTGTATGCCAGACGCTGGGCTTCTTGGACATGACCTCACCCCATGGCACGACAGGCCAGTGAGAAAAGAATCGGCATCCCGTGTGAGAGTGGGAAACCAGCAAGGCTGCCTCTTCTCACCCCCCAGCCCCGGGCCTCCCCTGCAGCACAGGGTGATTGGTGGGGACCCCACGGAAGGACCCTTTCCTGGACACTTGCACCCCTTAAGGAAGCGCCTTATGTGATGGGCTTCAGGCACCACGCGGCACCTAGTAGCTGTGGGTGAGAGGCTCCAGGTTAGAGACAAGGAGCTGAGTAAACCCCACCTCTTTGGGCTGGTGGTGGCAGAACTGGGGGCCTGAGGTGACAAGGTCTTGTTTGTGGGATTTGAGTTTCTGATGGACGACAATGACTGCCAGGCCTTTCCAGCTGGAACCGGAGCAGGCTCGGGGCCAAGGCCTGCCACCCTCTGGGCAGGTATAAGAGCTGGGAGGAGGGCTGGAGCCCGGCTGGGGCAGAGGTGCCAGCTGCCCGCTGGGGGACCAGGGTGCAGAGCTAAAACTGCTTTGTACAGACCGCCAGGTGGACAGGGTCAGTTCTGGAAGTGGCCCCTTCTCTGTGGGATGCAGCAGAGGCACTAGGGAAGCCGTCGGGCTGGACAGGCTGGAGGAGGTCACCTGAGGCTGCGACTCGGCAGGGTGAGTACATTCTTCCACGGTTCCTGCCTTTCCCTTCTCCACTGAGCTACTCACCCCTGCAAGTGACTGAGTGACTCTCTGCCCCAGAGGTGCCCGGGTGGAGACTGAATGGCCATTTGTCTGGGACTTGAGCCCTGAATCTCGCAAAGGGGCAATGTCGGGGGATAGCCATAGCACTGTCATTTGTCCAGTGCTCAGCAAACACCAGGAACTGTGAACAGGATGATGGAGGTCTGGCTCAGCATCCTAGTTCTTCAGGCATTATCTTCATTTACTCTGACAGCAGCCCCATCGGGTAGATAGGTATTAGTATTTTACAGATAGGGAGACTGAAGCACAAAGATGTTAAGTAACTTGCCCAACGTCACACAGCAAGGAAGTGGCAAAAACCAGGATTTAAACTCCCTGACTCCAGAGTCTGTGCTCCTAATGACTGTGCTATTCTATCATGTGGCTGTGGTTAGTCCCTTCTACTTTCTGAGTGGCAGTTTCCTTATCTGCAGTTTAAGGGTGTAAAACATGATGATCAGAACGATATTGTCCTGAGATTCCGGAAAGATATCTGGACATGGGTCAGCCTTAAGCACTGGGAAGCCCTGTTGGAACATTTATCAATAATGTGTGAATGGGGACTGCCCTGGTGGTCCAGTGGTTGGGACTCCGTGCTTCCAGTACAGAGGGCGCAGTTTCGATCCCTGGTCGGGGAACTAAGATCCCACATGCTGCGTGGTGTGTGGGGGAAAAAAAAAAAAAAGAATATGGGGATGCCCTTTGATCCATTATTCAACTTTTGCAATTTATCCTAAAGGATATCATCAGATTTATGAATAAGGAGGTTCATTACAGTTTTGCTTATAATCACAGAAAATTAGAAGCAAACAAAATGTCAGACGTTTGAGAAATGATGTACATCCTGTGACGAAATAATAAGCAGCCATTAAAAATCATGTGTTCAAAGGGTGCTGCATGTAACTGGAAATTTTTCATTTGTTAAGTTTGAAAAAGCACTTTATAAAACGATACACAGCATGATGTATCTATAAATGTGTGTATATACTTGTCTATGAAATAAATATAAAAGATGGGAAAAAATACCCTCGGGGCTGAGAGTTTCTCTCTGAGAGGTGGAATTATGAATATTTTTGTATTTTTCTTTATTCTTTTCTAAATTCCTCAAATTTTCTACAGTAAACATGTATTGCTTTTTTAATTAGAAAAATGACTTTTTTTGTTTTCAAAATCTGTTCTTTTGGTCTAGCTTGGCCCCTTTCAAGCTTTGAGAGGAAACTGAATTGCAGGCTGTCAGTCTTGTGAGGGCCTCTGAAATAATCTGGTCTCAGAGAAACCAGAGGGGAAACAGTGGAATATGTTACACGTGGGGAAACATGTAACAGTGCTACATGTTACATGTGGGGAAACCCAGTTACATGTGGGGAAACCCAGGGGTGCAAGGGACTTATGCAAGGTCATACAGGGAACCAGAGGCCCCAGACCCCCAGTCTGGGGGCTCAGGCATCTGCCCAAAGGCTACAGTCCATGGGCCAGGCTGCCAGAAGGACAAGGAGGTAGAAGGGAATCACAGCTAGCATCTACGGCTAACGTGTTAATTGCTAACTACAAGTGCGGCCTTGAATGCCCAGCGTAGCTGACCTCACAGACCCACCCAGTGACATACTGGCCCGGGAATGACAGGTGAATGACAGGTGAGAGGGAGCAAAGGGTAGGCGGATGGGCGTGGAGCCAGCCGGGTGTGCCCCAGGTTTCTCCCTCTCATCTTTAGGCCTCACCAAGCGGTGCTGCCTCCCTCAGGAAGGCTGAGGGCTTGCTTACTGCCCTCAGCTGGGCTCGGACAGAAGCATGAAAGGTCTCCGCTGGCGTTACACTCGGCTGGTAAGGGGCCAGCTTGGGCTGGGGGTTGGTCAGGAAAGGCGGGGAAGAGGGGGTCTGGGCCAGGATTGGATACAGGCTGGTGTCCCCCTTCCAAGCCCCTCCTCAGCTGGCCCAGGGTTCAGAGCAAGGGCTCAGGAACCTGGGGCATTAGTGCCCAGCCCCATGGTCCCAAGACCCTCAGGAAGCACAGACCACTGTCTTCATCCCTTCCTCCCCGGAGTGGGTGCCAGATGGAGCTCTATCCAGAAGCCCGCACAGCTAGGACGCCCTCCCTAGGCCTGAACCTGGGGAATAGGAAAGCAGTTTCCTGTCCTTCTCTCCTTCTCGAGGAAGTCTGTCTTTTTCTTTTTTTTCCTTTAATGGAGTACCCGCTGCTGTTTTTTAAAATTAATTCATTCATTAATTAATTTTTGGCTACGTTGGGTTTTTGTTGCTACGTGTGGGCTTTCTCTAGTTGCGGTGAGCAGGGGCTACTCTTCATTGCGGTGCGCAGGCTTCTCACTGCGGTGGCTTCGCGGGCTTCTCACTGCGGTGGCTTCTGTTGCGGAGCGCGGGCTCTAGGCACGCGGGCTCAGTAGTTGTGGTGCGTGGGCTTCAGTAGTTGTGGCTCGTGGGCTCTAGATCACAGGCTCAGTAGTTGCGGCACACGGGCTTAGTTGCTCCGCGGCATGTGGGATCTTCCTGGACCAGGGCTTGAACCCATGTCCCCTGCATTGGCAGGTGGATTCTTAACCACTGCGCCAGCAGGGAAGTCCTTGAGGAAGTCTCTCCTGATGAAAAGCCCCGAAGTCATTGTGTGCAGGCGTGCATACACACACACACACACACACACACACACTCTGGTACTCAATGGAGTGAATGAATGAATGAAGACACCACCATACATGCCCACTGACACACACATATATTTACACAATCCCAACTCACACTCACAAACACATTGACAGGTAACACACAAAGTTGCACTCAATACCTTCTCACACTGATTTGCCTACACAACTCTATTTTAAGCCAACACATCACACACAGACAAATGTGCATTTTATATGAATCTGCTAACCTGCACACTGTCTCACCTATGACTACATGCGTTGTTTCACTGGCTGAAAGGGCCTTCTTTCTTCCTTTGTAAAATGGGCGTAGTAAGAAGCACATTCTCGGGAGTTCCCTGGCACTCCAGTGGCTGGGACTCGGCGCTGTCACTGCTGCGGCCCGGGTTCAATCCCTGGTCAGGGAACTGAGATCCCACAAGCCACAGAGTACGTGGCCAAAAGGAAAAAAAAAGCAGCACATTCTTCTTAGAATTCTTGGGAAAATTCAGAGAGATCACGCACAGCAAGCAGTTCACACAGGCCTAGTCAAGTGTGTGCTGTATACGTCAGCCACTACTGTTGTTGTTATTATTATTACCGTTATTTCACGTACAAAGGCACAGCTGCGGCTCCCAGAGCTGGGCTGTCATCTGCCCTTCTCTCCTGCCCACAGGCTTAGAACGCAATCCCTGGCATCCACTCCGGATCCAGAGAAACCAGGCAGACAAGCTGCAGGGCCTACGGCCACATCGGATGGGCATGGCTGGCAGGGGCCAGGGAGGGAGCTGGCTGGAGGCGGGGGCAGGGCCTGGTCTGTCGCTGACACTTGCTTCCTCTGGCTGCGCTCGTGGCTGCAGGGGCCTGGGCCGGGGTGATGAGGTGGCCGAGGACATGTGGAGGCTGGTGTCTCCTTGTCCCTCCACTCACCAGGCCTCTTTGTGTCTTCACAGCCCAGCCAGGTGGAGGACGCTCTGTCTGGGGAGGAGGGTGAGGAAAAGGAGGAGGAGACAGCCCCAGCCCCAGCTCGTGCTCCGGAAGATCCAGTGGAGCCCCAGCTGGCAGAAGCCAGCCAGGTTCTGGGAGCCTCGGAGATGAGGCAGGTTCGGGCACAGTCCGTGGTACAAAGATTTCAGCCCTGAGCCTGAGGGTCCCACCCTCCTGCCCCACCCAAGCTAGGCCCAAGGACACCCAGGGTCACTCCTGCTCTGTTCTCTGCTCACTGTGTCACCTTGGGCAAATCACTTCTCCTCTCTGGGCTTTTCTTCCTTTCTTGTAAAATGATCCAGTAATCCTAGCACCGCCTTCTTCCCTGGGCCAGGAGGTTAAGGATATAGTGAACTAATCTAGTCCTTGGGAACTGACGCCAAAGCTGGGGTGGGGGTGGGAGGATGAGATGCGGGGATTAGGAGGAAGGGTTCAGCGTCTCATCTATTCTCTGGCTGCTGGGGGCCAAGGTGACCCCTCTGACCTGGGTTCAAATCCTGGCTCTGCCACTTACTCCCCATGTGGGCTTCAGGCAGGTTGCTTCACCTCCCTGAGCCTCAGCTTCCTCATCTATATAATGGGAACACTAATCCCTCTCTCTGAGGGTTCCTGCTAATTGGCGTGAAAGTCCCCTGGAAACAGTAAAGTACCCTGTAAACTGCAAAGCACCGTGCTTGGGTGAGCGGTGGCTGTTCAACCTCAGTCCTCCTGGGACCCGAAGGATATGGGGCGAGGAGGGTGGGAGGACCGGGAACCCTCACTAACCTCCAGTCCTGTCCCTTAGATCAGCCTCCACCTCCCCCCGAGAGTCGCTGGACACTCCTGGAGTCTGGCCTTTCGCACGTCGAGGGACGGCTTCAGTCTGCGGAGCCTGTACAGGCAGATGGAGGGCCACAGCGGGCCGGTGCTGCTGGTGCTGAGGGACCAGGATGGCCAGGTGAGCCGTGCGGGGAGTGTTAGTGGAAGGGATGCATGTCGATGGGCCCCCGAGGGCCTCTCCATTCCCCAGCTCTGCCCCAGGCTCCCCAGGAGCCTCTCTAGGATGGGCCTATGTTACCAAGCCTGAAGGGTGGTGCTGCCAGTGGACCTCCAGCTCCCTTCCAGCGGCAAACTGCAAATTCTTCTTTCCAGATGTTTGGGGCCTTCTCCTCCTCGGCTATTCGACTCAGCAAAGGCTTCTACGGTACTGGCGAGACGTTCCTCTTCTCCTTCTCTCCACAGCTGAAGGTGATGTTCTTAACCTTCCAGGCGGGGAGTGGGATCTATGGCAGGACAAAGAACCCGGGGTCCCAGTGGCCCCCAGCTCCATCCCCCGTGCTGGGTGCCTGGTGTCCTTCCATCTTTCCACAGAGGGAGTACAGCAGGGCAGTGGCAGGCAGAGCATCCCCCTTCATTTAAAAAGTGCTCAGTTCCTGGCAACCACTGACTGGCTTGAGAGGAGGTGTGTCGCTCAGCAGATACAGGCTGGAAAGACAAAACTGGTCCAAGTGCAGGTAGCCCTGTGGGTGTGGGGGTAGGAAGATGAAGACAGACATGCCCAGTGGCTTATATTTTCTTAGGCAGTGTCGGGTAAGGGCATCAGCTAAGGGTGAAGATGGAGAGGAGGGTGTGAAGGTTGAGGGGAGAGGAGGTATGGCAGGAGTAGAAAGGGAAGCTGCTGGAGAAAACTGGAGAAACAGAAGGGCAGCTAGGCAGGGCTGACTGGAGGTCCGAGACTGCGAATGCAAAGGCCACTTACTTCGGTGTGTGCTCTTCTCTAGCAAAATTCAGCTCCTCAGGTTCAAGCATGGAGAGCGCGATGGGAGGGTTCAACCACGACTGGGGTTTTGCCAAGCTGCTTTACTAGAGGTAGACAGGGAAAAGGGAGTTGAATGGAGTGGAAACACAAAATAGATGAAGCACTAGTTGCAGGTGCATTGGTTTGCCATTAGAAACCCCTGTCCCATGCACAGAGCAAGACACCTACAGATACATGCAACAACATAGGCATCTGGTTGCATGACAAGGAGGTCACAAGCTTGGACTGACTGCCTTGCCGAAGGCAAAACACACCATATCTGCTGTGTTGCCTCCATCGCCAGCCTGGAAATCTTATCAGAGAAGAGGAGAGGGGACAGTTGTTTACAATAAACCCATGCTGGGTATTAGTCCCCACCGCTGGCCTTCCAGGGTTCACCTACTAGAATCCTCAAGTTGTACAAGGTTCCTCCTACTGCTCCGACAGTTCCGTGGCAGAATCCTTTGCTGGTTCCTCCTCATCTCCCCAACCTTTTAACATCATGGGGTCCTCAAGCTCAGGTTTTGGTTGTCATCTCTTCTCTGACTATCCTCTTTCCTTCGAGGTCTCGTCCATTCTCACAGCTTTCCATGTCATCCAGGTGCTGATGGCCTCTCCCCCGGACTCCACACTCACATACATCCAACCATTACCCAGTGTCTCCAGTTGGATCTAAATGGCATTTCAAGCATCACATGTTCAAAGCTGAGCTCCTGACTTTCTCCCAGAAAATCAGTTCCCCCGGCCATCTTCCCTGACAAAGTTAACGGCACCTCTATCTTTTCTGCCGTCGAGACCAAAAATTTTGGAGCCCTTCTTAATGCCTCTTTCACACCCTACATCTGAGCTGTCAACGAATCCTGATGGCTCTTCCTTCTCTTTCTATCGCTATCCAGAATCCACCACTTCTCACCATGTCCTTTGCTGTCACCCTGGTTCAAGCCACCATCATTACTTGCCTGTGTTCCTGCTATAGCCTCCTAATGCTTCCACCTTCAGTCATCACAGTACCTGGAGTGAGCCTTTTAAAAGGTAAGTCAGGGCACATCACTCCTGGGCTCCAAGCTGCCGATGGTTCCTTTCTCCCTCAGAGAAAAGTCAAAGTCTTCACAATAACCTACAAGTCCCTACGTCTCTTGGCCTCTCTCCGATGTCATTTCTTGCTACTTTCCCTCTCCTGCACTCCGCTGTAGCCACACAAACCTGTCGGTTTGTTCTTTTTTTCTTTTTTTTTTTTTTTTGCGGTACGCGGGCCTCTCACTGTTGTGGCCTCTCCCGTTGCGGAGCACAGGCTCCGGACACGCAGGCTCAGTGGCCATGGCTCACAGACCCAGTCGCTCCACGGCATGTGGGATCTTCCCGGACCGGGGCACAAACCTGTGTCCCCTGCATCGGCAGGCAGACTCTCAACCACTGCGCCACCAGGGAAGCCCTGTCGGTTTGTTCTTAAGCAGGCAGGCCTGTTCCTACCTCAGGGCCTTTGCACACACTGCTCTACCTAGTGTGCCCTCCACAGGATCTCCATGTGGGTCGGTTCTCACTCCCTTCAGGATGCTGCTCAGATGTCACCCTCTCGGCAAGGCCCTCCCTGGCCGCCTGCTTTAAATTTGTAACACTCCAGCCCCTAGAAATTCTTATTGCCCTTCTCTACTTCTTTCCCCTTAGCTTTTGTCGCCACCTAATATACCATTTATTTTACTGATTTACCCGCCTCCTGCCGCTAGAGTGGGAATTCCAGGAGGCAGGAGTTTTTGTCTGTTATGTTTGCTGTTCTCTCCAGTGACTAAACAGTGCCTGGTGCTAAGTGCCAAAAAAGTTCTTCAAAGGAGCTTATGATTGTTTTCAGGGGATCACTATAGTCTTCCCAGGATACTGTTATGGAATCTCATCCTTTCAAAAATTGGTTAATTTTTGCCCGTCTTTGGTCTTCTGGCACTTCTTGTGTTCTGCATGAATTCCCAGCCGTTCCTTTACTGCTCTTCCAAGAAGCACCATGAACGTGGCCTTAACTTTTTCTGTAGCAATGTTTATCTTCCTCCTTCAAGTCTGAAGGTCATGTTCCTTGAGGAAAGTGGAGGAGGAGCTGAATGGTTCTGTCTTCTCGTGGCCACTTGTTAATATTACCTCACCTGTTCTGAGCCCAGGGCTTATCTTTTATGAGTCCATTTTCTTGCTTAACACCCTTTGGTTGCTCAGAGCATTTTTGGCAACTAATTACAGGCAATAATATGCTATACTTTTGCAGCCTTTTAAAAATCTTTTTATTAGCTAAATTGACCCTTGAATAATTTGTTTATTCAACAAACATCTATACCATGTCTCAGGAATACTGCCGGAATCAAGGCAGCCGTCACAGAGCTTACCTGTTAGCTGGGCAGGCAGTGGCATATTGCCACATGAACAGGGCCTGGGAGGAAGGGCTACTTTCAGTTCCTCTGGGATGACATTTGGGCTGAAAGATGAGAAGTGGGCCATTTGAGGATCTGGGGGAAGAGCATCCTGGGCAGAGGGGTCAGCAAGCATGAAGATCCTAGAGCAGCAATAGCCTCAAGTGTCCCAGGGACAGAAGGGCCAGGGTAGATGAAGTGCAGTTGTTAAGGGGGAAAAGAGGTCGGAGAGAAATCGGGGGCACAGCAGGCTGGGCTTTCGGCTGTTGTCAGCGGTTGGATTTTATTTCCAGGGCCATTGGAGGGCTTTAGCAGAGGAGGGCTAATATCCGATTGGATTTTGAATAGGTCACTGACCGCAGTGCGGACATGGGCTCTGGGCAGGAGACAGTGGAAGCTGAGACCCATTAGGAGGCTGTGATCCAGGGAGGAGTGACTGGCGGGGACGGATGGGACAGAAATGGTGGTAGTCAGGGTGTCTCTTTGGGGTGGGGCCCACAACACTTGCTGAGGAACTGGGTGTGAGGCAGCACTGGGGAGTGTGCAGGCTTGGTGTTGCCTCCAGCGAGGGGAGGAAACAGTTAGTAAGGGTAGAATCAGGGCCCCGCTCCTGACCTGGACTTTCTGCCTCCTCTCTCCAGCTTTGGACGCAGGAAGCCTCAGAGGGTTCGGGTCTATTCCTAGAACAGAAGGGCTTTGGGGCTGTGGGAATTCAGACTGGAGGGCAAGAGGAGATGAACTCCAGGGAGACTGGAGACCAGAGTAGTTCCTGCGCCTTCGTTGGGGCCTGGAGGTTCTGTTTCCTCCACAACACTGCCGCCCAGTGGTGTAGAGTCAAAGTGCAAGGGCAGGACTCACCCAGTAACCGCAGGTTTCTCCTATCATCACAGGTCTTCAAGTGGACAGGAAACAACTCTTTCTTCGTGAAAGGAGACTTGGATTCACTGATGATGGGCTGTGGCAGGTGCGTGTCTCAGTCCTCCCCGAGTCTCGAGTGTCGGGGTGGTCTGTGCTCGGATCCCTTCTCCCGTCCGGAAATGCTGAGCTAGGCTGCCCCAGACAAGATGGGGAGGCTGCTGGTTAACCTTCAAGCCTCTCCCTTCAGCAGCTCCTGCTCAGTCCACTAGCCAACCCCCTAAACCCTGCTCTAAGTCAATATTGAGAGGAGAGGGTGGCGTGAACTCTCCCCCGAAGTGTTACGTTGGTGACAGCTTAGGCTGTCACTTTGGAAACAGCATTCCCTATGGTTGGATGAGGCTAGATTCAAGGGATGGGCAAGCCTCAGATTTACCTGTCAGCTCCATGACTGTAGGAACATAACCCACTGGAGGAAGGCAGGCATCTGCCTGGAACCCGGCATGCGTGCATGCGTGCGTGCGTGCGTGCGTGTGTGTGTACGCGCGCGCGCGCCTCTTGGGGGTGGGAGATGGAGTGCGTTAGGAAGACAAGGTTAGTCTCGCCTCTGGTATGACCTGCAAGTTCAGGCAGAATAACTCTTATCCTGAGGTTACAGAAGAAAGCATTGCTTGCTTAGTACCAGGCAAGTTCTTTGCTCTCCCAACTGCCTGAAAAGCCTCCACTGAGAGGCAGATTGACACAGAATGCACCAGCCATGGCTGATTTGCAGTAAGCCACTTCCCAGCTCCAGCCTAGGTTTGCTGTCAAACGAGGGGATTAGAATGGATGCCCTCTGACGTGTTTTGGGCTCAGACTCCGCGCTTGCGCGAGTCCCTCCTTTGGTTAAGCATTGCCATCTTTAACGTTCTGAATGTTCTAAAACTGGATTGTGGTGATGGTTGCACCACTGCATATATTTATCAAAATCACTGAACTGTAAAAAAAAACAAAAAACGCTCCAAACCCTGTGGGGAACAACATGCGAGCCCCTAACAATCAGGATAAATTGGTTTAAGGGGAGCTGAGACAAAGGTGAAGTGAGGCTGCGGTCGCGGTGTAGCCAAGCACCGCTGGTGCAGGTCCGAAAGGTGTCAGCACCCAGGAGGGAGCGATGCCAAGACTCTCCTCTCTCTTTAGTGGACACTTTGGGCTGTGGTTGGATGGAGACTTGTATCACGGGGGGAGCCACCCCTGTGCAACCTTCAACAACGAGGTGCTGGCCCGGCAGGAGCAGTTCTGCATCAAGGAGCTAGAGGCCTGGGTCCTGAGCTGATGCCCCGGTGGGCAGCTTCCTGGGGCAACAGGGGCTTGGATCTGCCCCCGGATGCTGACGAGGCCTCCGTCACCCTGGGCAGTCCATTCTGTCCGAAACACAGATGGCGAAGTCTCCCAGTGTGGACTGTGGCTCTGAGCCAGCCTCCCGTCGCCAGAGGACCAAGACAGGCATGAGCACAGCCCATGTTCTCCTGGAGAGGGGACTTCGAAGGAGTGAAAGCACTTATACCTCACCCGAGCAGCACAAAGTCCCTCAGGAAAATGATCTTTTTAGAGAGTATACAGTTAATACATGTTTATTGTAGAAAAACCAGAAGATATAAAAGAATTAAAGTTGCCTAAAATTCAACCACCCCCCAAAACACTAACATTTCATGTATATCCTTCCAGACAATTTTCCAAGGAGATATATATATATATATATATATATATATATATATATATCTTACAAAATGGGATTCTACTCTATATGTGTTGGACATTATTCTAACTTAAAGAATATTGTCAAGCCACAGACACCAGGACTCAACCAGTGAAATTAATAAAGACTCCAGTAGCATCCTTCTTTTCCCAGAACATTGAGGGCTTTCTGTCTGCCACCAGTGTGCCACCGGGTGCTTGCAAATCTCTTATTTAATTCCACGAGGAAAATATGAAAGCAGCAAATGAACAATATGCATATTTGGGTAAAGAATTTGAAATTCTGTAGATGGGAACCTCAGGGAGGTTAAAAAGGAGGAAGGATATGTTTTCTGGCAAAACAGGAGCTCAGAAAAACTAAAAAAAAAGAAAGCCATATCCCTCCCCATGCTAGTGCCTGTCTCCTTCCAGAAGATTCTTTATCAGGCCATTACTTGCCATTACTGAATGAGGAAAACCAAGTAACATAGGCCCTGTTAATATTATCCCCTCTCGAAGACCCAACACAGTGCTGAGGTATAAAGAAACATCTGGGCGCATTCCTAGACCAAACACAGTTCTTTTGCACAAAAGGGTCAAAACTGGGCACACAAGTGTGAGAGAAAGTCGTCAAGGAAGACACGGTTGGTTTCAAGATAGAGATACATTCATGACGTTTTATTGCAGCTGTTTCCCTCACCCAGATGAAATAACCAGTCACTTGAACTTGCAGTTCTATTTACATTCTCAATGTGACAATGCGCAGTAACTCTAGAGGCCAAGCTGTTAAAGTCTCCGTTTTTATACGAATAGTGAAGATGTTTCTTAAGAAAAATTTAACCTTGTCAGTGGCACATGGTTCCCATAATTAAAACAGTTGCAAAGAGCATAAAGTGCAGCTGCCTGGTATGTAACAAAAGATGCAAACAAAACAGATTCAAGTTGTTTCTCAGAGAGCACAACGATACAACACTGAGACCACAAAATTGCAGAGTAAAACAATGATTTAAAGGGAGGAGGTGCAAAAATAAAACAATCTTGGCAGAGAAACATTACATTCTTGACCTTGGGTCCGGGCACATGGAGTCTGGGACGGATGCTTCTCCCTGCTGAACATTTCAGAGGCACCTTGGTTAAAACGGACATGACCCAGTACCACGGACCACTTTCCTTGTGCTTCTATGAGCCCATGTGTGACCACATCCCCACCACACAGCACCGTGGTGGGAGAGGAGAAGGGTTCTAACTACTCTATGAATTAGGGTCAACTCTTTATCTACTGAGGGATGGGGGAGGGGTGATAGTGCACAACGGCAGACATTCCAAATACCTGTCACCCTAGTGTCTACAGCAGAGAGCCTGGTTACACAGTGGAAGGTGCAGCACTCCTAAGGCCCTGGGGATAATCCGCTGGCCTGTGGTCTGAGTTCCTCCCCACTCCCTCTTGCTCTTGCCCAGGGCCAGGGCTGGCTCCCCAGGCCCAGGCTGCCAGGGAGTGTCAGGCTTTTGTAAGGGAGCGTCAAAGCACAAGATGTTAGGGGCTCATGACTACACTCCCCACTGCCCTGCCTCTGGCAGCCACCAGCTTTGGCTCTAACTCCAGACTTTGCTCTTGGTGAATTTCTGTAGCACTGGGGATGTGCGTATGGGAGGAGAGCCCTCAGTTCAGGAGCGCTGCTCAACCACTGTGTAGAGACACAGAGTGGAACCTGGAGCTCACTGGGCAATCACTTCATCTCTGCACGGGCAGCTACCAGCAAAAATGAAGTCCCAGCTCTGAGGAGCCCTGAGGATGGACGGTTCCTGTCATGACCTCTGATCAGCACCCAAGCAAGATGCAGAGAGCAGGTGGGAGGGAAGCTGCCTTCTCCAGGCTGGGCAATGGCAGAACCCTCAGGGCTCGGGCAGTGAGCACCCAGGAAAGAAACCAACACGGGCTAGAGCCACAGCTGACCCAGAGAACAGCTTGGTTTGGGGGATCCCTCTGCCACTGGGGCTAGGGGTTTCCTATAAGGTAGTTTTATGCCCCACTTCAGAGGAGGCCAGAGCCCTCAGATCTTTTCAGCAAATCAGTCAGGCCTGTCATCAAAACGCTGGAGCCCCTCCTGGCCCTCATCTACTGTTGATCCCACAGGGCAGCTGACAGGGGGCTAAAAGGGTGAGGGTAGGTGCCTTTCACTAATATTACAGTCACTCAAGGAGAGCTCTCTTCAAATCTGGGGTGATGGGCGCCTCCTCAGGGGCGCAGGATTTTACGTTTTGCTTTTAACTGTGGCTGTTCGTGACAATCCCAAATGCAAATTCCAGTGTGCACCTTTGTCTAATTTCCAAATTTTTTAAAAAACAAACATATGTCCTAAGAGTTCAAAGTACATAAAACAGCGGTTATTCTAAGAAAACTGGCTGCTAAAGAAGAAAGGCTTTGATTAATATTAAAAATAGGCAAGGCAGTGCTTTCCATAACTCATGTAATAAAGTTTGCCTAATACCTGTTCCTCTAAATAGAAATGACTTAGCATGTGCGTACATTCAAAATATAAAATAAAAAGCACTAGTTGTCAATACATTTGTAGAACTCTGTAATCAAATTCCCTAAGTTAATTCTGTTGGGGGGAGGACGGAGAGGCTTTTTGTAAACAACTGATTGCAGACATTCACACTGAACCATCTCGAAAAAGCTGGGCTCTGCATTTGGATGCTTCTCGGGTGTGAGCTGGACTCTGGGCTGAATCTGTGTAATTCCACTCCGATTTTCGAGGTGTTATAAGTGGAGCTACAATATCACCATCCTGTCAAAGAGAGAGAAACTAGAAATAGAGAAAAGCCAGTTTTCATGGTTTTTGCGAAGGCCTCAGGTACACGTATCTTTGTCCTGCAGACAGATTGCTTCTGGACAGACTTACTCTTGGGAAACCCCAGACTGTATATATGCTCAGTGTGTGGGCTGAATTAGAAACGCCACGGTCCTAGCAAGGGAAGAGCCCTCAGAGCAAAAGCCACCAGACCTAATCTTTTCACATGGCTAGGTTTTACGGCCCTCTCCCTTCACACACTTCCACGGAACACACTCTGTCCTGGTTTTCCAGGAGAAAGAGGGTCTGCACTGGACCCCTGCTCCTCTCTTTCCTAGTCTCCCCTGTAATAAACGGCCCAGGCCTGTAAGACGGCAAAGGGGGTAAGGACAGCATGCGCCTGCAGAACTTGAGCTTTGCTCCACAATCAAGGCTATAACTTTGGCCCCATCAGCACTGACTCCACCCAAAACAAGGGATGGTGTCAAAGTGAAGTGACTTGAAAACAAAGAGTGTGAGAAGCTAGGCCCTCTAACACCTGACTCTATCCTGAATCGTTCTTGAACTTGTGGATGGATTCTCGAGGTTATGTGAGGGTACAGATCTGTGAGAGCCTTTATTGCACTAGCAAGAGAACGCTTGTGATAGAATATCGTGGCTTCATTTGCCTACTTGCTCTCAGATCCACACTTCGCCTCCCTCTGCTGTGCTGTGTAACAGGAGCTGCTCTTGTGAACTACGTTTCCCAGCTCCCGTGTCTACTGGCCTCCAGTCAGGTTTGGCCGATGGGAGGCACTGGTGGGAGGCTGGAAGAGAGGGGGGCAGAGAAGCCAGGGTGTCTCTCCCCTAACCCCTCTGGCTGGGTACAGTGGCTGTGATTCTGCTGTGGTTCTAGCTTCTGCAGGTGGCCCAGCACCTGGACTCCCACCTCCTACCCTAGAGGTGGCAGCAGCTCCCTCCTGTTGTCTCACTGTCCTGTTGGCCCATTTAGCTCTTCTAAAGCTTTCGGATCTCCTGCCCCGTATCACATTTCTTCTGCTGACCTACGCTGGATCCGACTTGATAGAGCTATTATTAAAAGCAGCCACACTATTGCCATGACACTCATATTCGGAAGACCCGTACCTCAAGTCAACATGATTTGTTTTCAAACTCGTCTCTATTTCTACCAAACATCCTTATCTCTACCCGTTCTAATTTCAACTCTAGTGAACTTTATGAACGCCGACCTGACTATGTCCCTTTCCTGCTTACACACCCCAGGGGCTCCCACTGCTCTGGTGCTCTTGGCTTACAGCACTGTGCACAGTGCCCCGCCCCATCCCTAAATGCACCCTGTTCTCTCTCACCTTCCGGCCTCCCCCCCACCCGCCTTTACCCAGCTGACTCCTCACCCATTCTTCAGGTCTCAGCTTCCAAGTCCCTCTTTAAATAAGCCTTCCCCAACCAACCAGACTTAAACCCGGCTCCTTTTTGCTCCTCTAAGACTGTCCACACTGCCCCTAACCCCAAAGCACTTACCACACCATTGTGACTGTTATTTACTCATGTGTCTGTTATCCCCAAATAGAGCGAAACCTGTGGGAACTGTCTCAGGTACTGTTCCATCCCTGGCCCCTAACATAGGGCCTGGTGAAAACACTCATTCCCTGACTGAATGTATCTGGATTTAAGTCACTATCACCACATGGCTGAACTTGAATAGCCTCTTGTCTCTCTGCTTCCAGTCTCTCCACGTTCCAATCCATCTGCTGCTAGAGTTTTCCTTCTTCATCAGGGGTTTAGTCTCCTTAGAAGCTACAGTACATAAGACAGACATACTTCCTTATTTCCACTGGTCTCACTCTAGCTGGAGACAAAACCCAGAAGTAAATATTACAGCAGCATGGTAAGTCTTGAATACTCTGCCCACCGTACATAACAGTAAATCTTTCTTAGCTGATTACCCACGCTTCTCCACAATCCAGCCGACTCTTCCGTTTCCATCACCTCAACAATAAGACTTTGAGGCCCCCAAACACACCCAACTTGTTCCAGTTGCATTTTTGTGTAGCTCCCATTTCTCTCTGCTACTCATCCAAACACAATCCAGCCTTCTGGATGTAGGAGAATCCTCCCTCCTGCCTAAGACTTTTCTTTCTTCCTTTTTTTTTTTTTAACATCTTTATTGGAGTATAATTGCTTTACAATGGCGTTAGTTTCTGCTTTATAACAAAGTGAATCAGCTATACATATACATATATCCCCATATCTCCTCACTCTTGCGTCTCCCTCCCACCCCTATCCCATCCCTCTAGGCGGTCACAAAGCACCGAGCTGATCTCCCTGTGCTATGCAGCTGCTTCCCACTAGCTGTCTATTTTACATTTGGTAGTGTATATATGTCCATGCCACTCTCTCACTTCATCCCAGCTTACCCTTCCCCCTCCCCGTGTCCTCAAGTCCATTCTCTACATCTGTGTCTTCATTCCTGTCCTGCCCCTAGGTTCTTCAGAACCTTTTTTTTTTTTTTAAGATTCCATATATATATGTTAGCATACGGTATTTGTTTTTCTCTTTCTGACTTACTTCACTCTGTATGAAAGACTCTAGGTCCATCCACCTCACTACAAATAACTCAATTTCGTTTCTTTTTATGGCTGAGTAATATTGCATTGTATATACGTGCCACATCTTCATCCATTCATCTGTCAGTGGACACTTAGGTTGCTTCCATGTCCTGGCTATTGTAAATAGTGCTGCAGTGAACATTGTGGTACATGACTCTTTTTGAATTATGGTTTTCTCAGGGTATATGCCGAGTAGTGGGATTGCTGGGTCGTATGGTAGTTCTATTTTTAGTTTTTTAGGAACCTCCATACTGTTCTCCATAGTGGCTGTATCAATTTACAGTCCCACCAACAGTGCAGGAGGGTTCCCGTTTCTCCACACCCTTTCCAGCATTTATTGTTTGTAGCTTTTTTGATGATGGCCATTCTGACTGGTGTGAGGTGATACCTCATTGTAGTTTTGATTTGCATTCCTCTAATGATTAGCGACGTTGAGCATCCTTTCATGTGTTTGTTGGCAATCTGTATATCTTTGGAGAAATGTCTGTTTAGGTCTTCTGCCCATTTTTGGATTGGGTTGTTTTGTTTTCTTTTGATATTGAGCTGCATGAGCTGCTTCCACATTTTGGAATTCAGCACCACCAAACCAGCTATACAACAAATGCTAAAGGAACTTCTCTAAGGCTTTTCTGACAGCTCTCCCAAAGCTCTGAGTCCTAACAGACTCACCTGTGTCCCTCCCTCTGGCATCTGACAAAGAGCCGATGTACTGGGCTACTCTTTCACGTCTCACCTTTGGTTTTTGTTTCCTTCAGCACCCAACACAGGGGGGCGGGGGTGGGAAGCAGCTAAGGTGTTGTGAGAGACAGCACTAGGCCAGGAAGTAGAACTCTGTTTCCCACCTGCCTGCCAATCATATTCATTCAGTCAACAAATATCAACTGGTCACATTCTCTGTGCCAGGCACCCACCATGTGCAGGTCAATAAGGGACAATTTCAACAACATTCTCTATGGGATTGGCAACTAGAGAATTTAAATAGGTTATAGGTTTGGGAATGCTGAGTTTGAAATAAGTTAGAAAACTTATTATCAGTTATATGTGGCCTTAAATAAGTTAAAGCTCAGCTTTGGTAACCTTCTCTTCAAGATGAGGACACAATATCTCACCCCCCCAGGGTCACTGGGAGGACTGGGTGAGACAACTGGTGAGAACACTGTCAAGTACTATTCACATGTTCACCATCTTAAACTTTTATTATTAGGACAATAGTGATAAACAGAGCACCCACTCACAATTGCTGTAGGAAGAAACTGCTGGTGGACACAGGTTCAGGCATTTTAAAAGGAAAGCTTAATGTGGAAAAACCTTTTTCTCCCAAACCAAAACCAAATGACTTTTTTTTATTTATTTACTTTAAACTTTTAATTTCATATTGGAGTATAATTGATTAACAATGTTGTGTTAGTTTCAGGTGTACAGCAAAGTGATTCAGTTATATATACACATGTATCTATTCTTTTTCAAATTCTTTTCCCATTTAAGTTATTACCTAATATTGAGCAGAGCTCCCTGTGCCATACAAGGTCCTTGTTGGTTATCCATTTTAAATACAGCAGTGTGTACACGTCAATCCCAAACTCCCCAACTATTCCTCCCCACTACTGTTCCCCCCAGTAACCATAAGTTCGTTCTCTAAGTCTGTGAGTCTGTTTCTGTTTTGTAAATAAGTTCATCAAATGACTATATTTAAATGAGAACTTTTCAGAGGGATGTAAGGATTGCTTGCGTTTTTTACTTAAAAATATGTGCAACATATGTGAATAATGTCACCCACCTGTGGCTTGGTGAAGTCATTGATTAAACACCACTGAACGAAATGCTGTTGTGCAGCGTAGAGACTCCTTTTATCCGTCTTCTTACAATAAACTCGAATCAGCTGCTCAGCAAATACCTCTGGCAAAAACTGTGAAACCTTTTTAAAGAAGGAAAAATTTCACTGTCACCTTGAATTCACACACTGAAGAGAGATCAGCTGTTCCTAAGCTCCATGCTTGATGTTATATTAAAAGCACCATGTTGTTTTGCTATTTTATCCCAGTGATAATCCAGAGAAAAGAATTCAAGGCAGCTGTCATATTGCAAAATGTCCCGCAATTTTATGTCCATTAATAGAAGATGAAAGGTTTGTATGATATAATTACATGAAGACGACTGACTCTCACACAGAAGATCTGCAAATACGCACATTTCACTTAGATGACTTCAACCATATGACACTCCCTTCCCACCAGACTTATAAGCTAGCCTCTAAACCAAAAAACAGAGCTTTCTTCTGTGTTTTGCAAACAGGATAAACTGGCTCTTAAGATGGTCTAGGCTACACAAAATCAGGTATACTTTAATTTTAAAGATATGCTTCTGCTTCTTTTTTTTTAAACAGTACACATTGACTTTAGGACTCAACCTGAAAGTAAAATGCAATTTACTGTAAAGTTCCAAATGCCACTGTCGTATATTTGTTTTACCTAAGTAGTTACCTGATTTTTAGTAATCATGATTGCCTGGCTGGGCTCACTCTTACAATAGAAGCGAACATGATCAATAGGATTCTTGTCTTCCATTCCATAATCCATGTTGATAACCTTAATACAAGCAATAAGTAAGTGATCGTGTACATAATAGCAATGAGAGTTCAATTCAGGGTTGTGGGGCATCACAGGAAACGAAGCAGAGCTCTCTGGAGGTTGAGAAGTAGGAGCCCTGGTAGGGTGGCTCATAGCGGAATAAAGGTAGCTCTGGTGCATGACCCATAGGGAATTGGTCTTTGAAATCTGGGTGGGGTGGGAGGGGTATTTGTGCTTTCAACATAAGTAGGGTATAACGTCAATACCTACTATGTGATAGACACGTGGCAGGCACTGTTGTGTAGAGATACAAGGACCCTTGATAAAATCCCAGCCCCCGTAGACCACATGGCCTAGACTGAGGTAGAACAAATAATTTAAAAAGTAACTATCGGGAATTCCCTGGTGGTCCAGTGGTTAGGACTTGGTGCTCTCACTGCCGGGCCCGGATTCTATCCCTGGTCAGGGAACTAAGATCCTGCAAGCTGTACAGCCTGGCCAAAAAAAAGTAATTATCTAGCACCATTTGTTATAAGAGCTACCAAGGAAAAGCAAATGGTACTGTGAAACTTTGTAACCTGGGAACCTAGTAGTCTGGGGCTCCTAGGCAATGACTGGAAATGTTTTCCTGGGAAAGTGACATTACTAATAAGTGAGCAGGAATTAACAAGGCCTAGGTAGGAAAGAAAAGAATTCCAGGCAGAAGAAACAGCTCTGAAGCAGAGAGGACTGAAACTTGTCTGCTGGTTTTAGTAGCACTGAAGTCATTGCTGATCTTAGTGACAGTAGTTTTAATACAGGCAGACGTCAGAGATATTCCAATACATGCAAAGTGCAATAAAATGACTTGCAATAAAATGAAATATAGCTGTATAGTGATGGTGACAGAGAAAAGGTTCAGAAGTAGATGAGAAGGGACTTCCCTGGCGGGCCGGTGGTTAAGACTCTGTGCAGGGGGCACGGGTTCGACCCCTGTTCCAGGAACGAAGATCCCGAAAGCCATGTGGCGTGGCCAAAACAAACAAACAAAAAACAAGGCAAAACAAAAAAGAAGTAGACGAGAAATGAGAGAGAAGACAACTTTTGGAAGTTTGGCTGTTACGAGAGGCAAGAGGGGAGAATATGAAGCGGACTGTGGTACCCAGGAAAGGTAAGGGGACAAAACTTTTCAATGAGTTTAACCCTGAAGAAGAGAAGATGGGTAAAGAGGAGTGCAGGGTTTGTTATTTTCTTAAGATGAAAGTCTGTTTAACTGCTGATGGGAAAGTCAAAGAGAGAGAGGAGAGAACGCATACTGTGTGGTTCTGCAGACGTTCTGAGACAAATTGCTCTCTGGCTGCACTGCCCAATGGGGTAACCACTGTCCATGTGTGGATTTTTACAATGTCAAGTCATTAACATTAAATATAAGATTAAAATTAGTTCTTCAGCTGCAGCAGCCACATTTCAGTGCTCAATAGACATGTGTGGCTAGTCACTACTGAAATGGACAGCACAGATACAGACCATTTCCATCACCACAGGAAGTTCTATTGGACAGCCCTGGCCTGGAACACAATTAGAAGGGTTACCCTTAGCCTTTTGATAGGAAGAGAGACACTTCCCCACTGTACCAGAGCGAAGTCTGAACACAGCTGCACGTGGAGGCAGACGGTGTAGGTGGAGAGAGCTCCTATCTAATAACCTATATTTTATCTCTGAAATAAGAGCTAAAGTGGAGTTAGTCACTGAGAGTGAATACAGTTGGGGTTGGGAAGCAGGGCTGGAGATTTGGGAGGAGTGAAGATGGTTTGAAATAGTCACTATGGAGACTAGGAGAATTGCACTAAGCTTGCCAGAAAGTCCAGAGGGCCCACCTAGGGTTGGTGACCATGAACTGTCATTCAGCGTTTTGCGAGGGAGTTGAGGGTAATTGCAGAAAATGACTGAATTAATGGAAACACGATCTAAGTTAGATTGGGAGAGAAATAAAGATAGAAGATCACTAACCAGCTGGAAGAAAGTCAGGAGACAGTAAACTGGAGGTCCTGATGAGCTAGGAACAAGTAAGTAAGGAAGAAAGGGGTTTATGGACAGAGATGGGATGCTTCAGTTAGTGATTTTTAGAGGGAGGGCATTTTCAAATGTTGATAAGGTTCAGAGGTGGAGGGGATAAGGTCACTGAAGATGAGGATAAGGAGATCACAGTTGGCGCCATGTGGACTATGAAGCCACTAAGGATGATGGCAGGAACCGGAGTAGAGTGGAAGGCTCTGCACCATGCCAAAACCTGCAACCAAGAGGACAGGAGATGGTTTAAGGATGTCAGTCTCAGGGGAACAGGGATCTTGCATGGGGTCTTGAAGTGGTACTAGGGAACAAGAGGACTGATGAACAGGAAGGTCTCCTGACCCTGAGGAATGTGCTTTTCCTGAAAGAGCTGCAGGGGAATCAGGCTCTCAGGGGACAGCCAGGCTGCAACAAAGGCAAAAAGATAGTCAGAGAAGAGGCTAAAGATAGAGGGGAGTTAGTTAATTACGGAGTGGAAATTCCAAAGGGCTCCAGGGACAGGTTTGGGACAGGGAAGAGATTGGAAGTGAAGTAAGGGGAAGAAATAGAGTAATGTGGTGATGACGGTACAGAAAAGAACAGATGATAAGAGGGGCTTATCCTGTGAGTGGTGACTGAAGAAAACCGGTATATGTGCTTTGCTGGCTATGCTGCCAGTGGCCTGTGAGACAAGGGTGGACATCTGAGATTCAGCCATGGTCCAGAAGTGAGACCAGGGGTCTGCAGTACACGGCCAGCCCTCCCACTCTGCATGGTCTACTGGCTTTGATAGCTGCATTCCTTTATCTGTGAGGGAAAATTGCTCAGTCCTCCCCACGGTCCCAGGGCTGGTGCTGTCACAGGTCTCTCTCCTGGGTGTTGTTTCATAAGGGCGGGACCTGCTGCAGCACTGACATTTTACCCATCGTGCTAAGGCATGAACACTAGTCAAATTTTCAACAATCTAAGTGCCACTACCTCTTCGGTATTTACTTCCTTGGCTTTAGAATAGTAATAAAAGGCAAGCCCTATTTTCTTCATAATGCATAACTGTAAATTCCTCCTTAAAGCAGATTTGATAAGACCATTATTTTCCAGAAGGGCAATGTTATACAGAGATCCCGTGCTTAACCAAGGACTCAAGAGTAAAAAAGTAGCTACAGACCAACAACAATGAATCTTTAATTCTAAATAGTACATTATGTTTTATAGCCCATTACATAATCATAAAAGTTACTACATACAGTCCCCAAAGGGGCCATGTATGATAAGATGCACCACGTAAATATATTACACTGTCAAGCTATAACTAGATGCTAATTCATGATAAGACATTTAATTAGCAATTTTATTGCTTTCTCAGAATACAGATAGGCTTTACCCATCTTAAAATGGAAAGAGTTTCAGATTATGAAACTCTTGTACCATACTCACTGTAAAAAAAAAAAAATCACCTGCAATTCCACCACTCGGGTAGAAACAGTGTTAACATTTTACTATTAATATATCCAAAATTTTTTCAATATGTTCACTGCACACACATATTTAAATGTAATGTATATACATTTAAAGAAACAAAATCATTCTGTACGTACTTTTTTTCACTTATTATAAACATCTTTTGATGTTAAAAACAACTTTTAATGTTTGCATTATTCCACTGAATTTCCTATTAAGAGACATATATAGGGACTTCCCTGGTGGTCCAGTGCTTAAGACTCCACGCTCTCAATGCAAGGGGCACGAGTTCGATCCCTGGTTGGGGAACTAAGATCCCACATGCCATGTGGCATGGCCAAAAAAAAAAAAAAAGACATACACATTTTTCCCCTAATTTCACACTATAATAAAGCCACAATAAATATATTTGTGCTTTTTTTTGAAAAACTGATCACCTCCTTTGGACAAATCCCCAGAATGAAACTGCTGGTTCAGTTAAAATTGACCCTAGTTTGGTCTCTTGTATCAATTTACACTCCCATTTTCACATACCTTTATTATCACAAAATCTTATAAAAATTTTTTTATCTTATACGTCTGATAATCAAAAAACTCGTTGCATCAATTTGCCTATAGGTTAACAAGAAAGTTAAACTTCTTTCATGTCTATTGGCCATGTGTATGTCATCTTCTCCTATGCATGGCAGCCACCTGAAGTACCTCTGATCCTCTATCTATTGGGAGATGGGGAGGTGGGGGACCGACTAGGAGTAATGCCTGCACTGAGGGCAAAGGGCAGACACGTGGGAGCCCAGGGATAACATTCTGGAGAGTGAAGCCTTTCAGAGCCTCAGGAAGTCAGGATGTGAGATCCCTTTATTCTGGTGGAACCTCATCTAATGAAACAGGAAACTGCAGCCTGATCTGCAGATCTGAGGCACTTCATCACGCAGTCAAGTGAATAGAGAGAGGGTCCAAGGGCAGTTCACTCACTGTGTCCCTCGGCAAAGAATGGTTATGGAGAGATTGCCTTTTGCTCAAAGATGCATCAGCAAGAGAATAACAAATGAGAGGCTTATGGAAAAAATACACAGAGAACACTGTCCTGAGATTTCAGAGGAGTAGAACCCTGAAAAGAATTTCTTAGAGGAAACAAGAAAATGTGAGAAAGCCGTTTGGCATCCTCATTAGGATACAAGAAGACACTACATCCTCTATGAAAATAGGAGTCAAAAAGTCTTAACTTTTTCTTTTGTGTGTGTGTGCAATTAAAATATTATTGGTATGTATTATTTTTTTGATCAAGAAAACATTCAAAAATCACTATATACAACATTCTATTAATGACATGACCACAATTACATAAAAATATTTACAATATTGACATAAAAATGTCAAAGAAGGTTTTAAAACTGCTTAATGTTAGTTTTTTTCTGTGATATCACAGGTGATTCTCTTTCTTCCATCTTTCTGTATTTTCCAAATTTTCTATAATGAACATGTACTACTGTTATAATGAGGGGGGGTAGCGGTGCTTTATTTTAAATAAATTCTTTGCTTAGTATGTTATTGGACTGACTACTTACATCCACTATGAAATCTTCAGCCTTCAGTTCAGGTTCTAGCACCATGTCACTGGGTTTAGCACTGGCGACCCCTTTCGGAAGGCTTTCGTAGTTTTCCTAGAAAAGACGAGGCTCCTCATGTTAGAACTCCAGTTCTTCATTCTACAGTGTTTGTGTCACAAAGAGGTTCCCTCTCTAAAAACAGCACTTTACCAAAAAAAGTGGGTAGAGATTTCCCTAACAAATATATGGTTTCTGCCTATGCCATCTTTTAATCAAATCACAATAGTGCGATTTTCATAACAGCATTTCACATTGAAAAAAATGTGGCATTAACGTGTTAGTAAAACAAGAAGTAAAGTGTGACCCAAGGAAGTATCATGAGGCGTGGTGTGGTTATCAGTGTGGCTTTTGTTATGCGCTTTCTGGCAAAGAGAAAACCCTTCAACAAGCAGGAGAGATAACTGATAACTGAACTAAAGAAGGCAAGCAAGCACCATCTGCGAGAACCTGATAGTCTGCCAAAGAAGGAAGTAGTTAAAGCAGGTCCTTAGAGTGTCAAAGAAGCTCATGCAGATACCTCATTTTGAGGCCCCTTTTACTCACATTCATTTTCTTGCCTTTGGGTCTAGACAAAATTTGAGGCTCCCCTCTCACTTCTGACATGAGAGAGTAAAGGTTTCGGAGTAAATGAGACCTGGCTTTGAATCCTGGCTCACTAACTGTGCTTCCAAAGGCAAATTATTTAATCTCTCCCAAGCCTCGGTTTCTTCATCTGCAGGGCAGGGCTCAGAAGACTGATGTGAAGATTAAGTGAGAACGTGTAAAGGGCTTAGAATACAGTCGTGGTATTGTGATGGGCTAATGGTTTCCTCCTGGGGGTCAGAGGACCTTTCAACTTACCCTTTTAATCTTTATTTGTCCTATAGGCTGAGTCTCACCCACAAACTTGTATAGATTACGGCATTCAATTTTCTTTAAAATCGCTCGTGCAGCATCCAATTTGGGATCAGCAGAGTATAAAATCTCCAGAAAAATGTTATCTGCCAATTTGATGAAATTTCAGTTACATTAAAATGAAAAAACAAAATTTTAAAAGACTCATACATTGCTGTATGACTCATACATCGTCTGAAATGATTTCAGTTTACAAACGTAGGTACACTATGATTATAACAATGTGAAAAAAAATTTTAAAGCCTGGAGTGAAAAAATCTTTGTAAAAGTGTTGCAGTCAATGTCTCATATTTGCTTCAAGGTAATCTAATAGCGGGAAAGGGGAGAGATGAGACAAGACTGCACTGGAGTTGATGACTTGAGACTGGGTTTTAGGTACAAAGGGGTGTATTAATTTATTGTTATGTTGGTTTTTAAAAATTATTTATTTATTTATTTTTATTTATTTGGCTGCGTCAGGTCTTAGTTGCAGCATGCAGGATCTAGTTCCCTGACCAGGGATGGAACCCAGGCCCCCGGCATTGGGAGCTCAGAGTCTTAACCACTGAACCACCAGGGAAGTCCCTATATTATGTTTTTTTAAAGAGAATGATACTTAAGGATTACAAAATTATGTCTGAGATCTGCTTCAAAATGGCCCAGGGTCTGATGGGGTGAAGGGATGAAGCAAAATTGTCATGCGTTGATAATTGCTGCAGCTAAGTGATGAGGCTAAGTGATGTAAATTTCCTTAATAATAAGTTTTTAAGGGAATTCCCTGGCAGTCCTGTGGTTAGGACTCTGTGCTTTCGCAGCCAGGGCCTAGGTTTGACCCCTGGTCGGGGAACTAAGATCCCTCAAGCCTCGCAGTATGGCCACAAAAAAGAAATAAAAAAAGTTTTTAAAAGTTTCATTCCATGATGATAGAAGGTAGTTTATTTTCCTTCTTTCTTTTTCTTCCAACTTTTTATTTTGGAAATTTCAAAATAAAATACCTTTCACTGAAATTTATCCACTGTTAACATTTTCCCACATATGCAAACACTCTCTCCGTGTGTATGCACATAAATTTTTGAGGAAACATTTGAAAATTACAGACATCAATACCTTTCACTCCTAAATACTTCAGCATGTACCTTCCAAGAACAAGAACGTCCCCCAACATAACCACAATCATGCCAAGAAATTTAATACTGATATAAAAATATCTGACATACAATCTATATCTGAATTTGCTTAATTGTTCCAATAATGCAATTTATGAATTTTTGTTGCTGTTTAGAGAAACCAATCAAGTATTATGGATGACATTAGTTATCGTGTTTTATAGTCTCCTCCCATCTAGAACTAGGATAATTTCCCTGACTTCTTTCACGATGTTGACATTTTAGAAAAGTTCAGGCAGTCATTATGTAAAATGTCCCGGACTTTGAACTTGTTCGACTGCTTCTTCACCATTAGATTCAAGGAGAACACTGTTGTCGAGAACACTGTATAAGTGTTACAACATCTAAGAACACTATATAAGAGCTTGGCTCAGTGCATCACATCACAAGTCACATAATGAGCTTTGTTATATTTATGGGTTATGTTAAGTTCCAACAGTTGGTTAAAGCAATAACCACCACCCCGCCCCGAATTTCTCTGTTATAAATGTATCTTTCCCTTTGTAATTAACAATCTGCAGGGTAATATTTTGAGAGAGTCTGACTATCCCAATAAGTTGTCAACCAATGGTTTAGCATTCATCGATAATCGTTCATTGAATCAATCACCGCATTTTGCAAAGTGAGTTTTATTAAAATGCCTTTTCTTGGCAAAATAAAATATTAGTAGTCTATGTCATTCACGTCACCCACAAATATAAGTACCAATCCACGGTTAACACATTCCTCACCCTCTCAGTGATGCTGTCTACAAACCCCTCTCTCCATCTTTAGTTTTCATTATTCCTTTACACATTATACGCACAGTATGAAAAACAGAACAATTTTATTTTAACATAAACAAGACCAGGGGTGGGATGAACTGGGAGATTGGGATTGACATATATACACTAATACGTATAAAATATATAACTAATGAGAACCTGCAGTACAGCACAGGGAATTCCACTTAGTTGTACAGTAGAAACTAACAACATTGTAAAACAACTCTACCCCAATAAAAAACAACAGCAACAACAACAAAAAACAAGACCACGCTTTTCTTATCCATGCTTTTATCTACCCTATTCCCAGGTGAATTAAAGAAATGCTTTTCCCCATGACAGAATCTCACTTCCTGAAGGCCCGTCTAATCCCTGAGGTTCATCTCAAAAGGCACCTGATTGTGAAACCTTCCCTAATTCTTCCAAACCAGAGATGTAATTCCTCTTTGAACCCCATGGAACTCAACTGATACTCTTCTTATGCCTTTCATCTTATTCTACCAGGTACAGGTTTTGGGGTTGACTTATATTTTCATTTCTGTTGGCTAAATGGGTAAAAGAAGGATTACTGGATCACAGGATACATATATGTTTAAAAGAAAATGCTCAACTTTTCCCAAGTGGCTGTACCACCTGCATTCCCACCAGCCATGTACGAGAGTTCTATTTGTTCTACGTACATGTTTTCAGAAGAGTCATGTACAAAAGTGAACTGCTTGTCTATTAAATTTAATGACTAAAATATCACTAAAATAGTGTAAACAACATTCAACTTGGGATCAGAAGACTTGGTTTGAGTTCAGCTTTGCCATTTTTTAGGATAAGTTGCTTTCCCTCATTTGGCCTGCTTCCTCATTTGAGGGGTTTTAAGCAGATGATCTCTAAGGTTCTTTTGAATTTAACATTCTAAGACCTCAATTTAATTAAGGGATTTGGGGGTAGGGTCTTGCAGGGAAAGGGAGGGAAGGGGTACGGTCCACCTATTGCTTAGGAATATTGAGGGATAAAGACCAAGGTTTAGCATTGGTATTTGCTAAATGTATTAGCATTTAGAAAATGGTTACTTAAGACAGTGGTCATAACATTTGCAATGCTTAACATAGCTACATCCAGATAAGCTGAAACATCCATTAGAAATAGGAATTTAGGAAGCAGTGAGAACAGATAAAGAAACAGCATATTCATATGATAGACTACTACTCAGCAATGAAAAGGAATGAACTACTGGTACATGCAATCTGGATAAATCTGAAATACATAATGCTGAGTGAAAGAAGCCTTACACAGAAGAATACATATGGTATGATTCCATTGATATAAAAGTCTAGCACAGGCAAATAGGTTGCTTCTCGGGGTGAGGTAGGGACAGGAATTGACTGGGACAGGGCATGAGGGAATTTTCTAAGGAGAAGATAAGGTTCTGTGTCCTGCATTTGTTTAGCAAATGTTACACTTACCATTTTTACATTTATACAAATTGCATGTAACTTTTACATCAAAAGAAAAAAATCTATAAACAATTAGTGAACTTTAGTTAATCTGCATGCTGAAGGAGTTAGGGTAAAGTATACTGACGTCTGAAATTTACTTTAAAAGGCATCAAACCTTAGATAGATTAATAAATGGGTAGAGGGATGGTAGGTAATAAATATGTGATAAAGCAAGTCCAGTAAATGCTAGAATTTAGGTGGTGAGTATACAGGTTTTAACTGTAAAATTCTTTCAACATTGCTATATATTTTCAACACTTACCCCCAAAATGTGAAAAAACATTCTAAAAAATTTAAAAATAAGAAGTGAAGATTTGGGACTGCCCTGGTGGCACAGTGGATAAGACTCTGAGCTCCCAGTGGAGGGGTCCCGGGTTCGATCCCTCGTCAGGGAACAAGATCCCACATGCAGGCCGCAAATAAGAAGCCTGCCTGTCACAACTAAGGAGCTGGTGCAATCAAATAGATAAATAAAAGCAAATTGATTTAAAAAAAGAAGTGGAGATTTTTAAAGTAAAGATAAGGTGAGCTGCTTTTGGAAATGCAGCAAAAGTAAGGAAGGCTCTCACATGGTCCTATTCCTTCAAGGTCATGTAGTTAAGGACAATAAGGATTATATGACTGCTCAGAATAATACGCAAGAAAACTACAATGATCCCTGTCTGAAATGATGAAAGCTGGAAAGGCTATATGCTTGTTCTCCCATACTCTGGCAGATAAAGCACAAAAATGTAACCTAATTTCTTGTCTGGGATTTTTGACATTGTTACAACATCCAAGTATGTGATCAGTGAACTCATCTTACCGAATGGGGTAAAAACCAGTTTGGGTGTTCTAGAACTTTCATGGTGAGCAAGAGCTATGTATTGTCATGAGCACTTAAGACCTCATTAAAATGTATGATATTTTAATGGTTTGTCAGTTAACCCCAAAGTGTATAAAATGCAGAATTCATTTCTTTTCACCAAAAGATAATTTAAATGTAATATAATGTTACAGGATGAATGGCTGGGACTGGTCTCTGAGGAAAACTGAAGATGATTTTTTAAAACACAGCATCACTTGCTTCATTATGAGCAAAAGTTAAAAATAAATATCCAGGGAGGCGCCTTCAAGATGGCAGAGGAATAAGATGTGGAGATCACCTTCCTCCCCACTTATACATCAAAACTACATCTACATGTGGAACAACTCCTACAGAACACCTACTGAACGCTGGCAGAAGACCTCAGATTTCCCCAAAGGCAAGAAACTCCCCACATACCTGGCTGTTTGGCTGACATGCTCTGGTGCTCTGGCTGGGTGTCAGGCCTGAGCCTCTGAGGTGGGAGAGCCAAGTTCAGGACATTGGTCCAGCAGAGACCTCCTGGCCCCATGTAATATCAAACGGCGAAATGTCTCCCAGAGATCTCCATCTCAATGCTAAGACCCAGCTCCACCCAATGACCAGCAAGCTACAGCGATGGACACCCTATGCTAAACAACTGCAAGACAGGAACACAATCCCACCCATTAGCAGAGAGGCTGCCTAAAATCATAATAAGATCACAGACACCCTAAAACACACCATCAAATGCAGTCCTGCCCACCAGAAAGACAAGATCCAGCCTCATCCACCAGAACACCGGCACCAGTCCACTCCACCACGAAGCCTACACAACCCACTGAACCGACCTTACCCACTGGGAGCAGACACCAAAAACAAGAGAAACTACGAACCTGCAGCCTGTGAAAAGGAGACCCCAAACACAGTAAGTTAAGCAAAATGAGAAGACAGAGAAACACACAGCAGATGAAGGAGCAAGGTAAAAACCCACCAGACCAAATAAATGAAGAGGAAATAGGCAGTCTACCTGAAAAAGAATTCAGAGTAATGATAGTACAGGTGATCTAAAATCTTGGAAATAGAATGGAGAAAATACAAGAAACGTTTAACAAGGACCTAAAAGAACTAAAGAGCAAACAAACAATGATGAACAACACAATAAATGAAATTAAAAATTCTCTAGAAGGAATCAATACCAGAATAACTGAGGCAGAAGAACGGAAAAGTGACCTGGAAGATAAAATAATGGAAATAACTACAACAGAGCACAATAAATAAAAAAGAATGAAAAGAATTAAGGACAGTCTCAGAGACCTCTGGGACAACATTAAATGCACCAACGTTCAAATTATAGGGGGTCCCAGAAGAAGAAGAGAAACAGAAAGGGACTGAGAAAATATTTGAAGAGATTATAGTTGAAAACTTCCCTAATATGGGTAAGCAAATAGTCAATCAAGTCCAGGAAGTGCAGAGAGTCCCATATAGGATAAATCCAAGGAGAAACATGCCAAAACACATATTAATCAAATGATCAAAAATTAAATACAAAGAAAAAATATTAAAAGCAGCAAGGGAAAAGCAACAAATAACATACAAGGGAATCCCCATAAGGTTAACAGCTGATCTTTCAGCAGAAACTCCGCAAGCCAGAAGGGAGGCAGGACATATTTAAAGTGATGAAAGGCAAAAACCTACAACCAAGATTACTGTACCCAGCAAGGTTCTCATTCAGATTCGACAGAGAAATTAAAACCTTTACAGACAAGCAAAAGCTAAGAGAATTCAGCACCACCAAACCAGCTTTACAACAAATGCTAAAGGAACTTCCCTAGGCAGGAAACACAAGAGAAGGAAAACACCTACAATAACAAACACAAGACAATTAAGAAAATGGTCATAGGAACATACATATCAATAGCTACCTTAAATGTAAATGCATTAAATGCTCCAACCAAAAGACATAGACTGGCTGAATGGATACAAAAACATGACCCGTATATATGTTATCTACAAGAGACCCACTTCAGACCTAGGGACACATACAGACTGAAAGTGAGGGGATGGCAAAAGATATTCCACGCAAATGGAAATCTAAAGAAAGCTGGAGTAGCAATTCTCATATCAGATAAAATATAGAATGTTACAAGAGACAAGGAAGGACACTACATAATGATCAAGGGATCAATCCAAGAAGAAGATATAACAATTGTAAATATTTATGCACCCAACACAGGAGCACCTCTATACATAAGGCAACTGCTAACAGCCATAAAAGGGGAAATCGACAGCAACACAATAATAGTAGGGGACTTTAACACCCCACTTTAACCAATGGACAGATCATCCAAAATGAAAATAAATAAGGAAACACAAGATTTAAATGATACATTAAAAAAGATGGACTTAATTGATATTTATAGGACATCCCATTCCAAAACAACAGAATACACTTTCCTCTCAAGTGCTCATGGAACATTCTCCAGGATAGATCAAATCTTGGGTCACAAATCAAGCCTTGCTAAATTTAAGAAAATTGAAATCGTATCAAGTATCTTTTCTGACTACAATGCCATGAGACTAGATATCACTTACAGGAAAAAATCTGTAAAAAATACAAACATATGGAGGCTAAACAATATACTGCTAAATAACCAAGAGATCACTGAAGAAATCAAAGAGGTAATCAAAAAATACCTAGAAACAAATGTCAATGAAAACATGATGACCCAAAACCTATGAGATGCAGCAAAAGCAGTTCTAAGAGGAAAGTTTATAGCAATACAATCCTACCTCAAGAAACAAGAAACATCTCAAATAAACAACCTAATTTTATACCTAAAGCAAATATAGAAAGAAAAACAAAAAACCCCAAAGTTAGCAGAAGGAAAGAAATCATAAAGATCAGATCAGAAATAAATGAAAAAGAAATGAAGGAAATGATAGCAAAGATCAATAAAAGTGAAAGCTGGTTCTTTGAGAGGATAAACAAAATTGATAGCCATTAGCCAGACTTATCAAGAAAAAAAGGAAGAAGACTCAAATCAAGAGAATTAGAAATGAAAAAGGAGAAGTAACAACTGACACTGCAGAAACAAAAAGGATCATGAGAGATTATTACAAGCAACTATATGCCAATAAAACGGACAACCCGGAAGAAATGGACAAACTCTTAGAAAAGCACAACCTTCTGAGACTGAACCAGGAAGAAACAGAAAATATAAGCACACCAATCACAAACACTGAAATTGAAACTGTGATTAAAAATCTCCCAACAAACAAAAGCCCAGGACCAGATGGCTTCACAGGCAAATTCTATCAAACATTTAGAGAAGAGCTAACACCTATCCTTCTCAAACTCTTCCAAAATATAGCAGAGGGAGGAACACTCCCAAACTCATTCTACAAGTCCACTGTCACCCTGATACCAAAACCAGACAAAGATGTCACAAAAAAAGAAAACTATAGGCCAATATCACTGATGAACATAGATGCAAAAATCCTCAACAAAATACTAGCAAACAGAATCCAACAGCACATTAAAAGGATCATACACCATGATCAAGTGGGGTTTATCCCAGGAATGCAACGATTCTTCAATATACGCAAATCAATCAATGTGATAAACCATATTAACAAATTGAAGGAGAAAAACCATATGATCATCTCAATAGATGCAGAAAAAGCTTTTGACAAAATTCAACACTTATGATAAAAACCCTCCAGAAAGTAGCCATAAAGCGAACTTACCTCAACATAATAAAGGTCATGTATGACAAACCCACAGCCAACATTGTTCTCAATGCTGAAAACCTGAAACCATTTCCACTAAGACCAGGAGCAAGACAAGGTTGCCCACTCTTACCACTATTATTCAACATAGTATTGGAAGTTTTAGCCACAGCAATCAGAGAAGAAAAAGAAATAAAAGGAATCCAAATTGGAAAAGAAGAACTAAAAGTGTCACTGTTTGCAGATGACATGATACTATACATAGAGAATCCTAAAGATGCTACTAGAAAACTACTAGAGCTAATCAATGAATTTGGTAAAGCAGCAGGATACAAAATTAATGCACAGAATTCTCTTGCATCCCTATACACTAATGATGAAAAATCTGAAAGAGAAATTAAGGAAACACTCCCATTTACCACTGCAACAAAAAGAATAAAATACCTAGGAATAAACCTACCTAAGGAGACAAAAGACCTGTATGCAGCAAACTATAAGACACTGAGGAAAGAAATTAAAGATGATACCAACTGATGGAGAGATATATCATGTTCTTGGATTGGAAGAATCAATATTGTGAAAATGACTATACTACCCAAAGCAGTCTACAGATTCAATGCAATCCCTATCAAGCTACCAATGGCATTTTTCACAGAACTAGAACAAAAAATTTCACAATTCATATGGAAACACAAAAGACCACGAATAGCCAGAGCAATCTTGAGAAAGAAAAACGGAGCTGGAGGAATCAGGCTCCCTGACTTCAGACTATACTACAAAGCTACAGTAATCAAGACAGTATGGTACTGGCACAAAATCAGAAATATAGATCAATGGAACAGGATAGAAAGCCCAGAGATAAACCCACACACATATGGTCACCTTATCTTTGATAAAGGAGGCAAGAACATATAATGGAGAAAAGACAGCCTCTTCAATAAGTGGTGCTGAGAAAACTGGACAGCTACATGTAAAAGAATGAAATTAGAACACTCCCTGACACCACACACAAAACTAAACTCAAAATGGATTAAAGACCTAAATGTAAGGCCAGACACTATAAAACTCTTAGAGGAAAACATAGGCAGAACACTCCATGATATAAATCACAGCAAGATCCTTTCTGACCCACCTCCCAGAGTAATGGTAATAAAAACAAAAATAAACAAACAGGACCTAATGAAGCTTAAAAGCTTTTGCATAGCAAAGGAAACTATAAACAAGACGAAAAGGCAACCCTCAGAATGGGAGAAGATATTTGCAAACAAATCAATGGACAAAGGATTAATCTCCAAAATATATAAACAGCTCATGCAGCTCAATGTTAAAAAAACAAACAACCCAATCCAAAACTGGGCAGAAGACCTAAATAGACATTTCTCCAAAGAAGATATACAGATTGTCAACAAACACATGAAAGGATGCTCAACATCACTAATCATTAGAGACATGTAAATCAAAACTACAATGAGGTATCACCTCACACCAGTCAGAATGGTCATCATCAAAAAATCTACGAACAATAAATGCTGGAGAGGGTGTGGAGAAAAGGGAACCCTCTTGCACTGTTGGTGGGAACGTAAATTGATACAGCCACTATGGAGAACAGCATGCAGGTTCATAAAAAACTAAAAATAGAACTACCATATGACCTAGCAATCCCACTACTGGGCATATACCCTGAGAAAACCATAATTCAAAAAGAGTCATGTTGGCTTCCCTGGTGGCGCAGTGGTTGGGAGTCCGCCTGCCGATGCAAGGGACATGGGTTCATGCCCTGGTCCGGGAAGATCCCACATGCCGCGGAGCGGCTGGGCCTGTGCGCCATGGCCACTGAGCCTGCGCGTCTGGAGCCTGTGCTCCACAACGGGAGAGGCCACAACAGTGAGAGGCCCGCGTACCGCAAAAAAAAAAAAAAAAAAAAAAAAAAAGTCATGTACCACAATGTTCACTGCAGTTCTATTTACAATAGCCAGGACATGGAAGCAAACTAAGTGTCCATTGACAGATGAATGGATAAAGAAGATATGGCTCATATATACAATGGAATATTACTCAGCCATAAAAGAAACGAAATTGAGTTATTTGTAATGAGGTGGATGGACCTAGAATCTGTCATACAGAGTGAAGTAAGTCAGAAAGAGAAAAACAAATACCATATGCTAACACATATATATGGAATCTTAAAAAAAAAAAAAGGTTCTGAAGAACCTAGGGGCAGGACAGGAATAAAGACGCAGACATAGAGAATGGACTTGAGGACACAGGGAGGGGGAAGGGAAAGCTGGGACAAAGTGAGAGAGTGGCATGGACATATATACACTACCACATGTAAAATAGCTAGCTAGTGGGAAGCAGCCGCATAGCACAGGGAGATCAGCTCGGTGCTTTGTGACCACCTAGAGGGGTGGGATAGGGAGGGTGGGAGGGAGGGAGTTGCAAGAGGGAAGAGATATGGGGACATATGTATATGTATAACTGATTCACTTTGTTATACAGCAGAAACTAACACACCATTGTAAAGCAATTATACTCCAATAAAGATGTTTAAATAAATAAATAAATAAATATCCACAGCTTGCTCACATTGTCTTATAATCTCTTCTTCCATTCCTATCCACACAACAATGGGAGACTAGTATACCTGCTATGCTGTTATTAAAACAAAACACAGAAACAATTTAGATACATTATCCCCTATAAGTAACTTTGTCATCAGTCCAACCCAGATTAATTAACAAGCAAAAAGCAAACTCACTTGTCACATTATAAACTGTAAGTACTTATGTACAGTGTTGTCAGTGTACACAGACATTTGATACAGGGAATCACCATTTCACTTCTAATCTTTGATTTAGTTATGATTGGAAAATGACTAAAAATTTACAAGTGTAATGGGGACTCTCTATATTATATGTGTATAAAATAAAATCTAGCAGAGATGGAGCAGGAAGTTGATCTTGGTTGTGTCTGAGGCCACTCAGTTTCTGTTGTTCTTGCTTGGTTCAGAGCCTCCAGCCTTTCCACTGATTCTGTCATGTTGTTTTTAGTTAAGCAGAGACAGTTTTAGGATTTGCAACTAAGAACTCTGACTGGTACACGCTTTTTGGTTTACCTCTTTTGCTTTACTGATCTTTATTTCTCAGTCTACACTTTCCCACATTAAAGAATCAGCTGCAACCCCTCACCTCTCTTCCTTCACACCCTAAGCCGCAGAGTTTGTTTCTGCTGAAATGTTTCTCACATCCTGTGTTTTGCAACAAAAATCATGTTAAAAGGGCAAGTCAGCTTTTTGATACTAGTATGGTATTAGTCCAGCTGTATTATAAGTTAAATAATAATTTGAGTACTTATGTGCCAAGTACTATTCCTGGTGCTACATGCCTCATTGAAGCATCACAACAGAACTATATGCTAGGTGTCATTACTCCCATCTTAGATGAGGAAACTAAGGTTCAGAGAGGTTAAATAACTTTATTAAGGTTACCTTGTTAGTACAAAGCAGAGATAAAACTCAAATCCAATAGTATACAATCACTTTAGAAGCTAAATACATTGGAATGTTTGGAAAATAACTCATCTGCAATCCAGGGTAAGTTTATACTTTATCTGAGATGGACCACCTATGTTACCTTCTAGTTCTTACCTGTCAGCTTAGTGAAGGCTTCCATGTCATCAATTGCTGTAGAAATGTGATACTTTTTTCCTTCAGAACCTGTTATCTCTATGTAAGGGTCTGCTTCGAGGAAGGCATCTGTAATCCTAAAGATCATTTTATAAACATTTATGCTTATGAGAAATTTTGAATATTTGTTTTATGCCTTGCTGAAAGTTAAGGAAATCTTTCTACTTTAGGGAAATAAAATCTTGAGACACAATGTTCTAAAGACAACTGCTTCTCAGACTTACAGATATAGAGAACAAACTAGTGGTTACCAGTGGGGAGAGGGAAGTGGGGAGGGGTAATATAGGGGTAGTGGATTAAGAGGTATAAACTATTAGGTATAAAATAAGCTACAAGGATATATTGTACAATGAGGAATACAGCTAATATTTTATAATAGCTATAAATGGAATACAACCTTTAAAAGTTGTGAATCACTATATTGTACACCTGCAACTTATAATTTTTAAAAAAGCAAAAAAAAAAAAGACAACTGCTTCTCAATCATGCTAAATAAATCCATGGTGATTTGTGAACTACTACATTTACTGTGTTCCAGGCATTATGACAGAGCTTTAAATACATCATCTTATTTAATCTTTCCAACTATAAGATAGATGTAATCAGCCTCAATTTTACAGATGCAGAAATTAAGGAATTTTCATTTAATCAAGTTAGGAAGAAGTGGTACCAGGCTTTGTACCTACATCTCTCTGATTCTCCACATTAAAAACAAACAAAACAACAAAATTTCTTACCAAAGTGACAACCATACAAATAGGAGAAAGAATTCTAACCAGTGTGCTCATGAGAAGAGATGAGGAAAAGAGTAGAAAAGAAGGTAAATTTTCTCAACACAAATGTTAAATATGAACATGAAAGGCTTAAAATAAATCAATTTAAAACTATTTTAGAGACATGGAATTAACTTGACTCACACCCAACTTTTGGTAATTCCTCATGGGGTCTTTGAGTCACACAGAGACCTGGCTGTACTTTTCTGCTTTGGTTCTGACTGGATCAGGGAGAAGAGGTGAAATTCCTGTAGGTTTTACTATTTGCTACTAATTTTGATAATTGACAGGGTAAGGAGCGACATTAATCTTAATCTTTAAAATTCATTTTTGTCATTAATTTCAGAACATCAATTATCCACGTCCCACCTCTCACCTCCATGACTAATATCTGGTACCTAAGCGACTACCTGTGCGGAGGTCTAAGCCATCCCAGCGTGGCCTCCTTCCTGCCTAGCCTAAACCCCATCTTCTGCTTGAATCTATCCTCTTTACCCACTTTCCTCCTCACCTCTAATGAAGTTCACTTTCTGCTAGTTTTTATTTGTTTAAGCGAACCATTTTAGGTTTGTTCACTTAAAATTCACTTGAATTTACCTAGAAATCTCAACTTGACCCAAGTATGATACTCTAGCAAAGCATCATGGAAAATTTTATAGGGAAATAACAATCGAATTTCTTACATTGTATCAATGATGTTGCCAACTTTGTGTTGATAAGCTCTGCGATGCAAAGAGTTGCGTGTGTGGAACATGTCATACAGGTTTCCAACCTCCTGCAGAAGAATGTGGAACAATGTAGGATCAGATTAGGGATTTTCCCGGACCGGGGCACGAACCCGTGTCCCCTGCATCGGCAGGCGGACTCTCAACCACTGCGCCACCAAGGAAGCCCTACTGAGTGTTTTAACTCAGTGACACATTCTGTTTTAGGCATCTTAAATATAGTCTTTAAATTTCCCAATACCTCTAGAAATTAGGTATTATTATTCTTATAGTCTTCATTCTCAAGAGAAAGACCTTCTATAGTATAATACTGTAATGTTCTTTAGTTACATGATTCTAACCTAGCATGGGACCTAATGATTTTAGGATTTTAACTACCATGAAACACGTAATATAGTGATTAAGGATAATACTCAAGCCAAACTTCCTGGATTGAAATTCCAATTCTGCCATTAATTGTATGTCTTCTCTGTGCTTCAATCTGCTCATCTGTTAAATGGGATAATAACAGTATCTATTCCATAGGGTGGAGGAGGATTGAGTTAATCCCTCTAAAGCACAACATTCAATAAATGTCTATCATAATTTTATTATTATTTAACAATGCAGTAAAAGTGAAAAGAGCCTTAAGATACTTTCAAATGCTAAGCATGAAGTAAAGAGATTGACAATTTACCAGGTAGTGATTTTTCCAAATTAGTTAAAGGTTATTTCTAGATTTCACACTAGGAACTATACCTTCCTCGTTGTTCTCTGACATAGCTTACCTTTTCTCTAGTACAAATGTGCTTCCTATCATCTACCTCACAGACACGGGCAAACTTAATAAAGCGCTTGTAATCAAAATTATTTTGGATTCCAAGATGATGGCAGTCCCTAGAAAGATTCCAAAGCAGAGAAATTAAATATTTCAACAAAGGAAACGGTACCTTAAATATCAACACTAAATTTATACAAGAATTTTATTTTGTTTGTTTATTTAAATAAAAATTGTATATATTTAAAGTATATAAGGATTTTAAACAACTTTTCTGAAGTGTTCAGTGCATACCTGGCAAAATAATCCCATTTGTCCACATCAATGCCATTTCTTTTATTGGCCACTATCTCATAAAGGAAGCTTTTTTCTTTAGGACGCCCTTTATATAGCCACTGGAAGACAAGAAAACCCACTGAAAGTTTTAGGATAGGAGCCAAATCTATTTGTAAGCAAAGCAAAGCAACTGTATTAATCTGAAAATTATAAACAGATATTTGAACGGGAAGGTTAGGTAAGTGAGAAGGTTCTACTCATTCCTTCTTCCATTTAATTCCTAAATTAGTAGAAAAGGGAAAAGAAATGCTAAAGTGTGATACCCTGTTAATACTAAACCTTGTGCCTTCGGAAGGATCCTAACTCTATTACACTTCCCATAACCAACAAGCTTTCTTTCTTTTTTTTTTTTTTTTTTACGCGGGCCTCTCACTGCTGTGGCCTCTCCCGTTGCGGAGCACAGGCTCCGGACGCGCAGGCTCAGCGGCCATGGCTCACGAATCTTCCCGGACTGGGGCACGAACCCGTGTCTCCTGCATCGGCAGGCGGACTCTCAACCACTGCGCCACCAGGGAAGCCCCAACAAGCTTTCTTGTTTAAAAATTAAAAAAAAATATAAGATCTAATTATGAACTAGTAAGAATGTTCCTTATATTCTAATGCTTAAATTCAGGCATGAAAATTGTACTGTCTTTCAAAGTAGCCACACATCTAGTCTAAATGATATGCACCATTCAAAGAATTTTTGGAACTCTGTATTTTGTTTGTTTGGGTTTTTTTGGCGGCGCAGTTTGGCCCGTGGGATCCTAGTTCCCCAACTAGGGACAGAACCCGGGCCCTCAGCAGTGAAAGCATCACAGTCCTAACCAGTGGACTGTCAGGGAATTCCCAGGAGCTCTGTTTTTTGGAAACAGGATATTTGCTATAAAATCCACCTCTTTATCTTATGCCTTACAAGTAGCTTTGTATATTTTAAGGAAAAAAACTTTAAAAACCACAAAGGGAAATTCTTTTTTCTAAGTAAAATAAAAAAGATCAAAAAGGAAACAAAACATATTTCCCTCTAAACTAATTCAACTTTTTTCTAGGTCTTCACATATCTAAATATTTCAAATATGTTAATTTTAATGAATAAACAAGACATACTTCTACATTTTCCAAACTAAGTTACTTTAGGCTTCTATATAAAATACTGCATACATATTCATTAAAAATATTTATATATGTATTTTAATTTGGGGGATAACTTCTGAAGAACTCAGTTAAGAGCTGGAAGAACTATATAAGTCTTTTATTTTTTGCATTAAACAGTAGAAATGTATCACATATTTTATCATTTAGTCTCTCTAAAATAGCCAAATGTCACCTCTTCAAATAGATCTGAAGGAATCAAGCAGAGAGACTAGATGAAAGGAACCAGTCAGTTCAAATTAAGTTGTACACAAACTTACCTTTGAAGAATCTTTGATGGGTGACTCAGGTGGTCCTGTAATTTGTTCCTTGATAAACCAAATATCTTCTTCAGGGATGAGACCATACTGTTCCATGACATCTCTGAGTCCGTTAGAATTAACTAGGTGCTCAAACATCATAACCGAGCCCTGTTCATGCTGGGAAAAGTCAGCACAGTATGGTCTGTTGTAGACTCTAGTCCATCAGAGACCCCTCATTATTTAAATTACTCTTGGCTCCAGGTAATTCAGAGGTAAGGTTCTAATGCATGTTAATTATCAAGTTTTCAACTATAATCTTACAGATATTTTTAAAAATCTGTCAAATTTGTCTATATTGGGACTCCCCTGGTAGTCCAGTGGTTAAGAATCCTCCTTCCAATGCAGGGGATGCAGGTTCTATTCATGGTCAGGGATCTAAGATCCCACATGCTGTGGGGCAACTAAGCCCGCGAGCTCTAGAGCCTGTGTGCCACAACTGGAGAGCCCGCGAGCTGCAATGAAGAGCCCATGTGCTGCAAGGAAAGATCCCACATGCTGCAACGAAGACCCAATGCAGCCAAATAAATAAATAAATATCAGATGGGACTGGAAAAAAAAAACCTCTATATTTTACCAGTCTATAAACCTTTACAAACTAGGTTCATCATTATTACATAAATGTTTAATGAGATATAATCATTTATAATACATAAGTATTGTACACTACAACTGAATATTACCAGATCATAAAGATAGAATAGGTTTTTTTTTTTTTCTGAGATGTACCACTTGCAGAATCTTAGTTCCCGGACCAGGGATTGAACCCAGGCCCCAGCAGTGAAAGAGCTGAGTCCTAACCACTGGACCGCCAGGGAATTCCCAATAGAATACCATTTTAATGAATACCACTATAAAATTTAGTTGTATTGTTTCATCAGCTTTGGAATTTGTGAAGATGCAAGTTCTATTAGCATTTCCATCTACTGATAAAAAGGGGTAATTCCAGGGCTTCCCTGGTGGTGCAGTGGTTGAGAATCTGCCTGCCAATACAGGGGACACAGGTTCGAGCCCTGGTCTGGGGAGATCCCACATGCCGTGGAGCAACTAGGCCCGTGAGCCACAACTACTGAGCCTGCGTGTCTGGAGCCTGTGCTCCGCAACAAGAGAGGCCACGACAGTGAGAGGCCCGCGCACCGCGATGAAGAGTAGCCCCCGCTCGCTGCAACTACAGAAAGCCCTCGCACAGAAACAAAGACCCAACACACCCCAAAATAAATAAAATATAAATTTAATTTTAAAAAAAGGGGGGGGGTAATTCCAAACTTGCCAGTAAAAACAAAAATGTCTCAGAGCCCTGAAGTCAAGATCTGGACTGGAATCTCAAATTAGACTCATTTTACTCATCTGTCTCTGCTTGCTCATTTATAATCGTTATAAAGATCAAATGGCCCACTGGAGGGAGACATCACAGGTCTTAGCAAAAACAAACTCAAGAAACATGAAGACAAAACCCTGAATAGTCCTATATCTATTTTTTAACTGAATCAAGATATATATCAATTACATAGAGGAAAAACAGTAAGTTTATGAAATTTGGCAGCCATGGCCTTAATCAGGTGATTGAAGTTAATATTACCAGTAATGGCTTAAAAAGACCTTATGTGCCTCTAATGGGATACACTAAGAAGGTCACACGTGGCATTCTGCCAAAAACAGATAGTCTGACAGTATGAGGAAACCGAAAACTGAAACTCAAAGTAAGGGGCAATCCACAAAATAATCTACCTGTATACTTCAAAAAATGACAAGGTCATGAGAGAGAAAGACGGAAGAATTGTTGCAGATCAAAAGAAACTAAAGAGAAATGGCAACTAAGGGTAATGTATGATGGATCAGGACCAAAAATGGTTTTCTTTCCCCTTTTCTATATGGACAGTTGTTGAAATTTGATAGAAAGTCTGTAAATTAGATAATAGTACTGTATCAATAATAATTTCCTGATTTTAATAAATGTACTGAGGTTATGTAAGAGAATGTTCTTATTTTTAGGAAATACCTACTGAAGCTTTAGGAATAAACGGGCATGCCTACAACATACTTTCAAATGGTTCAGAAAAAAACTTATACATACAGAAAAATTCAAGTTCCACAAAGATAGCACAGACAATAATAACTAAAATTATAAGCAACTTAGAAGTAAATATAATAAAAGATGTATAAAACCTTTATGGAGAAAATTACAACATTTATAATAGACGAGCAAAAGGCCAAAGATACCTAATAAAAGAAACAGCTGTCCTACCAGCTATCAAGACTTATTATAAAGAAGTAACAATTATGAAAAGTGTGGAATGCAACAGAATCCAGAAAGATTCATCATTACAGAATGTTAAAAAAATGTTGGGGTTGGTATCACAGAATCAGTGGGGACAGTGGTAGAGCGTTTGACTGCAGATCACTGGGGAAATTCAATAAACAATTATCCATATTAAAAAAGAAATCAGATTTCTACCACACATATGCAGAGAAATAAATTCCCATGAGGTAAGGACTTACATGTTAAAGGCAAAATATTTAAAGAAAAAGACTTGGGAATGGCTGAGTAGATCCTATTTCAATCGACCCTGTTGGAGAAAAAAACTAACTCTGGACAACTTCCTGAAGGTATTGGATTATGACCAAAAGCAGGCAGATGTTAGAGGGAAATAAACACTTGGAAGAGAAAGGCAGTGGGCAATATTCCAGTTCTTTTATGGCTTTTAGCCTGAGGGAGGCCCTAAGGCTGCAGAACTGGAGAGAAACTATCCATCTTACTAGGTTGAAGAACCAGAAATACTTCATCAAAATTTAAAATTCTTGTTTCTCAAAAGCCACCTTCATTAAAGAAATGAATTGGTAAGTCAGAGACTGGGGTGGGGACAGGGACTATATTCACAATACATGTATCTGACTATATATATAATTACTCAAATTGATAACTAAAAGGCAAACATTCAAATTTTTTAAATGAGTAAATGGAAAAACTCTTCACAAAAGATGATTTATCAATGACAAAGTACAGGAAATGGTACTCAACATACCACAGAGGATGCCAAAAAAAAAAAAAAAAATCCTATAAGAGACCATTTCACACTCATTAGAAAGAATAACTTAAAAAACTAAATGTTGGGGAGGCTATGGAACAACAGGCACTCTCATATTGCTGGCAGAGTGTAAAATGGGAAACGTCCGGTAGTTGCTTATAAAGTTAAGTATCCATCTACTTGATGACCCAGCAATTCTACTCCTAGATGAACCTAAGACAAATGAAAACGTTTTCCATAAAAATCGTGTACAGTAACATGCATAGCATCTTTATTCATAACAGCCAAAAAACTGAAAACAACCCAAATTCTACAAAAGGAGAAAAAATAAAAAATCATAACTTATTCATACAATGGAATACTACCTCAGCAATGAGCAGGGACCAACAACTGATGCATGACACACCAACGAATCTCAAAATCATTGTGTTGAGTGAATAAGAGCAAGACACAAAAGAGTACCTATTATAGGATTCTACTCTTATCAATTCTAAGACAGGCAAAACTAGTCTGTTTATAAAAATCAGAAGGTAATAGTGGGAGGGAGATGTAGGAACTGACTGAAAAGGGTCACAAAGGAATTTTCCAGGAAGATGAAAATATTCTATATCTCAACTTGGGTAGTGGCTACATGGATGTATACATTTGTCAAAACTCACTGAACTGTACACTGAAGATCTGTACAACATATTGTATACGAATTACCTTTAAAGAGAGAGAGAAAAAATAGTGGTTGACATGTAAGAAGTGTTCATTATGTATTAATACCTTTTTCTACTCCAAATAATAGTGTGGCCCAAAATAGGAGTTGACCTAACTTTACTTCTCAAAAATTGATTCCAAAAATACAGGTCAGTCACCTGCAAATCTGTAAGTATAAAATGAACTTAGCTGGTATTAGTTACTTCATGGTCATACAAAATGAGTCAAAGCCAGAGTCAGCCTTTTATTTTTTATTTTATACTAGTGTGATAGAGTAGAAAGAGCATTAAATTAGCAGCTAGGAAACCTGGTTTTCTAGTGCTGGCTTTATCATTTAACAACTTTGTGATTTTTGGTGCATCAATACACCTCTATGAATTTCAAGTTCCTTTATACTTATGAAACTGGAGATAATGATTTCCTCCTTAGAGATTACTGTGAGGATCAAATGAAAGCATTATATATAAACACTCTGAAAAACTGTAAAAGGAAGAATACTTTAACACAGAAGTCATTGCTTAGTCTTTATTTTATTGACTATTAAATATATGAATACATACCGTCCATTTCACATCTGGGCGAGCAAGTGGAATAAATCTTCCATCGAACATATGAGAAAATGGCCCATGACCTTAAAAACAAAAGCAGCCTTAGAACAAGAAAAATGTTTGTAAATTGGTAAAATGTAAATCTTTTTAGTTAAACTTGAATATCAATAGAAATTAATAATCTATAAATACATCACAAAAAGGAACAAACCCTTCCTTCCTATTTTCTAAAACAAGAGAACAGGAAGCAGAACAAATACAGGAAAGTAAGCTCTCCACTGAGGGGTCTCTGAGTCACCATAGTTTACATAAATCTGATAAAAGGACAGTTTTGTGTAACCAAAGGAATGTTAATGACAAAAACTTTTGGCTTCTTCAGATTATATATTGGTAGTGTTAGAACAGCAGTTTTAACACAATCCACTAGGGTTAGGAAGAAAATATTAGAACTTTATTACTCTCAACCTTTAAAAACATCTATTTTTATGTAAATTTTATAATGTATGTAATTTATTTTATAATAAATATACACATATCAGGGCTTATCTTGGGTTTTTACTGATGATATGGGCAATCAAAAGTGGAGATCACTACTTTATCTTATTCATAAGTGATCTTAACATTCCACAACATCTAGTAATATGAAACTTTGCTGAGGCACAACTCTGGATTATCAGAATTTCTGAAGGAGTTACAGTTGGCCCTCTGCATCCGCAGATTCAATCAACCTCGGACAAAAAAATATTCAGAAAAAAAAATTCCAGAAAGTTCCAAAAAGCAAAACTTGAATTTGCCAGGCTTGCTGGCAACTATTTACATATAGCTTACATTGTGCTGGTATTATAAGTAATTTAGAATTGATTTAAAGTACATGGGAGGATGTGTGTGGGTTATATGCAAATTTTATATAAGGGGCTTGAGCATCCAGGATTTTGGGGTTTTGGGGGGTTTTTTTTGTATCCGCAGGGGGTCCTGATAGATGGGAAAGGGAGCCTACCTGGACCAGCCCTGGGCCTTTTTGCATGTTGCAGTCTGTACACAAAGGCTTGTTACTATAGAGCTCAGACTCCTAGAAATTGGCAAAAGTTTCCAATGATTCCCTCTCAAAATACCAAAAATCTGTTAAATTTATGATCTAGGGCTGATACTGGTCCTACTGAAATCTCCAAGGGGACATGCTGAAGAGCGTGCCCTATGCCTTTAAGTATCTGGCTACTGAAACCTCCCTTTCCCTGCACTGAGGGCACATGCAAACTCTTAGGATCCTCCAACAGGTAGGAATAAATTACAAGGCTAGGGCTTCCCTGGTGGCACAGTGGTTGAGAGTCCGCCTGCTGATGCAGGGGACACGGGTTCGTGCCCCGGTCCGGGAGGATCCCACATGCCACGGAGCGGCTGGGCCTGTGAGCTATGGCTGCTGAGTCTGCGCGTCAGGAGCCTGTGCTCCACAATGGGAGAGGCCACAACAGTGAGAGGCCCGCGTACAGCGAAAAAAAAAAAAAAAAAATTACAAGGATAGGGGAAAAATCTCCTGTGATAAAAGAGAACAGTCCTTTTTCTCTTTCTCTGACCATGGAAAAGGATGATATTCTTCTACTTGGATTTAAGTGGCCCAAGACCTCACATGGGTCAGGGAAGAAAAGAAGTTCTCTAAATCCGTTGTTAATCTGTTAGAGCAGATTATGTATTCTAGGTGTGAGAAGAATAGATTTGACAAATTATCTAAAGGAAAATGGCAATTTTATTTCAACCAAGATAAAGGAAAAATCAAATTCACATCATCCAACACACAGTAGTCAGAAAAAAATCACTATCAGAAAGTCCCTTCATATAACCTGCAACAAAGATGTTTAACATGGGAAATTCACTGAAAGCCTACAAAAAAAAATAGCAATGCTTTGGGCTTATGAATCATTCTAGGAAGAAGCAATGGCACATTTACATTAATGTTAACTGAAGAATTAAAACACAACTTTCATATTCTCCTAGTTAGTTGGATTTTTTAATTTCAAAGAGAGGTACCATGTGGTTTTTACATTAGAACTCTGGCTCTTTGAACTGCTTACCGAGATCATGACAAAGACCAGCGATCTGAACACAGAGCATATCTCGTTCACTTATCTGCAGCTCTGGTTGTTTTTCACTCAGTTCACGAACTAGACGTCCTGCTAGATACCCAACGCTGCAGAGCGGAAAAAACAAAACAAAAATGAAAAAATTACTCTTCTGTTTGAAAGATGAGCGACTGTTAAGATTTGTATTTGTCCTTGATAAATCCTTAAGGAGGCTGTGAATTAGACTTTGGGTGAAGGAGCCTTCCCAGCAGTTTGAGTATAAAAAGCCCTCTTTTCCCCTTTTTTGTTTCAGAGTCTACCTGATTGAACTAGCTATAGGCTCAGTCTCAGGTCATTTTGGGCTGTATTACATTTCTGATTTGTAGGGATTTGCAAGACAAAGACAGTTGTTTTTAATTCCCCAAAGAACTGCTCTGCTGCCTAAATGATTTTAAAAGATTGATTTGCCCAACTACATTTTCTTTAATTTGATTTTTATTAGCTTCTGAATATTAGCCCCTAGGTTTACATTATATTGTGTGGGTTCATGTAGCCTTACTGGGTTTTTTTTTTGTATATTTAAATTAATATTTTCTGAGGGGCAGATTTACATACCCTGTCTCATTAATACCAGGCAGCGGAAGCATTCCCCAGTGAGACATAACGTCTACACACAATATAGTGAGGCAAAAGAGATATAAACATCTTATATTAAGCCCACTTAAATATACCTACTTTTATAAACTGTCATCTCGATTCAATCAACTCTTACACCTTTAACTTTAGCCTCCATTAGGACCCCATCAACAAGCTGTGGTCTTACAAGGAGTCCTAGAAACTTTCCTTTTTATTCTCTGGCTATTTTATCTATTTTTGTATAAAGGCTCTGGGGTCTCCAGGGAGGGGTTGAGACCAGGGACACAGGCCTTTTTAAAAAACCTTTAACTTGATTAATTGGTCTAATTGTTGCCCCAAACAATTGTTCAACTGTTGATCAGGTATCTCAGTGTAATTTTCTTCTAGCCTTTTAAATATGTGTGTGTGTGTGTGTGTGTGTGTGTATTAAACTGGGGTAAATAGAATGATAGAATGGACTTCTTCGGGGCCCTTAATGTTGGGGACCAATAAGATGTCCCCTTGGCCCATCCAACCTTACATAGTGTTGTATAAAAACGTTTGTTTTAATCTCATTACCATCCATTTTATTTATCCAATTTCTTAATAACCATCTAAAGATTTTTATCCTGTTGAGACAAGTCCCGTTAAAATTTCCACCTTCTTGGGAAGAAGTCTCTTAACTTTCCCCTCAGCTTTTTTTCCCTATTAACCAACCCAATTAACATTACTTAACCTAATGTTTTCATTAGCATCTGTAAGGCCCATTGAGGGTAACCCTAGAGACTACAAATAAGGCTTCCCAAACTGGTTTATTTTTGTCTCTTTTAAACTAAGGGAGTCCTGAAATTGGGTCATTTGTAGGGATGTGGATGGATCTAGAGACTGTTATACAGACTGAAGTAAGTCAGAAAGAGAAAAACAAATACCGTATGCTAACACATATATGTGGAACCTAGAAAAATGGTACAGATGAACCGGTTTGCAGGGCAGAAATTGAGACACAGATGTAGAGAACAAACTTATGGTCACCAAGGGGGGAAAGCGGCGGGGGTGTGTGTGTGTGATGAATTGGGCGATTGGGGTTGACATGTATACACTGATGTGTATAAAATTGATGACTAATAAGGACCTGCTGCATAAAAAAATAAATAAAAGTAAAAAAAAATAATTGGATAAAGTCAGTGACAAGATAAATTCAACACCTATGTTAAGTCCACAAAATCAAGAAGAGATAAAAAAACAAGAAACAAAAAACAAAATACTGAGTATAGTTCCCTGTGCTATACAGTAGGTCCTTGTTGGGTATCTATTTTATATATAGCATTGTTGAACTAGATAATATGGTCTCTATTCTTAATGGAATATGTGGTGAATTTACAACAAAAGGTAACATTTAAATCAATGGAATTAAATCCACAACTTATGACAAAGAAAACTGTATCAAATCATGTTGTACACCTTAAACATACACAAAGTTATATGTCAATTATATCATGATAAAGCTGGGGGAAAATAAGATATTCAAATTTTTTTAAAGTTAAGAAAAAAACTAAAAATGCTAAAAAAAAGATAAATAAATAAACTAAGGGAGTTCTTAGGTTAGCTGTTTTATATATACTACCATCTTCTAATTTGTTTTTTTATAGGTAAAAATAAAACAGCTGTTTGTTATGAGAGCTCTCTAAAAAATTTACTAATTTACCAAGTTTCTCCAATTTTAAGGATTCACTGTCTGGTCATTGATGAATAGTATCTTTTTTTTTTTTTTTGCGGTATGCGGGCCTCTCACTGTTGTGGCCTCTCCCGTTGCGGAGCGCAGGCTCCGGACACGCAGGCTCAGTGGCCATGGCTCACGGGCCTAGCCGCTCCGCAGCATGTGGGATCTTCCCGGACCGGGGCACGAACCTGTGTCCCCTGCATAGGCAGGCGGACTCTCAACCACTGCACCACCAGGGAAGTCCGATGAATAGTATCTTAATAGTGACTCAAACCAATAAAATGCAAGAGGCATCTCCACAAGAGAGTGCAAAGGATGCAGCCTTCATAAGATTTAGAAATTTCCTCCCCCAAACAGCCTAAGAGAGTAAAGTCCTTCGTTGTACAGGTGGTTGCAATGAAGGTTGAGATGACAAAGGCCCCTTATGGGCTGGGACCCCTTATGACAAATTTTCCTGAGAGTTGATACAGCCAGGCAAAAAGATTGCTCAGAATTCCAGTCTATTTGACTGGTTGCCAAATGTACACCACATGTGTACCTCCTGGGTAGCAGAGACCAAGCTCTCAGAACACAGGAGAAAAAAAAAAAAGTCTAAGAAGATCAGGTAGAACATTTACATCTCTAAGACACAGGTAGAGAAATGCAAGTTCTCCCAGAAGGGCTTTTGTTTCTTTAAGTTCAGAATTTTGAAAAGATGTTTTATCAAGTTGGGTTTTTCTAGCTGCATATGAAAAAAAAATTAATTTTGGAATGTCAAAAGAACCCCAGTTTGGCCATTTTTAGGATGAGCTTTAATTCCCAATTAAGCAAGTACTTGCAAGTACAAATTCTGTACGTACATAATAAAAATTTCCCAGTGTCTGTCAATTGGGGTAACCCATCAGCGTTTTTTAACTGAGCAAAATCTTCCCAGTGTCTTTCAAGTGAGGATAACCCACTCTGTCATTCAACTGACCACAATCTTCCTAATGTCTTTCAACTGAAGATAACCCTGTTACCTCTTTTTGAAACTAAGTTCAAGGAAAACCTACTCCTCCAGTGAGAAGTTAAATACCACCAAATAAAACTTAGGACCATAAGCGAATAACAGGAGATCCAAGATCCAGGAGACACTCATCCAAATTCATCTGGACTCACTGAGGAGACAGACGGGCACAAGAGGCCTCTGCTAGTACCAAGGCTCCAGATCCTCGTAAAGTTCAGGCAAAGGAGAAAAGTTGGCTCTGGATCCCTTCGTGGTCACTGAACTGTCAACTGAAGAAAAACACTACCTAAAAGTTCCAAGTTATGTTTTATTCAGAGATCTTACTGAGGACTCTAGCCCGGGAAACAGTCTCACACAGCACTGAGGCATTGTTCCAAAGAGGTAAGGGAGGAACCAGGGTATATAGGAGTTTCTGGTGAAAAAAAAAAACATTTCGTCCAACATCAAAAGACTACTGCTAATGACAAAAACCAGTCACCTCAAGTTAATAATTTTTAGCATTTTCCTATGTATGGGAAGATGTAAGAGTCTGGGGTCATTGAAATTATTCCTTAGATATTCATCTGATCTATCTAGGGCCAGCATGCTGTTTTTCTCCACCCTGAATTCCCCTCTGGGTGCAGCACTGGGGGCAGCTGCAGTGGCTTGATGGCTTGACGGCGGGCAATATTTGTTGTTTACTAGGATGACAGGTAACATTTTTTTGGTCTACATTTGTGATTAGCAGTAATCTTTTTACACTTGACCACATGTTTTCCCCAGCAAAAAAGTTCACATATATACTGGCTCCTCCCTTACCTCTCTGGAGCAGTTCCTCAGAGCTATCTGAGAACTCCTGGGCTATAGTACTCAGTAAGGTCCCCAAATAAAACTTAACTCATAACTTTCACATCGTGCATTTTTCTTTCAGTTAACACTCAAGAATTTCAATGTTTTTCAAATGTTCTAATATACCTCGAGGGCAACTTAACAGAATAGTCTGTTTCAGAACTAGGCAGAAACACACAGATTCCCAAAAGCAGGACCTCTTGACTCAGAATCACTTATCATTAGGGAAATGCAAAATCAAATCACAGTGAGACACCACCTCATACCCATTAGGAAGGGTTTTTTGGGGTTTATTTTGGCTGTTCCACGCAGCATGCAGATCTTAGTTCCCCAAACAGGGATTGAACCCGTCCCCGCTGCACTGGAAGCACAGAGTCTTAACCACTGGACCACCAGGGAAGTCCCTAGGATGTCTATTATAAAACAAAACAAAAACTAACAAATTTTGGCCAGGATGTGGAGAAATTGGAACCCTTGTACACTGTTGGTGGGAATGTAAAATGGTGCAGCCACTATAGAAAACAGTAGAGCAGTTTCTCAAAATATTAAAAATAGAATTACCATATGATCCAGTAATTCCACTTCTGGGTATATACCCAAAAGAAGTGAAAGCAGGGTCTTGAAGAGATATTTGCACATCCACGTTCATAGCGGTCACAATTGCCAAAGAGGTGGAAGCAACCCAAGAGTCCACAGATGAATGAAGGGATAAATGAAATGTAACATATACATACAATGGAATATTATTCAGCCTTAAAAAGTAAGGATATTCTGACACATGCTCCAATATGAGTGACTCTTGGGGAAATTATGCTAAATGAAATAAGCCAATCACAAAAAGACAAATACTCTATGAAATCACTTATAAGAGATACCTAGAACAGTCAAATTCATTAGAACAGAAAGTAGAATGGTGGTTACCAGGGACTGGGGAGAAGAGGAATGGGGAATTCAATGGGTACAGAGTTTCAGTTTTGCGAGATGAAAAAGTTCCGGAGCTTGGTTGCACAATAATGTGGATATATTTAACACTATTGAACTATAAACTTAAAAATGGTTAGGATGGTAAATTTTATATTCTGTGTATTTTACCACAATTTTTTTAAAAGCAGAGCTTCTGGTATTGTAATGTTTACAACATAGATTGTAGATAAGGTGCTCAACAAATGTTAAATACACTTTTAGCATTTCTACCTGAAAGTACTTCCTGAATGAATACAATATCTTTCTTGCCCCCTAAACTCTGAGCTTCACAAGGATAGAAACAGTTGATATCTTGTTGGTTTGGTAGGCACTAATAAGTTTTCAATAAATATTTGTTGATGAATATACATTTGAGTAGATGCATGTGTTCTGGCTAATTAAACATGCTTCTAAACAAACAAACAAAACCAAAGTAACGCAGCAGTTTCCCCTTATTATTGTTTTCACTTTCCTCATTTCAGTTACCAGCAGTTAATCATGGTCTGAAAATATTAAATGGAAACTTCCAGAAATACACAATTCATAAGTTTTAAATTATACTTCATTCTGAGTAGCATGATGAAATATCACACTGTTCTGCTCCATCACGACTGGGTCGTGAATCATTCTTTTCTCCAGCGTGTCCCACACATTAAATCACTTAGTAGCCAACACAATCATCAGATTGACGGCCAAGGTTTCCACAGTGCTTGTGTTCAAGTGACCCTTATTTTACTTCATAATGGCACCGAAGTGCAAGAGTAGTAAAGCTGGCAATTCAGATGTGCCAAAGACACGTCGAGAAGTGCTTCCGGTAAGTGAGTGAAACGGTCAAAATTCTCAACTCAATAAAGATAGAACAAAATTGTACGCTGAGGTTGCTAAAATCTATCATAAGAACAAATCTTCTACCTGTGAAATAGTGAAGAAGGAAAAAGAAATTTGTGCTAGTTTTGCTGTTGCATCTCAAACTGTCAAAGTTACAGCCACGGTGTGTGATAAGTGCTTAATTAAGATGGCAAAGGCATTAAATTTGTACAATAAGATACTCTGAAAGAGAGAAACCACATGCACATAACTTTTATTGCACTGTATTGTTATAATTGTTCCATTTTATTATTAGTTGTTGTTAATCTCTTACTGTGCTTAATTTATAAATTAAACTTTATCATAGGTATGTATTTTTAAGGAAAAAACATAGTATAAATAAGGTTTGGTAGTATCTGTGGTTTCAGGTATCCACTGGGAGTCTAGGAGCATATACCCCGTGGATAAGGGGTGGACCACTTACACTGTGAGTACTTCATGAAAATCTAGATAACTGTCTGATTCTTCTGGGCCTATGTCCACCTGGCTCTACATTTTTATAATGAAAAAGCAGACCAGGGACTTCCTTGGTGGTGCAGTGGTTACCGCCTGCCAATGCAAGGGACATGGGTTCGAGCCCTGGTCCGGGAAGATCCCACATGCACGGAGCAACTAAGGCAGTGCGCCACAACTACTGAGCCTGCGCTCTAGAGCCCGCGAGCCACAACTACTGAGCCCATTTGTCACAACTGCCGAAGCCCGCACGCCTAGAGCCCATGTTCCGCAACAAGAGAAGGCACCGCAATGAGAAGCCCGTGCACTGCAATGAAGAGTAGCCCCCACTCGCGGCAACTAGAGAAAGCCTGTGCGCATCAAAGAAGTCCAAACGCAGGCAAAAAAAAAACAAGCAGAGCAAAGTCTCAACTATGTTGTATGTAACAGAGGTGCCACCTTCTCTAAGCTTGTGAATGCTTTTCTGATTTACATGTTTCCTGATAGGTAAGAAAACAATGGGTTTTTTTGTTTTTTGTTTTTTTAAATTTATTTTTGGCTGCATTAGGTCTTTGATGCTGCATGTGGGCTTCCTCTAGTTGCAGAGAGCAGGGGCTAATCTTCGTTGTGGTGCACAGGCTTCTCATTGCGGTGGCTTCTCTTGTCGAGGAGCACAGGCTCTAGGTGCACAGGCTTCAGTAGTTGTGGCACACAGGCTTAGTTGCTCTGCGGCATGTGGGATCTTCCCAGGCCAGGGCTCGAACCCGTGTCCCCTGCATTGGCAGGCGGATTCTTAACCACTGAGCCACCAGGGAAGCCCAATGATGTGGTTTTAAAGGGCAATTATGTATAAGACTAAATAGGAAATGTAGGAAAATTAAATAATCAAACTTACAAAGTTAATTATATCAGTAACCAACCCTATTAACTTTTAAACAATATTTAAACACAAATGTTTCATCTAAAAGTCCTGCCAGGCACTTTCATTTTCTTTCCAGGAAGGATTTGAGGTGGCTTCTAAGAATACATAAAATAAGTAAAGTAGAGCAAAGTAAATCAAACCTTCAACTTTCTCATCAATAAAATAAGGATATTATTGGGAATTCCCTGGCAGTCCAATGGTTAGGACTCCACGCTTCCACTGCACGGGGCACGGGTTCGATCCCTGGCTGGGGAACTGAGATCCTGCATGCCACATGGCTCGGCCAAAGGAAAAAAAAATCAAATATTGATTGTCTCAGTCAAACAAGGCTCTTAAAAAAAATAAGGCTATTATTACCATTTTATAAAACTATTTGTTTTCTAAAAGATACGATGTGACCGAGAAGGGACTTAATAACTATAAGTTCCCCACCCCAATACCCTTCTTACCCTAGACTATGCTCAAATCGATTGTGTGAAGCTCCTGGAAAAACATAGTAACCGCCTCCCAACTGCTTAATATATCGCAGGCGCTGAAATTGAGGTGTGTCGATGATTCGGATGAGAAGAGGGTGAAATTCAATGTGACCATGGATAGGATCATTAATCACCTAGAAAATTATAAATTAATGTGAATAACAATACATAACACCATCTAAAATTTTTGTCCAGTCATTCCTATCTACAGTGCAAAGTCAAAGCTATTCATTTTTAAGTAAGAATAATACTAAGGGAAATGACAAGTTATGAATATCTTTACCTTATTTAGGTATCACTACCAGACAAAGCAAGTATATTGGACCTGATGGATTCTAATAATGGATTAATGGATTCTAATAACAGAAGGGTAAAGATTTCAATCTTTCTTTTATGTATATGATTTCATTAGCCTTTAGGAAGTTAGTCTGGTATTCAAGTTAAACATACTCATTCAACACACTCATTCAGATCACATACACTATTTTACCACAGGCACTGTGTCTAATTTTTTGTAAATGTATCTACCCATCACTATAATCCTTCATAAAAAAAAAAAAAACCTCCTACCATGTAGTAAACAATCATAGGCAGGAAGTACTATAAAATTCTACAGCACTTAATGTCTCTAAGAAGTACTTACTTATACTTAGTAAACATACATTTCATAATTATTCATTACTCTAAGCTTAAGCAGGGGCATTAAATATGGGTGAAGATCTTTTTTTTTTTTTTTTTTGCGGTACGCGGGCCTCTCACTGTTGTGGCCTCTCCCGTTGCGGAGCACAGGCTCCAGACGCGCAGGCTCAGCAGCCATGGCTCACGGACCCAGCCGCTCTGCGACATGTGGGATCTTCCTGGACCGGGGCACGAACCCGTGTCCCCTGCATCGGCAGGCGGACTCTCAACCACTGCGTCACCAGGGAAGCCCTATGGGTGAAGATTTAATGCTCCTCTATGTCTCTTTAAATAAAGATAACATCTTTCTTAATTGTCCATAACTGTCTTTTAAAAAGAATGTTTCAGAATAAAAAAAGAAACATGATAAATGATCTAATCCATGATTTTCAAACTGCTTCAAATGGTTTCATGAAGTTCCTAAAAAATGTATGGAATTCTGGGAGGTGAAGGGCCTTGTCTGCCTCATTTACTGCCATATTCTCAGAACCCATCAAACAGCACAGTTCCTGGCACAGAGTAGGAACTCAGACACATTTTAAATGACTACTGTTGAAACATTATTGCAAAGTAATACAGTGTACCAAGTATATTATTATAGTTACAGTGTACCAAGTATATCTTTAATAATACACCAAGAATGATGTCAAAGTATCTCAGCAATAGAAGGATGTTGTAATTCAACCCTGTGAATGTCCTTATCAGAGAAGAAAAAGTTGCACAATTTTTAAATATATGAAAATCATATACTGGTCTATTATTTCTCCCTTATACAAGATCAATGTAACCACGAAACAAATGAGAATCTATCTTTTAAATTAATAAATTAATTTATTTATTTTTGGCTGTGTTGGGTTTTAGTTGCTACACGTGGGCTTTCTCTAGTTGTGCCAAGTGTGGGCTACTCTTCGTTGCAGTACACGGGCTTCTCATTGCGGTGGCTTCTCTTGCTGTGAAGCATGGGCTCTAGGCACATGGGCTTCAGTAGTTGTGGCACGCAGGCTCAGTAGTTGTGGCTCGTGGGCTCTGGAGCGCAGTCTCAGTAGTTGTGGCGCACAGGCTTAGTTGCTCCGCAGCATGTGGGATCTTCCCAGACCAGGGCTTGAACCCGTGTTCCCTGTATTGGCAGGCAGATTCTTAACCACTGCGCCACCAGGAAAGTCCCAAGAATCTATTTTATTTTGAAAAATTATGAAAGAAAAGTCCCATAATCTACTTTTAATCCATTTAAAGATCTAAAAGACTTCACTGTCAATTTTTCAATGGTTAATAACTGTTTTTAAAAGAACTCAATGAAAATTATTTTTAACTTAGTATCATAACACACACTCTCCTTTCAGGTCAAAATGCATCATGAACAGTTTCTCATGTTTTTACAAATCTTAATAATTATCACTGTAATGGCTCTATTTCATTGATGAACCAACATTTTTAAACCACTCCCCTAACACTGGGCTTTGCGAAACTAGAAATTCTATTTAGTCAATTTCATATTCCCTTTGCAACCCTTAGTGTGTATATGTGATATTAAAGTGTTTTGATCACTTTTTTAAATTAATTTTTATTGGGGTATAGTTGATTTACAACGTTGTGTTCGTTTCTGCTGTAAAGCAAAGTGAATCAGTTATACATATACATATATCCACTCTTTTTTAGATTCTATTCCCACATAGGTCATTACAGAGTACTGAGTAGAGCTCTGATCATTGTATATAATCTGTTATTTTTGTTCCTGCAGTATTTTTTTGAGGTATAGTTGACTTAAATATTATATTAGTTTCAGGTTACAACATAGTGATTCAAAATTTTTATAGAATATACTCCACTTACAGTTTTATAATATACTGGCTATATTCCCTGTGCCATACAGTATATCCTTGGAGCTTATTTTATACATAGCAGTTTGTACCTCTCAATCCCCTACTTCTATTTTGCCCCTCCCTCTTCCCTCTCCTAATTGCTAACCCCTCATTTGTTCTCTATTATTCTTGAGTTTTTTTCTGTTGTGCTATATTCATTTGTTTCATTTTTTAGATTCCACACGTAAGTGATAACATACAGTATTTGTCTTTCTCTGACTTATTTCACTAGGAGTAATACCCTCCAAGTCCATCCATGTTGTTGCAAATAGCAAAATTTCACTCTTTATGGCTGAGTACTATTCCATTGTGTATATATATCTTCTTTATCCATTCATCTGTTGATGGACACTTAGATTGCTTCCATATCTTGGCAATTGTAAATAATGCTGCTATGAATATTGCGATACATGTATCTTTTCAAATTAGCATTTGTGTTTTCTTCAGATATATGCCTAGGAGTGGAACTGCTAGATCATATGGTAGTTCTATTTCCAGTTTTTTGAGGAATCTCCATACTGTTTTACACAGTGGGTGTAACAATTTCCATTCCTAGCAAGGGTGTACAAGGGTTCCCTTTTCTCCACACCCTTGCCAACATTTGTTATTTGTGGGCTTTTTGATGATAGCCATTATGACAGGTGTGAGATGATATCTCACTGTGGTTTTGATTTGCATTTTTCTGATAATTAGTGACGTTTAGCATCTTTTCATCTGCCTGTTGGCCATTATGTATGTCTTCTTTGGAAAAACGTCTATTCAGGTCTTCTGTCCATTTTCCTTCTACTAATTTTGGGTTCTGTTTGTTCTTCTTTATCTAGTTCCTTTAGATGTAAGGTTAGCTTATTTGAGATTTTTCTTTTTCCTGAGGTAGGTTTTTATTGCTATAAAGGTCCCTCTTAGAACTGCTTTTGCTGCATCCCTTAGATTTTGGATTGCTGTGTTTTCATTTTCACTTGTCTCCAAGTTTTTTTGATATTTTCCTTGATTTTTTTCAGTGATCCATTCGTTATTTAGTAGCATGTCTAGCCTCCACAGGTTTGTGTTTTTTGCAGTTTTTTTCTTGTAAGTTGATTTCTAGTCTCATAGCATTGTGGTCGGAAAAGACGCTTGACATGATTTCAATTTTCTTAAGTTTACTGAGACTTGTTTTGTGGCCTAGAACGTGATCTATCCTGGAGAGTGTTTCATGTGCACTTGAAAAGAATGTGTATTCTGGGACCTCCCTGGAGGCCCAGTGGTTAAGACTCTGAGCTTCTACTGCAGGGGGTGCGGGTTCAATCCCTGGCCAGGGAAATAAGATCCCACATGCCACACGGCATGGCCAAAAAAAAAAAAATGTGTATTCTGCTGCTTTTGGATGGAATATTCTCTATATATCTGTTACATTCATTTGGAATAATATGTCATTTAACGCCTGTGTTTCCTAATTGATTTTCTGTCTGGATGATCTGTCCATTGGTGTAAGTGGGGTGTTAAAGTTCCTTACTATTATTGTGTTACTGTCAATTTCTCCCTTTATGTCTGTCAATATTTCCTTTATGTATTTAGGTGCTCCTATGTTGGGTACATATATATTTACAGTTGTTATATAACTTCTTTTTGGAGTGATCCCTTGGTCATTATGTAGTGTCCTTCTTTGTCTCTTGTAACAGTCTTTGTTTTAAAGTTTATTTTGTCTAAGTTTTTGTTACCCCGGCTTTCTTTTGCTTTTGCTTTTTTAATATTTATTTGGCTGCACTGGGTCTTAGTTGCGGCACACGGGATCTTCGTCATGGCACGCAGGATCTTTAGTTGCGGCATGCAGGATCTTTTAGTTGTTACATGCGTACCCCGGCTTTCTTTCGATTTCTATTTGCATGGAATATCTTTTTCCATTCTCTCACTTTGTCTGTTTCTTTAGGTCTGAAGTGAGTCTCTTGTAGGCAGTCTATATAAGGGTCTTGTTTTTGTACCCATTCATCCACTCCATGTCTTTTGATTGGAGCATTTGGCCCATTTACATTTAAAGTAATTTTTGATAGGTATGTACTTATTGCCATTTTGTTAACTGTTCGGGGGTTGTTTTTGTATTCTTTTTTGTTCCTTTCTTCTTCCTTTGTTCTCCTCCCTTGTGATTTGATAACTGTCTTTAGCGTTATGTTTGCATTCCTTTCTCTTTTTTGTGTATGTATCTGTTATAGGTTTTTAGTTTGTGCTTACCAGGTTTATATATAGCAATCTATATATATAAATGATTATTTTAAGTTGCTGATCTCTTAATTTCAAATGCCTTTTAACAACCTTACATTTTTACTCCCCTCCTGCTGTGAGTACTGTTTTTAGTGTCATATTTTACATCTTTTTGTTTTGTGTATCCCTTAACTACTTACTGCAGATATAGATGATCTTACTTTTGCCTTTTAACCTTCCTCCTAGTTTTGTACGTGGTTGATTGAATACCTTCACTGTATATTTGCCTTTACTAATGAGCTTTTTACTTTCATAATTTTCATGTTTCTAGTTGTGGCCTTTTCTTTTTTGCTTAGAGAAGTGCCTTTAGCATTTCTTGTAAAGCTGGCTGTGGTGATGAACTTATTTAGGTTTTGCTTATCTATAAAACTTGATTTCTCTATCAAATCTTACTGAGAACCTTGCCAGGTAGGTTCTTGGTTCTTGATATTCTACCACTCTCTTCTGGCCTGCAGAGTTTCTGCTAATAAGTCAGCTAATAGTCGACGGGAGTTCCTGCATACATAACTTGTTGCTTGTGCCTTGCTGCTTTTAATATTCTCTCTTAGTCTACTGCTGATTCCTTCTAGTGTATTTTTCATTTCAGTTATGGTATTCCTCATCCGTGCTTGGTTCTTCTCCATATTTTCTAACTCTTTGTTAAAAATTTCTAACATCTCACTCTGTGAATCCATTCTTCTCCTGAGTTCTTTGATCTTATTTACTATCATTACCTTCAACTCTTTATCAGCTAGATTGTCTATCTCCACTTCACTTAGTTCTTTTGAGGTTTTATTTTGTTCAAATAAAATAAACATATTTTATTTAGTTTGGAACATATTCCTCTATTGTCTTGTTTAGTTTGGAACATATTCCTCTACTGTCTCATTTTGCCTAAATTGCTGTTTTTATTTCTACGTATCTGATATGTTGGTTATGTTTCCTGACCTTGGAGAAGTGGCCTTTTGTGGGAGACGTCCTATGTGTCCCAGCAGCGCACTCCCCTCTGGTCACTAGGGTTATATGTTCTAGGGATGCCCCCAGTGTGAGCTGCATGGGTCCTTCTGTTGTGGTGGGCTGACTACTGTGGGTGGTCTGATAGGCATGGCTGGCACCCCAATTTGCTTGGTTGCCAGGCCCTACCTTGTGTGGAGGCTGCTAGCCACTGGTTGGCAGGGCTGGGTCACAAGGTGGCTGGCTGCAGAACCCCAGGGGATCCTGGGGCTACTGCTAGCTCACTGGTGGGCAGAGCCAGGTTCTGAGATGAGTGGTTGTGAGGCTGAGGTT